>NW_004443991.1:1574998-1814738 GCF_000243295.1 Trichechus manatus latirostris | reverse complement strand
CTGCATTTTGATTAATTTCCTTCCTAATTTCTTGAAGAGTTCTGTATATTAATCTTTTGTATTCTGCCTCTGGTAATTCCAAGAAAGTCTCCTCCTCTGGAAAATTTCTAGATTCTTTATTTTGGGAGCTTGCTGAAGCCATCATGGATTGCCTCTTCATGTGATTTGATATTGACTGTTGTCTCCGAGCCATCAAGAGGTTATTATATTTATTTATTTTATGTTTGCTTACTTTGTCCTAGCTTCTTGTTTTGTTTTGATATGCCCAGATAGGCTGCTCATATGAGCTAGTTTGATTATTGTCATCTTTGGAACTCTAAAGTCCTGTCACCAGGTGGTTAGATCTGTTACTAGGTATGTGAGCTCAGGAGTCTACCCACTCCTCCTGTATGGATTCAGCTCAGGAGCCTAGGTAGATAGCCACCAAGTGTGTGGTGTAGGCTCTCACTGACAGTCCTAGACAGGCACGGGTGATTGGTATGGGCACAGGCATCTGGCTACAGCAGGGGAACACACTCTGAGCAAGGCAGGGGGCTGACGGCCTCCCCTGAGTGTCCAGGAGGAAGGCATGTCCCTTTTCCCTAGAGCGCGTAGGTGGGTGGGTTTTACAGGCAGACTATCAGCACCTAATGCTGTTGGTTGTAAGGACTGGGGGGGACCTTTTATTCATGGGTCCCTCTCGCAGGTGGCTAGGTAGTGTGGGTGGAGCTACCAGCCCTCAGGCCCCTGATGTGGGTAGGTGAAGACCCTGCTTAATGGGCAGAGCAGTGTCGAATGTCAAGAACCTGCCACTTCTCAGCTTAAACAGTTGAAGTTAGACCTCAGGTGTATACCCTGTTGTACTGCGGTAATGAGGACCTACGCTGTTGAGATGGGCCCACACAAGTCTATGCAGGGGGAAAGGTACTCAAAGTCCATGGATCCCTTATGTCTGTGCCTAGGCAAAGGAGCTGTGCCTACTCTTGGTTCCTGGCTTAGGGGAGCCAGCAGTTTATTTTTTCCCCTGTTTGTTAATTTGTTCACTCTCCAAGGCAGGGAGAATGGTTCCAGGCATGTGACGGATCCCACTTCTGGCCCCGGGGACTCGCTAATTGCTGAAGCAGGGCTGGGACCCAGTGCAGATCAGGGAGTGGGGAGGTAAATGGGAGAGAGGTTTTTCCCCTAAGGGGGGTATTTTTTTTTTTAATTGTACTTCAGGTGAAGGCTTACAGAACAAATAGTTTCTCATTAAACAGTCAGTACACGTATTGTTTTATGACATTGGTTAACAACCCCACAACATATCAACCCTCTAACTTCTCAACCATTTTTATTTTTGATGAAAATACACATAGCCAAAGATACACCATTTCAAAAATTTCTACATGCGCAGTTCAGTGACATTGACTATGCTCTTCCAATTGTGCTGCTATTCTCACTTAAGATGAAGGCTTACACATGTTGCCCTATGACAATGGTTAACAATCTCACAACACATCAACAATATCCTTACTCAACCTCTGGTTCCCTATCACCAGCTTCCTTGTCCCCTTCTGCCTTCTGGCCCCTGTCATTGGACTCCTGTACCTCATTAGTCCCATTTGGTTTTATGGGTCTGTCCACTCCTAGGCTGAACGGAGAACCTCGGAGATAACTTCACCACTGAGCTAAAAGGGTGTCTGGGGGCCATACTCTTGGGGCTTCTCCAGTCTCCTTTAGGCCAGTAAATCTGGTCTTTTTTTTTTTGTGAGTTAGAATTATGTTCTACATCCTTCTCCAGCTCTGTCCAGAACCCTCTGTTGTGATCCTGGTCAGAGCAGTCAGTGGTGGTAGCCGGGCACCATCTAGCTGTACTGGACTCAGTCCGGTGGAGACCTTGGTAGCTGTGGACCATTAGTCCTTCGGACTAATCTTTTCCTAGTATCCTGTTCTCTTCATTCTCCCTTGCTCCAGAAGGGATGAGACCAGTGGAGTATCTTAGATGGCCGCTCACAGGCTTTTAAGACCCCAGACACTACTTACCAAGGTAGAATGTAGAACATTGTCTTTATAAACTGTGTTATGCCAATTGAGCTAGATGTTCCTAAGGGGGTTATTTTTGATCCATGTGGTAAACTGTACGAAAGTACTTATCTTTTGTGGAGGGCTGCTTCTCATTGGTTCTGGGTGGTCATGTAGAGTCTCTGGTGCTGGGTCTCTCTCAGTGCAGAAAACGCGCCTTCCAAGCACTGCTGCTTGCCTGCCTCACCACTCACCCCCGAGCTGATCAGGCCTGAAGGGCTAGGCTCTGGCCAGGTCAGGTCTGGCAACTCCTCGCTGCTTCCAAATCGCTTCTCCCTCACCCTGTCACTCAGTCTGGTTCCTCAGCTCTACCTTTGATGTTCAGGGCTCCCAGATTGCCATATATAATCAAATTACTTGTTTTTTCCGGTCTTTGTTTTAAGAGGGTCTACTGGAAGTGTCTGACTACCATCTTGGCCCCGCCTCAGTATTACTTTAGAGTTTCTTAACTATTATGAGTGTATTTTGTGATGGATTATTTTGTTGATACCTTCCTGTATATGGGTGCATCTGCTCATCAATAATATTTGGTCCTGTCATTTTCCAGTAAGTGGGCTTCAGGATGAATGTGGATTGCACTTCAAATATGAATCATTCATACCTCATTTGCTGAAACAAGTTTGCTTTTGTGATGTGTCAATTTGCTAGTATTACTGAGATCTTTGTCACTGAAATGTGAGAATGGGTGGGATAGGTTAGGATCAAGGTCTTTTACCCAACTAACCTTTGAGAACTACTGGTAAGTGTTCAGACTAAAAGCAATTACTAGTAGACAAGGAACATTTCACTCTTTTGCATACACCCAACTGCCCACCTCTGCCTAGACTTCCTCTTCCTCTCAAAGAGGCATCCCTCTGCCAATCAAAGACCAGCAGGACAGGGAATGGTGTCTGTAGCACTGGCAAAGGCATCTGAGACAGAACTGCAGAGCCAAGGGCCCCGGCTGGAGCTCTACTTGCTTACCCAGGCCACAGTCACCATTGTTGTTACTTGCCATTGAGTCAGCTCTGACTCATGGTGACCCTATGTACAATGGAACAGCAATGCTTCCAACCTACTGCCTCATTTTAGTTATTCCTACATTATTAGAGTAAAATACTCAATATGATTGGTTATATCTGTGCTTGTTGTTGACCTGATCCATGTCTCAACTATGCAGTAAAAAATTCTGAATCAGGTACAAAAATAGAATCATAGAGTAATTTAAAAAATATATACAATAATCAAGAGGAGAGAAATATGAGAGTTGAATATTCAGATGAAGCCAGGGAGAAATAGTCAATAGGAATATATATATATATATATATATATATATATATATATAGGGTCCTACACATTTAATAAACGAGTCGTATATTCGGATCAGATCTTTTGAAGAGAGATTCTATCATATTAAGGAAATATTCTATTGAATTTTTATTAATGAAGAATTGGTGTTGAATTTCATCCAATGCCTTTTCAGCATCTGTGGAAATAATCTTTTTTTTCTCTTTATGTTGCATTCCAGGAATAAACTCACTTGGTCATGAAGTGTTGCTGTTTATGTGCTGCCAGATTCTGCTTGTCAATATTTCTTTTTAAGATTTTTTGCTTTGATATTATGAGTTAGTTTGGTCTGTAATTTTGTGTGTGTGTAATTTTTGCATTTTAGAACCTGAGATGCTTGCTAAAAAAAAAAGATTCAAACATTTTCCTTCCTTTCAGTATGTCATCAGACCTCTTAGGACATAAACATCTGCTTCCAGAAATAAAAAATGATGATCATGATAGCTAACATTTAATTAACACTTTCTATGTATTAGACACTGTTGAAAGGTCATCATCATTAACAACCTTATGAGGCCAGGGACTATGATTTTTCCCATTTTGTGGATGAGGAAACTGAGATGCACAGCAGAAAAGTACTGTCTTTGTCTAGTCTTAGTTAGTAGCTGAGCAGAGTTTGACCCTAGACACCACAGTCCATACACTAATGTGCAGAAATTTAGTTTGACATGAAACCAGGTCTTTAGGAAGATGGAAGGATAAATCCATTACTTAGTGTTTTTCAGACCTTTTACCTGATTTCCTTTAGGACTATCATGGCTTATTTATTTTGTGGAAGCTTGCATGGTAGAAAGGAGTCTCACTGAGATAGCATTCTGAAGCAGTGCAGCTTGTATGACTCTGCCCGCTCTGGAACCAGATTTTCTTTAAGTAAAGTATTTTGGTATGTGTTGCCAGAATTTCTGATCAGCTATATAATGTACATATTCCCAGGCTCCTAAAAATCCACAAAGAATTTCATAGTGCAAAACAGAAATAGAAAATTTGATTTTGTTTTATTTTTCTTTGTGTTCCCAATGGAGCGCAAAGACTGTTGAAATACGGGTATGTTGGAAGGTTTTGATGAGCAGGAGAGCCAATGTATGGACCAGTTCCCAGTGTCTGCTGCAATTTGTAATTGTCTGTAACAGCCTATGCTTTATGCAAAAAGATCTGTGATCATAACCAGAATTATTTTAAATTGCTCATATAAACATATATCTTGGGTCATGGCAACATGTTTGGCTTCTGTGTGTGTTATTCTTCAACTATTTCAGGTTTATTTTTTTAACCACTGAGGCATGATTAAGTTAATCTGTAAAAGGAAGGAAAGAAAAAGGTAGCTCTAAGAGACTTTTTGGAAAACTAAGGATTTAACTTTGTTTTCTATTTTGGGGACTAGATTAATGTAGAAAAGGGGTAAGGATAAGTATTTGGAAATTGCCTGTGTTGTTGGCGTAAGCGTTAAAAAGGGTCACATGCTCACCGTGAGACCTTAGGCAAGCTGCTTAACTTCTATAAGGCTCAGTGCAGGGTCAACTATATAACTTGAAGGGCTCAGAGCAATGTGGGGCCCCTTGTAAAAAAGCAAGAAAAAAGTATCATGAAAGGTACTAAACTACAAAGCTTTTTCTTTACTTCCATGGTCTCTCTCAACTTGTAATGGTGTTTTTTATTTGCTATTTAATGATATTCTAAATTAAAATGTTAAATTATTAGCATGAATTTTACCATTTATGTTTATATTATGCAATACTAGTTTTAAATGCAAATATGAGAGCCTTTCACTCATATGCACCATCACTAAAATTGTGCAATTTCTACTTTGTAGTTCATAGATGCATGTGTATTTTGTTCTTATCAGAATAGTGGAAATACTGCACAGAAGTAACTCAGCTGTTTTTATTTCACTTATTGATATGTACATATTCTACCAACACTCTTTACCTTTGGCTTACTTGTGAGTAAGGGAGATCTGAAAAGAAAGGATTTATGGGTTGCCCTGTCTCTCCCTTTCCTTCTATATCGTCATTCTCAGTATAAGTGGTTGGCTGATACAGGGAAAAATGAGTAAGAAAGGTTGGAATGGGGTTCCTTGGTCATCTGTATTTCTTATACTACCATTGCCTTCTTTCTGAATTGGAAGCAAGTTCTGGTTCCACTGGAAAGGGTGGCCTCCGGGGCTGTTGGTGCCCTGCTTACTCAGCCCTTGATGTGCTAGTCCTAGATGCTTACCTTGCTCTTGCTTTGAGTCTCTAAATTCCCTCACATGGTGGGGCCACCAAAATTCTGTGCTCATGGGCATCTTGGGCACTATATGTGCGTGGAGAAGCAAGGGACTAAGACGTGTGTATGGTTCATATCCCCTGTGCTCATGTGCAAGTTCCATTGTCCCATCAGACTTCCCTTACAAAACCTGAGCTCAAAGATAAAATTAACATTTTTTATTGTGCCTTAGATGAAGGTTTACAGAGCAAATTAATTTCTCATTAACAGTTAATACACATATTGCTTTGTGACATTGGCTGCCAACCCCAGAACTTGTCAACACTCTCCCCTTCTGGACCTTGGGTTCCCCATTACCAGCTTCCCTGTCCCCTTCTGCCTTTTCCTTCTTGTCCCTGGGTTGGTGTGCCCATTTAGTCTCATTTTGTTTAATGAGCCTTTCTAAAATTATTAATAATTTGAAGATGGTGATAGCAAGACATAAAACCAAGTGTGGGGCCTTCTGACCATGGGACCTTGTGACACAACACAGGTTGCATACCCATGAACCAAACCCTGCCTCAGTGACCTCATCTATAAATTTGGCTGATAACTGAACTGCCTCGTAGGGAATAATTAGCTAGGAATGTAAAGTGCTTCGCACAGTAGCCTGCACATAGAAAGCACCAAATAAATGGTCATTTCTTAATAACAATATTGCTCTCTATCCTAAATAAAACCAGGAAATGGTCATTGTGCTCCTATTAGGGAACTCATTTGATTTGGGTTTATATGAGCTCCACAAAGCAAGAATGCTCTCAAATACTCCAGACTGAAACACAAGTGCTTCTTTCGCTGTGCCATGGTCGTGGGTGATTATACGATAAACAGGCAAAGCTCTGAGGTGAGTTCAAGAGGTTGCCTGGGTTACTCTATTCAGTGGTAATTAGTGCAGCTGGTTATACCACAGAGGTGCAGGGAGTCCAGAAAAAGACAAAGGCATGGGTCATTAAAAGCAGTGGAATTGCCAGGTTGTCTGTGGCTGAGAATGAGGTCAGCTCTGCAAAGCCTCAGGCAGAGAACGCCTCTGTTCCAAATCGATGGAGGTGAGATATTTGAGCCCAGAATGAAAACAAAGATTCTAGGTCTGCCTGAACAAGTAGGGATGAACTCTGGTTGACTGTAGCATCCAAATGAAAATCAGTATAGAATGAGTGTCGGGGTCCAAAGTTACTGAAGAAACATTGCAGGTAATGCCCATCAGTTAATCCAATACAGCTATGTATAAAATGCTACTGTGTATGCCCAAAGTATGTTTGGTTTATATGTATACTTTTAAACCAAACATTCATCCTGGCAACATCAATTAAAAAAAATTAATGGATAAATTTTTAGCCCTTGACCGAGTTAGCACATACTGATTGCTTAGACATCATTTTATTTAAAATCTAAATATTTTAAAAATATATTTTCTACTGATATATTTTTTGTTGCTATATTTTAGGTGAAAATCATAGCAACATATAAATTCTAACGTTTAAAAGTTGTTGACAGAACAACTGGCTGGGTATGAAAATAAGCTGACAAATCACACAAACAGGATAAAAATTAGGTGGGGCATCCTAAATACATTTCCATGAAAGCAAGAGATTTTGATTGTACGACAGGCGAAACTCGTGTGTCTGAGGTGGATATTTGTCTTCTCTGATTTTGAAGCATTGGGCTACCTCCCCCATGAGGAGTAGGATATCATAAAGCATATGATCTGATTTTTAAAAAATCACTTTGTAGAGAAAAGAATTTAGTAAAACTTTGTGTAAAATCTGCGGCTAGCATGATTCTTTTAAGACCTCTCCCCTATCCCTGCCCATATGGTTTTGAAAATCTGGGTTTAGTTTTCATTTTCAAAAGCCTAATAGGTTGAGCAGTCTCAGGAAGTACTGACATTCTGGACTCCTCGATCCTCGCACATGCTGATAGTGCAGTTACAAGGACTAATGCCAGGAACACTGAGTCAGGACACAGGTATGCTGTTGTGAATGCTCATCCTGAGTAAATAATGTTGTTATTGTCTCCAGATGCAGAGCCTAAATATCTGATCGTTGTGCGGCCTGCACCCCCTCCAAGCCAAAAGAAATCATGCTCAGGTAAAGTCTTTTCATTGTTATTTGTTTCTTTTGCAAACTTTAAATCATAACTTTTCCTCTGTTTTCTACGTATGGAGACCAAGTACCCGGGGGAGGGATGCTGTCTTAGTCATCTAGTGCTGCTATAACAGAAAATACCACAAGTGGATGGCTTTAACAAAGAGAAATTTATTTTCTCACAGTCTAGTAGGCTAGAAGTTCAAATTTAGGGCGTCAACTCCAGGGGAAGGCTTTCTCTGTTGGCTCTGGAGGAAGGTCCTTATCTTCAACCTTCCCCTGGACTAGGAGCTTCTCCGCTCACCAACCCCGGGTCCAAAGGACACACTCTGCTCCCGGCACTGCTTTCTCAGTGGTATGAGGTCGCCAGTTCTCTGCTTGCTTCCCTTTCCTTTTATCTATTGTAAGATAAAAGGCAGTGCAGGCCACACCCTAGGGAAACTCCCTTTACACTGGATCAGGGATGTGACCTTAGTAAGGGTGTTATACAATCCCATCCTAATACTCTTTAACGTAAAATTACAATCGCAAAATGGAGGACAACCATACAATACTGGTAATCATGGCCTAACCAAGTTGACACGTATTTTTGGAGGACACAGTTCGATCCATGACAGATGTCAATTAGAAGATGTAATAATACCAGTTGCTGTTGAGTTGATCCCAATTCATGGTGACTCCATGTGTGTCAGAGTAGAACTATGTGCCACAGGGTTTTGAATGGCTGATTTTTAGAAGTAGATCAGCAGGCCTTTCTATTGAGATGCCTCTGGGTGGACTCAAACCTCCAGTCAACAGATTACCCTGCTTAGGAAGTAGTATAGCCTGGTAGGAACTGCTGGGAATCTGATTCAGCACCACCACCACCTGGAAACTGTAGGGCCCTAAGCACATTATTGGGTCTGTCTATACTTCCTTCTGCTGTGTAATAGGGTTGTGTGAGGATTAGAGTTCATGAGGAAATGAGTTAATGCGCAGGCATTTAGGGCAGTCCTGACCCGTAGTAGTACCCATTTAGGGTGAACTCCTCTTAGCCTGTCTCTAGTTTGCAATGCAATTTTGTGAATTCTTACCTGCTATTGCACCTTTTGGAGTCCCTGGGTAGCATAAATGGTTAAGTGCCCAACTACTAACTGAAAAGTTAGTGGTTCAAACCCTTCCAGAGGCACCTCAGAAGAAAGGCTTTTGCAAGGTCATAGCCTTGAAAATCCTACAGAGTGTAGTTCTACTCTGCATACATACTGTCGCCATAAATCGGTACTGACCCGATGGCAACCAGTTTTATTGTGCCGTTCAGATTTTAAGGACACACTTTTACGTCTAAGCTTTGCTTAAGAAAATTGTTTACATTTTAAAAGGGTAACTCATGTTACATGTGTGTTAAATGGATTGTAGGTTAGATTTTACTTACTTCTTATCTTCTAAACAGTCAAAAATAAAGGAACGACTCCTTTCATAAAACAACAACAAAAACATCTTTCTAGGGATAGGAAGACTTGAAACAGGAAAGTTGATGCCAAACGAATAAGTAGAAACTTTTCTGCATGACTAAAGCAAGATTAAAAAGCCCAGACTGTCAAGTTTCAGTACTGAAGTTTCTTCTCAGATTAATTAATCAGATCATTGCTATAAAGAAGAACCTGATACTGCATTTTCCTAACTATGTAGATAGAGTTGATCACGATGTTTTACTTTTCATTTTCATTTTATTATGTGAACTTTTCTCAAAGTAATTATTTCCTGATTATATTTATTTTCCATGGTACACTGGATATCACACAAAAAAGGCTCTTCCTTTTTGTTTGCTGAATTTTCTAAAAGTATAAAATGGGCGGGAGGAACATTCCAGTCAGGTTGCCACCCAGTTATCTCTGACTCATGGCAGCCCCGTGGTGTCAGAGTAGAACTGTGCTCCAAAGGAAACCAGTGGCTGATTTTTCAGAAGTAGACCACCAGGCATTTCTTCCAAGGCATCTCTGGGTAGACTCAAACTTTCAGTTAGCAGCTGAGT
Organism: Trichechus manatus latirostris; assembly: GCF_000243295.1. NCBI lineage: Eukaryota > Metazoa > Chordata > Mammalia > Sirenia > Trichechidae > Trichechus > Trichechus manatus. Next base: position 1,805,033 of record NW_004443991.1, on the reverse strand, counting down.
GCATTAACCTGTTGCACCATCTAGGAATTCTGGGAGGATCATATAGCTACTCAAATACATTGAGCAAAGGGGCCCTTTGCAGTTATGCATTCTGTCTCCTAGATGTATCAGCCCAAGCTTAGTTTACCAAAGATCAGTTGCTACAATCCCCTTCCCTCCTTCTGTTGGCTCCCACTTCTTTCAGGAGAAGCATTGAATAGTTAAACATTTTGAAAAGTATAAATTCCTTTTCCTGACTTCTTATATTATCCCAAAATTTAGCAAGGAAAATTTCCACTACTCCTTACAACTTGTTAGTGAAAGTTGTCCAGGCAGCTTTCTGTACATTTTAAAATAAATGTGCTATTAATATTTCAAAAGCCTGTTTCAATATTGAACAATAAAGTCAAGAAGCATGAGTATAATTCCATGGAATTCTCACTTCATATGAATAGTCATTGAACTGTTTCTTAATAAAGATGTGATCATAAAACAAATACAACAAAGTATATAAAGAAAGTCAGAGCAGGGATTACACTTTAGCACTTTACAGCTTCACTTAATTTCATTTCAGGCCTTCTCTGAAACTGGCCTTAGAGAATTTTTTTCACTTCGTGACGACCAGCTCAGGAAATTTTCTTCTTGCTCAGGAAATAATACCGCTCCTTTCCTTTCAGGCAGTAGATACAATTTTTGTTTTCATAATCTGCTCTTGGGAATGATGGAATGAATAATGGATTAAATTCTACTCATTTTATAATTTCATCTGCCACATAAATTTTAATTATTTGATCATTTTTATATTAAGCTTAAACATCATTTGATGGTTATGTAAGCCTTAGATTCCACTGGGGAAAGAAAAAACTTATCTTTTGTCTCTAACTGGCATTATCTTCACACATTGTAAAAATGCAGCAGAAAGAAAACTAGATTAGTATTCAGAAGAGATGGATTTGAACCTTGACCTTGTTCTTAGTGCGGATCTTGCATACCCGAGTTCTCTGTAAAATGAGAGTTGCATTAGATTAGCATTAGAGACGGAAAACACATAACAGAATCACCTCAGGGCTTTTCAAACTATATGTATACCCTGTCCTCACCCCAGATTCTAAACTGCCCTCCTTGGGGGCCATACTTGTACCACTTGAATCACAACCTTAATAAGTCACTATTACAGGTAGAACTGGAAAATTTTCTAGAGAAGGATGAATGTGTGTTTACAACCAACTACTCTTAAAAATTATTCCAAAGATCTTAAAAAATTCAATCAGGTTACAGCAAAGCAGTTTGCCACCAATAGGTTGTGTATATTCTGGACTCAGAGGTTTCTCACTGGAACAACAGTTCACAGAACTTATATCTAATAGAAGTAACAAGCACAACACAACTTTCTGGGGCATTTGGTTCAGGTGACCTCCAGTGGGCTCTTAACCAAAACCCAGCTGCCGTTGAGTCCATTTCAACTCATAACGACCCGTTAGGCTCTTTCCCACCTTCAAAAAGGTCACAGGCTGTTTTGCTGCTTGGTTCTCACTCCGTTAGATTAAAATGACACAAGGTCTTCCTGCTGCAAGGACTTCACACACAGCCCCATTAAATGAAAGTGAGAACCCAATGGAAATATAAAGCATATATGTTTTACTTTAGTTCTATATAGTTTTATTAGGTCTCCTATTGGATTTTTATTTTACTTACCCTGATTTTTTATGGGCCAGGGTTGGTTTCCATGGCTGAGAATCTTCCCTCCTCTTTTTCACTGTTCTCTCATTCCTGTGGTTTCAAATATTTTCAGAAGTGCGTATGTCTGCCGCCTATATACTTGAAAAGAGTCGAGAGTGGTTCAAGAGTATCAGTCTTGGCCAGATCCCACTCAGCCTGTCAAAACAACTGTGCTTCATGTATTACTCCTTCTCTTTCAGTATTATTAAAAACATGGGCAACATCTCCATTTATATACTCACTGTAAACGGTATGCTTATTAAAATAGTATGACAAGGGATTTGACGCTTCCCAATAGGTTTTTAAAAAAAAGGATACAACCTAGGTGGTAAAATTTCTTTTGTTAGATGTTGTTTCACACTAGTTAACAGTCCTATAACAAAGTATGCTTTTATTTTGTCTGTAGAAGAAATGAAGTGAATGTTGTATGTATATGTGAGTGTGTGTGTATCATTCATATATATACTAATTCATATGAATGATACACACACACCATTCATTAGCCAGAGCCACAATATCTATACCCATCCCTGACCTACAAGAAAATAAAAACTAGATATAGTTAGATATCGTGTGTGTGTGTACACATTACATATATGTACACGTTACATATATGTACATATACACACTATCCAACTCTATATATCTATATATATACATATATACACACACATACATATATATGTACTATGTTTTTAAGGCAAATAATGAGTACCTTCTATCTTTGTTTGCCAGCCACTCCCCCCACCCCCTGCCCTGAAGGTACTTTTATAAACTCTGCTATGCCAGTTTTTTTTACATGTTGCTATAAAAAAAATTAGCAAAGTGCACTTACAAAAATACCTCGGGGTGGGGGGCAGGGAGCAGTTGGCAAACAAATGTAGAAGGCACGCATTATTTGCATAAAAATACTGTGTTTCACGTATGCATACAGACATCTATACCTAAAAAAGAGTATTTCATTTGATTACCACTTAAATTTATGGGAAAATAAGCAGTATTTCTGGACCATATAAAAGGAAAGGAATTTGATGTTTTCTAACTTTTCATCATCTTACCGAGTTGTCTTCGTGCAGTTTTACCTCTATCATGAAAATACGCTAAATGTTACAAGAGTTAACCCCATATGTTACCTCCATAGGTAAAACGCATACTCGCAAACCTCTCCAGTTGGTGATTGGCACTCTGACATCCAGTTCTGTCTTTCTGTCCTGGGGTTTCCTCATCAACCCACACCATGACTGGACACGGCCGAGTCACTGTCCCAACAACAGGTAATTCACCATCACTGAAGATTGTGCTTTTTGTCTGAAAATTAGCCCTTGCATTTAATAGTATCTGTACATGATCTTTGAAGAATTGATACATATCAGGAGCATCAGCATTTACCATTGCCTATTAGCTATACAGCCTGTTATAGGTGTGAGAGAAACAAAGATACGTAAGTCAGTGTCCCTACTTTCAAGAGAGTTATAATCTACCTGAAAACACATGCAAGTTCTATTTTTTTTTTTCAAAAGAATAAACTACAAAGGAGAGTGACCAAATAGCAAATGGAGAATAGCAGTAATAAGTGTAATAATAGCTAAGAGGAGGAGGCTGAAGGCAGTTAGGGAAGGCTGCGAAAAGATAGGAAAGCTGATCTTTGTTAAGAAAAGGATAGGTCCTTGATGTGCCATTGGAGTCGTGCTTGAAGCAGTGGTTCTCACAGTGTGGTCCCAAAGCAGACAGCACCAGCATCACCATCAGTTAGACACTTGTCACAAAAAGGAGGTTCTGCAATTTGTGTCTTAACAAGCCCTTCAGGTGACTCTGATGACACTAAAGTTTTTGAATCACTGACTTAGAAAACTGGAGAGAGAGATACAGGGAAAGCTGTAGGCAGAGGAAAAGCACACATTTGGAAATAAAGCCATGAACTGCCATTTTCTTTGGTAGTACAAAATAACCCATTGCCATCAAGTCAATTCTGACTCATAGAGACCCTATAGGACAGAGTAGAACTGCCCCATAGGGTTTCCAAGCAGTGGCTGGTGGATTTGAACTGCTGACTTTCTGGTTAGCAGCCATAGCTCTTAACTACTGTACCACCAGGGCTCCGGTACAAAATAAGAAAATTCTATGTTTATTTTAAAATGATTGCCATTCATTCATTTATTCATCCAACCCATTATTTGGCCCTGGTGGTGCAGTGGTTAAGAGCTTGGCTGTTAACTAAAAGGTTGGCAGTTCGAATCCACCAGCCATACCTTGGAAACCCGATAGGGTAATTCTACTGTGTCCTATAAACCAAAAACAAACAAACAAACCCATTGCTGTGGAGTCAATTCTGACTCATAGCGACCCTACAGGACAGAGTAGAAATGCTCCATAGGATTTCCAGGGAACAGCTGGTGAATTCGAAGCACTGACCTTCTGGTTAGCAGCCAAGCTCTTAACCGCTAGTCGTAATCGACTCCAAGGCAAAGGGTTTGGTTTTTGGTATGTGCTAGGCACTGTGCTAAATGGTAAATCATAATTCTAAATTGATTATAAAATAGTATTTGCTGATCATAAATATTTACTATATTAGCTTGAAAATTCAAAAATTCGCCTCTGGACAAGCATTCAAAATATTAAATCTTCAATCAAGACATTGTTTTTAGAAAATATTTTTATTTTAAATATATGCAAAGTGATTTTTAAATTTTTTGAATTTTTCATTCTTATTTTTAATAAGAATTTTTTATGGAGGCATAATTTACACCTAGTAAAATGCTCAGATCATGAGTGTACAGTTTGATCAGTTATGACAAATGCATGCATCCAAGTAACCTACAAATACACCTCAAGAAATAGAACATTTTCATCACCTTAGAAAGTATCCTTCTCCAGAAACAACTGCTGATTTGATTTCACTATAGATTAGTTTTCCCTCTCCTAGAATTTCATTCTTCTTTCATTCAGCATATTTTTGAGGTTTATTCATGACATTGCAGATATCAATAGCTCATTCCCTTTTTATTCCTGAGTAGTATTCTGTTATGTGAACATTCCAGAGTTTGTCCTTTCTTCTGTTGATGGACACCCCAATTGTGTTTTGTTTTAGGTTATTATGATTATAATATGATTATAATATGATTATATTATATAATATTATATATTATAATCATAATATAATATGATTATAAATGATTATAATATAATATTATGATTATAAACATTGTTGTATGAGGCTTTTTGTGGACATATGTTTTAATTTCTCTTAGGTACCTGGAAGGGGGCTTTGCTGGATCACAGGGAGGATGTGTATTTAACTATTTTTTGCCTAGATTTTCCATTTACTCCCACAAGTAATGTCTGAGAGTTAGGGTTGTTCCACATCCTCACCATCATCGGTGTTGTCTGCATTTTTCATTGTAGCCATTCTGGTGCAGTCGTAGCTCACTGACAGTTTTAATATGCATGTTTTCATGTACTTTTTGAATATTTGTATATCTACTTTTACAATATTTTATTTATGCTTGTTGAAATTGAAATAAAAAGACATTTAAAAGATTTATAATTTCTCAAAAACACCTTTTATATGACATTGATTAGCAAATCTAGACTACAAAAGACAAAAATGAAAACCTCCCACAGATGTCCATGTTTTCAAGTGATAAATACTAGGAAAAGGGCACATAGAAGATATTGCCAAAACCAAAATTTTTGAAAAATGATTTTGATGTTTCAAAGAATCTGAAATAGTCCCATTTCACACATCATTAAACATGTAACATGTTTTCTCTGGGAAAAGGGCTCTTGAAAGAACATGCTTTCTTTTGATAATTCCAGTTTATAGTGGACTGGTCAAAGAAGCCTGGTTGCTCAGTGGTTAAGACGCTAAGCTGCTAACTGGAAGGTTGGTGGTTCGAACCCACCAGCCGCTCTACACGAGAAAGATGTGGCAGTCTGCTTCCATAAAGCACTACTCTGTCCTGTAGGGTCACTATGAGTTGGAGTCAACTTGATGGCAGTGAGTTTAGTGGACTGGTCCAGGGTGCTAATGCTGACAAAATAAACATTTATGGGTTGCTTTCTTTTTTATTTTCATTTTTTAAAGTCTTTTATAAAGAAAACAGAAAAAAAAAGGGGGGGAAGAGGAAGGAAATTTAATTCTTGCAGAAAACTGCAGCCTGATTTTAATGATTACTCAGCTTGCTCAATAAATCCTTGAGCTATTTGTTTCAACACGTTCAGTAACCTACAAAATTCATATGGCATAATTTGGATATGATTTGCTCCCCTGCCCACAAGCCTGTCTCTCAATTTCACTTGGTCCTATTGATCTGTCCATTAAAAAAATTATCTGGTGATTGATTCTAATTGATAGATGTTGCCATGGTTTGACAGCACAAGGAAATAATTAATATGGAGTAGGTAGAGGAACAGATGGGAAGCACAAATGATTAATGCACTTGGCTGCTAACCAAAAAGTCGGAGGTTCAAGCCCACCTAGAGGCACCTGGAAAGAAAAATCTGGCAATATGCTTCCTAAACATCAGCCACTGAAAACCCTGTGGAGCACAGTTCTTCTCTGACACACATGAGGTCGCTATGAGTCCGAATCCGCTCAACAGCAACTAGTTAAAGGAAAACAGATGGCCTAGTGGAGCTAGGATTTTAACCCAGCAATCACCTCTAAGGCCCAGGCTACTTAGACCCCACATGCACCTCACCTTCATCCCCTCACACAGACACACGCACACTGGCTCTGCTTTTCTCATCAAATAGATGCTGTCATGCCGATCAAGCCACAAAATTGCAAATCAGTAGTTCCACCTCAATAAAATTTTTCTTGGAGAAATTCAATAAACATGTCAAGATGCTTGCAAACTTTCAAACCTGAGTTCTGAGTTGGGTGGGAGAATCAAGATGTCATTGACGTAAACAGGGAACTCTTTGAACATGATTTAAAAGGTCAGATTAAACAGCAACGACTAAAGCAGAGCACTGGGATTACTTGTGGATTTCATTTACCCATGCTTCCTTTTTCCTTAGTACACTTAATAAAGAGCTGACATGTCAAGTCTTTCTGGTGTTTGAGAAAAAATAGTAATTCTTACTTAAAAGCTCTGGAAATACTGTACACCTTAAAAGTACCCAAATAAATCCACCCTAAGTGTAAATTAGCCTAAGTAGAAGCAGCTGTGAAGAAATCGGTCCTCATACTCATGCAGATGATGGTTAGAATTTAGACTAATCCAGTAAGTTAGAATAATCAATCATAGCTGAAAGGGATGATTACTTCTTGAAAATGGGAAGATTAATACAGCTGCAGCTTTCCAATAATAAGAATTATCTTCTTAAAAAAATCCACTGGAATCTGAATGCCCATGTCTTGCTACAGGAACACCAAATGGTGTCATTTTAATCTTTTGAACTCAACACTCTCTGTAAAATCTCTGATAAAAGAACACTTCATATTGGTTTGAACGGCCTCATTTATTCTACACAAATGCAAACGATTTATTGGAAAAGTGTTTTCTTTATGTTTTGACCTTGGACTATAAACCTACCTTATTAAAGCTCTTATGTAACAATTTCCCACTAAGAAAACCCCTATTTTTTGTTTTGTTTGTTCGTTTTAAGTTTGGAAGTTCATACTGGAGAGTATATGTACTTAATTTACAGTTTTTATTCTTAATAGGCTTTGAAAGGAAGAATGTACACATTTGTCCTCAATACATCTGAGGTCAAGAGATGGCTTTCCAAATTGGCCCAGAAGAAGAGTAAAACATGTTTTTAACCAAAATTTACTTCATCACTAAAAGCTTATTTTTTCCTTCCCGTGTTTCCAACTTGTTAAAGCTTTCAAGATTGTTTTAGTTCTAGCATCTCTGCCAGCTTATTAAAGCTTTATGGTTCGTTTAGAAACCATTTTCACATTTTCTAACACTTTCGTATTGCGCTTCTATACTTTTGCTGTAGAAGGAGGGATCTCCTTTTCAAGCAGTCCAGGGCAGGCTCTTGCCCCCTCCCTCCTTTTTCTTTTTCCCAAGTTTTTAAGCAGATATTTTTTAGTATCTGTGAATTCTCTTGATCAAGCTCAATGCCTCATTACCCACTTGTCTTGCCATGTAAGCCTTAATCTCTGAGAGGACAGGGACTGTCTGTTATCTTGCCCACCATTATCTCCCCAGGCCAATATCTGGCACATAGCAGGCCCTCAGCACATATATGATGAATGAATGAATAAACAGTGAAATGCCTATTGAATGTTTTGATTTTTGTGTTTCACCATTGCCTCAAACTCAACATGTCAAAATTGAACACATACTTTCCCTCTTAAAACATTACCCCCTTGTCTTTTTAATAATTTCTAAAGTACTAAAATTCTTCTACTCACCCTAATTTGAAAACTTAGTCATTTCTTTACTTTTCATCTCCTATAGCTTATGAGACACCAAGTTATATTGATTTTGCCTTTGAAATGTACTGTTATTTATATCTTTGTCTTTTGCTTTTCCATTTGTACAGCAACTATTCCAATCCAGACACCCCTCACCTCACCCTGAATCCTGGCAACAGCATCCTGGCTACATTCCCTGGATCTTTTTCCTCCTCCAATCTATCCTGGCTTCCACAGTACTGAGAAAATAGAGACTATCTACCATGAGTTTACTCTTTCTTCATCCCAGATTTACCTTTCTCTCAACCTTCTTTCTTTCCTCCTCCCAAGGAACACATGTATGACTTCAGACAGTGCTTGTGATCTCACCCCTTTCCACATCCTCTAAGCCCTGTTTCCCCACAGATCTCCTCTCGTACGTCTTTTGACCCTTCACTGCCACTGGTACACTGTCTCCTGCTTACAAATATGATCATGATTTTCCCACCCCAAAATAAAAATTTCCATTGATCCTCTTATATCTTCCAAGCTACTTTCCAATCTCTTTCCTGACCTCCCCACTACTCATACAGTCTTTACTTTCTTTCACTAGCTTCCATCTCCTCTGACCCATTTCCAAAGTTCTAAGACGGTATTTTCAGTTGACCATGGAATAGGGACCAACCTCTCAAACTCAGACTAAATTAATATTTCCTATCCTGCTAGATGAACTTCTTTTCTATGACTTTAACTACCCTCTTCTCAAATTTGACAACTCAAGTTTGATTTTCATTTTCACTTTCCTTGGCACTCATATCACATAAGAAGCCTGGTCACATCAGTTCATTCATAGAGACCTAACGATGATCTGGTCCTTTCTTTATCTATTTTCTGTTTCTTCTGTGATTCATCCCTTTGCTGTCTCATACCTGGAATATGGCTCATGAATTGCGTTTCCTCCCTCCAGTTTCTCTCAAATTTATTTTTCTACAGCTGATAAATAATAGCTTCCTTCATCACTGCTCAACTTCATTCACCTGCTGAAGAATCTCTATCAGCTCCCCATTGCCTGGTAAAAGAAAGCATAGAACATCTCAGAGAATGTACATTGAGTCATGCTCTTGAGGTGACACTTAAATCTGGTCTACTCTGCTTCCCCTGGACCTGGGTAGGATGTCCTGCTTTAAAACACACCACTGGAATGGAGTTTAAAATGCAACCTGTTTATATCAATCCAGTAGTGTTTCCATTTGGCACATTTAGGCTGCAGAGGCCATACCCAGCCACTCTCAGCATGCTCTGCTGTCCATCCTACGTACATATGTACATGTGCCTCCCTTACTACATTCTAAGTTCATTCTTGAGGTCATGTGCACTGTCTCATTCGTCTTGCATTAAACAAAATCTAGCATCATGTTTTACAATAGTTCTGAACAAATGTATAAACAAGCAAGTGGAATGTCAAGAAAGCCTTAAAAATGCTCTCACCAACTCATTAAGCCCTTGAACCTCCTCTTCAACGTCTCTCATCCAGAATCCATAACGAGCATCTCCAGGGATGACGACTTAGCATGAAGGTTAAGGGCCCAAATTCTGGTCAGACTGACCTAAATTCAAAACTCTGTTCTATTATTAGCTGAGTGGTCTTGGACAGTGTCTTAGTCATCTAGTGCTGCTATAACAGAAATACGACAAGTGGATAGCTTTAACAAAGAGAAGTTTATTCTCTCACAGTCCAGTAGGCTACAAGTACAAAATTCAGGGCATCAGCTCCAGGGGAACACTTTCTTCATCAGCTCTGGAGGAAGGTCTGAGTCATCCATCTTCCCTTGGTCTGGGAGCTTCTCTGCGCAGGAACATCAGGTCCAAATGATGTGCTCTGCTCCCGGCACTGCTTTCTTGATGGTATGAGGTTCCCATGTGTCTCTGCTCGCTTCTGTCTTTTATATCCCAAAAGAGATTGACCTAAGACACTTGCAAACCTCATCAGTGTAACTGCCACTAATCCATCTTACTAGATCACAGTGATAGAGTTTACAACACATAAGGAAATCACATTAGATTACAGAATGGTACACAATCATACAATACTGGGAATCATGACCCAGCCAAGTTGACAGACATTCTTGGGGGACACAGTTCAATCCATGACAGACAGGCTACCAAAATGCTTTAAGTCTTGTTCTCTTCCTCTGTAAAATGAGGGTAACAATAGTAATATCTAATACAATTGTCAGACTTAAATGAGTGATACATGTAAAATGCTTAACAGTGTCCAGCAACATAAAAATAACATAAAATAACAATAAGAGCTAATGTGTCTGCTACTAATCTTCTTGTTGCTTTTGATATTATTTATTTGATATTATAATTGCCACATCAGAAAAAGAATTTCAGTAGTACTAAAATCACTAGAAACTTCTTTCTTTTATTGAACTTAAATCAATCATCAGTGGGTGAGGTCAAATGAAGAAAGGGAAGTTTGGGAATGGTTGATCCTTTTAAAAATTATAGCCAAAAGTTGAAAGCTGAGACAGTAGCTCTAGGAATAAAGAGGCAAGTATCATGTAGGAAGTATCACGTAGGAAGATATAACTGAACTTGACAACTGATAGGACATAATCTGAAAAGTTGTTCAGGGGGCTCAGAAGTCAACAGAAATGCATATCACAAGAGAAACAGATGGGAGAGAGAAGAAGAGGCATAGACTTTAAGGTAGTTATGAAATTCATAAAAGATTAAGTCATTGGATTTGAACACAGAAAGATTTTACTATAATAAAGATTTTACTACAATAAATTGCAAGGCGTTTCAGGCAGAAGTGGCAAGACAGTGAGAGAAAGTAGTTTACTCTTAAGAAATTTTGTACTAATAAGATAGGGGCAGGGTTCAGAGAAGAGTACTACTTTTGTTTTTGTTTTGGTAGAATGGAAAATATTCAAACAATTTTTAGACTCGGGAAAGAACCTTGAAGAATCAAGAGAAATGTTAGAGGACTACTGAACAAGGAAATGAGAAAAATTACCAAGGGGTTTATTTCTGAGAGGAAAGGAGACACTGCTTCCCCTGAAACCAGAAAAAGGAAAGGAGAGAATGGAGGAAGATACTTTGAGATGAAGGAAGTGGGGGCAGAATTTATATCAGCAGTCGCAATCCAGTAAAGCAAGAGGCAAACACGCTGACAAAGAGGGTGTCGAGAACTATCCTTTGACATGAAGATAGAAAAAATTGTGGAATAGATGTTTAGGAAATGTAATAAAAGTTTTTATTGCATAGAAATAAAAGCATTGTTGAAAAAATGCCAAGAAAGTCCAAAAGGTAGTCAACCATGTATATCAAGCTAGTAGATTATGAGTACTAAATTTATTTTTATGTTTTTCAATTTTTCCATTTGGTATAGTTCACTGCCAGTCATATCATAAATTTTGTTTATGGAGTTTCTACTTTTGTCTTAGGTGTTTTTCTTTTAGAGTAGAATGTCTAGTCTGTTGCTAGAACAAAATTTTAGAAGCAGAACGTATCTCGAATATTGTATACTCCAAGCCCCCTTCTTTTTCTGTCAAGAAAATTGATAGGTAAGTAGATGAAGAGACTTCCCTGAGGTCATCCTACTAGTTTGTAGCGAACTAGTATCCAAGCCAAGCCACTACCTGCCTTCTCCACTACATTTTGAGGACCCATAGACTTGTTTAAACTATAATAACAATTACTGTCATTATTGAGACTATGAGTGAAGGTCAAGCACAGAATAACTCCAATTAAACCAACCACAGCTTCAACAGGTTCTTACTATTTAATTAGGATATGAGATGCTCTTCAAGTCCAAACTGCTAGAGGCAGGCTTTTCAGAGGTCTGATCTGATGACATTCACAGGCTGCTAACTGTATTTAAAACAGACATTTCCTTTATGTACCTGTGCCCAAATTTAATCATCTACAGAGCAAGGTGAAATCAGTGTTTGATCCTGGAAGACCTCAGACCATAACAAGAAAACCTTGACTGTATGTTATAATAGATACACAATAAAGCAAAAAATAAAAGCCTTAAACAATGCTACATGCTGCTTCCTTTTATTCTTCTTCCATTCTGACTGATTTTACCCATGTATTTTTATCTTCTTTATGCCAAGCACTGTAGTAGAAAAACAATCCAAAAGGCTTGGATTACGAGTCACATTTGCCCCAGCTCTGTCACTGATTATCACACTTCAGATACTTCTCAGACTCTCTTGCATTCTATTTTTTTAATAGATTTCATTTTTTAGCGCAGTTTTAGGTTTACAGAGAAATTGCACCTTTCAAAGAATTCCCATATACTGCCCCCAGCACAGTTCCCCCTATTATTAACACCTTGCATTAGTGTGATGAATTTGTTACAACTGATGAACAAATATGTATTGTTATTATTGTGTTGCATAGCTCTATGGGTTCTGATGAATGCATAATGTCATGTGTCCACCACTGCAGTATTATACAGACTAGTTTCACTGCCTTTTAAATACCCAATGCTCCACCTATTCATCCCTCCCCCAATTCACTGATTGGTTTTTGTTTTGTTTTGTTTTGTTTTTTTTTCTTTCTCTGCAGTTTTGTCTTTTTCAGAATGTCATTTAGTTGAAATCACACAGTATATAGCCTTTTCAGACTGGCTTATTTCACTTAGCAATATGCTTTCAAGTTTCCTCCATGTTTTTTCATGGCTTGATAGCTCATTTATTTTTATAATTGAATAATATTCTATCATATGGTTGTACTACAGTTTGTTTACCTATTCACCCACTGAAGAACATCTTGGTTGCTTCCAATTTGGGGCAATTATGATTAAAGTATCTATAAAAATTTGCATGCAGGTTTTTGTGTAGATATAAATTGTCAACTCATTTGAGTAAATATCTGGAAGCATGATTACTAGATCATATAGTAAATCTATGCTTGTAAGAACCGCCAAACTATCTTCCAAAGTAGCTATACTATTTTGCATTCCCACTAGTAATGAATGAACATTCCTGTTGCTCCACATCCCTGCTAGCATTTGATGTTGTCAGTGTTTTGAATTTCAGTCATTCTAATAGGTATGTTTTCAGTTATAATTCCCTGATGACATATGATGTTGAGCATTTTTTCATAATGCTTATTTCGCATATGTGTATTTTCTTTGATAAGGTGATTGTTAAGATATTTTGCCCATTTTATAATTGGGTTGTTTGTTTTCTTATTGTTGAGTTTTAAGAGTTTTTTGCATATTTCGGGTACAAGTCCTTTATCAGACATGTTTTGCAAATATTTTCTCCTAGTCTGTGGCTTGTCTTTTTATTCTCTTTACAATGTCTTTTGCAAAACTGAAGTGTTTAATTTTAATGAAGTCCAACTTACCCTTTTCCTTTCATGGATCATGCTTTTGGTTTTGTATCTATCATCTAGATTTTCTCCTATGTTATTTCTAGAAGTGTTTCAGTTTTTGCAGTTTACATTTAGATCTGTGATCCATTTTGAGTTAATTTTCATGAGAGGTGCAAGATCTGTGTCGGAATCCTTCTTCTTCTTCTTCTTTTTTAAATGTAGGTGTCCTGTTATCCTAGCACCATTTGCTGAAAAGACCATCCTCCATTTATGTGCCTTTGCTCCTCTGTCAAAGACCAGGTGACTAAACTTCTCTGGGCCTGTTTCTAGGCCCTCTATTCTGTTCCACTCTATTTATCAGTTTTTTTGCCAAAGCCACACTGTATTGATTACTGTAGCTTTATAGTAAGTCTTGAAATTGGATAGTGTCTATCTTCTGGCTTTTGTTATTTTTCAGTATTGAGTTGACTATTTTGGGTCTTTTGCTTTTTCATATAAATTTTAAAATTAGTTTATTTATAGCCACAAAATCACTTGCTGAGATTTGTATTGTGATTACATTGAATCTGTAGATCAAGTTAATAAGAAATGACATCTTAATAATATTGAATCTATCTATGAGCATGGTATATCTCTCTACTTATTTAGATCTTCTTTGATGTCTTTCATCAGAGTTTTGTACTTTTCCTTATGTAGATCTTGTACATATTTTATTAGATTTATATCTAAGTAATTTATTTGGGGGGGCTAATGTAAATAATGTGATATTTTTAATTTTAAATTCCAATTGTTCAATGTGGGTATATAGCGAAGCAATTGACTTTTGTATATTTCCTTTGTATCCTGCAACCTTGCTTGTTAGTTTTAGGAGGATTTTTGGTTTTGTTTTTTATTTCGCTGGGATTTTCTACAAAGACAATCATATCATCTGCCAACAAGGACAGTTTATTTCTTCTTCTCCATCTGCATTCCTTTCATTTCCTTTTCTTGTCTTATTATATTACATTAGTATGACATTGAATAGGAGTGGTAGAGAGGACATCATTGTCTCATTCCTCATTTTAGGGGAAAAACATCTACTTTCTCACCACTAAGTATGATGTTAGCTGTAGGGTTTTTTTAGATATTCTTTGTTAAGTTGAGGAAGTTCCCCTATAGTCCTAGTTTGCTAAGAACTTTAATCATTAATGGGTGTTGAATTTTGTCCAATGTTTCTTTTGTGCCTATTGATATGATCGTATGATTTTTCTTGTTTAGCCTGTTTATGTGATGAGTTACACAAATCGATTTTTGAATGTTGAACCAGCTTTGCATACCTGGAATAAGTCCCGCTTGGTCATGATGAATATTCTTTTTATACACTGTTGGATTCTCTTTGCTAATATTTTGTTGAGGATTTTTACATCTATATTCAGGAGAGATATTTGTCTGTAGTTTTCACTTTTTGTTACATATTTGTCTGGTTTTGGTTTTAGGATAATACTGGCCTCATAAAATGAGCCAGAAGTATTCTTTCTGATTTTTTTCTCTGGAAGAGATTGTGGAGAAATGGTATCATTTCTTCTTTAAATGTTTCTTAGGATTCCCCAGTGACTATCTGGGCCTGATGCTTTCTGTTTTAGAAAGTTATTAATTGTTGATTCAATTTTTTTAGTAGATATAGCCTGTTCAGATTATCTATTTCTCCCTGTGTGAGTTTTGTAGATTGTCTCCATTTCATCTAAGTTATCAAATTTGTGGGTGTAGGTTGTTCATAGTACTTTAATATCCATGGGGATCAGTTGTAATGATGTCTCTTTTATTTCTGATATTAGGAATTTGTGTCTTCTCTTTTTCTTGGTTAGCCTGGTTACAGGTTTATCAATTTTATTGATATTTTCAAATAACTAACTTTTGGTTTTGTTGATTTTCTATTTTCAAATTTCAATGATTTCTGTTCTAATTTTTTTTAAATTTCTTTTCTACTGATTACCTTGGATTTAATTTGCCCTTCTTTTGGGGGTCTGCTGAGGTAGAAGCTTAGAGTCTTGATTTTAGATCTTCTTTTTTAATATGTTTATTTAATGCTATAAGTTTACTGCTCAGCACTGCTTCTACTGAATCCCAAAAATTTTGATAAGTTGTATTTTCACTTGCATATAGTTCAAAATAATTTTTTAATTTGTCTTGTTATGTCTTCTTCAACATGTGTTATTTAACAGTATGTTTTTGTTTTGTTTATAAATTTTATTATGGGTTAGGTGAAATTTTACAGCTCAAGTTAGTTTCTCATTCAAAAATTTATACACATATTGTTTTGTGATATTGGTCGCAATCCACAATGTGACAACACTCTCACCCTTTTCACCTCAGGTCCCCTGTGTCCATTTGTCCACTTCTGTCCCTTCCTATATTCTTGTCTTGCTTTTGGGCAGGAGTTGCCCATTTGATCTTGTATATTTGATTAAAGTAAAAAATGTGTTCCTTATGTGTGTTATTGTTTGTTTTATAGGCCTATCTAACCTTTGTCTGAAATGTGGGCTTTGGAAGTGGTTTCAGTTCTTCGTTAGCAGAGTGTCTGGGGGCCATAGTCGCAGGGGTTCCTCTAGTCTCTGTCAGACCAGTAAGTCTAGTCTTTTTTCGTGAATTTGAATTTTTCTCCTACTTTGTCTGGGACTCTCTGTTGTGATCCCTATCAGAGCAGTCGGTGGTGGTAGCCAGGCATCATCTAGTTCTTCTGGGCTCTGGTTGGTGGACGCTCTGGTTCATGTGGTCCTTTAGTCCTTTGAACTAATATTTTCCTTGTATCTTTGGTTTTCTTCATTCTCCTTTGCTCCGGACAGGATGTGATCAATATATATATATACCTTAGATGACTGCTCACAAGCTTTTAAGACCCCAGACACTACTCACCAAGGTAGGATGTAAAACATTTTCTTTATGAACTATGTTATGCCAGTTGACCTAGATGTACCCCGAGACTTGGGTCCCCAGACCCCAGCCCCAGTAACTCCGTCCCTCAAGGTGTTTAGATATATCTAGGAAACTTCTATGCCTTTGTTTTTGTCAAGTTGTACTGACTTCCCCAATATTATGTGTTGTCTTTCCTTTCACCAATATTGACAACTATCTACTGTCTGGTTAATGACATCCCTCCCCTTCCTTCCCTACCCTTGTAACCATCAAAGAATGTTTTTTTCTTTGTATACATCTTTTCTTGAATTCTTATAATAGTGGTCTTATACAATATTTGTGCTTTTGTGATTGACTTATTTCACTCAGTCTAATGCCATCCAGATTCATCCATGTTGTGAGATGTTTTGGGGATTCATCATTGTCCTTTATTGGTGTATAGTATTCCATTGTACTTATGTACCATAATGTTTTTACCCATTCATCTGTAGATGAGCATTTAGGTTGTTTCCATTTTTTTGCTTTTGTGAATAGCGCTGTAATGAACATGGGTGTGCATATGTCTATTCATGTGATGGCTCTTATTTTTATAGGCTCTATTCCTAGAAGAGGGATTGTGGATTGTATGATATTTATATTTCTAGCTTTTTAAGGAAGCCATATGCTTTTCCAAAGTGGTATGGATCGTGTTTTATTTTTTTACAGATGGACATCCAGCTATGCCAGCACCATTTGTTAAAGAGACTGTCTTTTCCCCATCATTTGGAATGATGTTGGCTGTTGGTTTTGTATAAATGCCTTTATTATGTAGAAGAATTTCCCTTCTATTCCTATTTTGCTGAGAGTTTTTATCAGGAATAAGTGTTGAACTTAGTCAAAAGCCTTTTCTGTGTCTATTGAGATGATCATGTTATTCTTTTCTTTGGTTTTGTTTATGTGGTGGATTAACACTGATTGCTTTTCTATGTTGAACCATCCTGGCATATCTGGTATGAATCCCACTTGGTCATGGTGTTTTATTTTTTTGATATGCTGTTGAATTCTATTGGCTAGAATGTTGTTGAGAATTTTTGCATCTATTTTCATGAGGGATATTGGTCTGTAGTTTTTTTTTGTGATGTCTTTTCCTGGCTTTGGTATTAGGGTTATGCTGGCTCTGTGGAATGAATTTGGGAGTATCCCTACCTTCCCTATGCTCTGAAATAATTTAAGTAGTACTGGTGTGAGCTCTTCTCTAAATGTTTGGTAAAATTCTCCAGTGAAGCCATCTGGGCCAGGGGTTTTTTTCTGTTGTTGTTGTTGGGAGGTTTTTTTATTACCTCTTCAATGTTTTCTTCTGTTATGGGTCTGTTCAGGTTTTCTACCTCAGTTTGTGTTAGTTTAGGTAGGTAGTGTGTTTCTAGAAGTTTGTCCATTTCCTCTAGATTTTCAAATTTGTTGGAGTACAGTTTTTCATAGTAATCTATTATGATCCTTTTTATTTCAGTTGAGTGTGGTGTGATATTACCCATCTCATTTCTTATTCAGGTTATTTGCTTCCATTCTTGTTTTTCTTTTGTCAGTTTGGCCAATGGTTTGTTGATTTTGTTGATCTTTTCAAAACAAACAACTTTTGGTCTTGTGATTCTTTCTATTGTTTTACTATTCTCTATTTCATTTATTTCTGCTCTAATCTTTATTATTTCCTAATCTTTATTAGTGCCTGTGGGCTTCTTTTCCTGCTCTCTTTCTATTTGTTCGAGATGTAGGGTTAATGTTTTGATTTTGGCCCTTTCTTCTTTTTTGATGTGTGCATTTGCTGGTATAAATTGACTTTTTTTTTTTTTTTTTTAGAATTCCCTATCTGGATTGATATCTGGTTGATCTGTCCTGTTCCTAGTATTGGATGGTTGTCTGATGTTGTTGATTCTCTAACCGGAGGACCCCCTTTAATATTTCTTGTAATTTTTGTTTGCTTTTTACATATTCCCTTAATTTCTGTTTATCTAGAAACAACCTAATTTTTCCATCATATTTGAAGGACAATTTTGCTGCATACCTAATTCTTGACTGGCAATTTTTTTTCCTTCAAAGCTTTATATATGTTATCACATTGCTTTCTTGCCTACATGGTTTCTGCTGAGTAATCAGAGCTTAGTCTTATTGTTTCTGCTTTGTAGGTGACTTTTCATTTATCCCTAGCTGCTCTCAGGGTTCTTTCTTTGTCTTTGGTTTTGGCAAGTTTGATTATGATATGTCTTTTTGACTTTCTTTTGGCATCTATCCTATATAGACCTGTTGAGCTTCTTGGATAATTATTTTCTCAGTCTTGCATGATATTAGATAATTTTTTTTGCCAGCTAATCTTCAACAATTCTCTCTGTGTTTTCTGTTATCCACTTCTGTTCTGGAACTCCGATCACTCATAGGTTTTTCCTCTTGATAGTATCTCACATAATTTTTAGCCTTTGTTCATTTTTTTTCTGATTTTTCCTCAAACAAATTGATGTCCAGTGATTTATCTTCAGTCTTTCTTTTTCTGACTTCCATTGTCTCAATTCTGCTAAGACCTTCAATTGAGTTGTCTAATTCTGAAATTTTATTGTTGATCTTTTGAGTTTCTAGTTGTGTTTTTGTTTGGTTTCTAGGAGTCTATTTATTCTGTCTTTTTGTTCTTGTATTGTTTTCTGAATTCTTCTATTGCTTTGTTTGTGTGTTCCTTGGTTTTGTCTATGTTCTCCCTGGTCTCCTTCTTGATCTCTTGGGGATTGCTTTATATTAGTTTTTTGAATTCTTTATTGTTGCCTTATCTTCCTCCAGAATGTTTTCTGGTTCTTTATTTTGGTTACTTGCTGGAGCTGTCTTGTCCTGCTTCTTTATGTGATTTCATATTGACTGTTGTCTCCAAGGCATCAAGAAGCTATTATATTTATTTATTTATTTATTGTGTGCTTGTTTGCTGCATCCTGAATTTTTGTTTTGTTTTGTTATATCCAAGTAGGCTGGGTGTGTGCTACTCTGGTCACTCATCTGGCCACACTGAAGCTCTCACCTCCTGTCTCCAGGTAGATGGAGCAGCTACTAGGTGTGTGAGCTCAGGACTCTGCTCACTGCTCTTGTGGGGCTGCTGAGGATGTAGGTGGTGTTTTTGGAGAAGTGATGTATCTGTCCTGCTGTTCACCTGGCTGTGGGTGCAGGGAGTGTTCTCTCTGGTCATTGGGTTTGGTGTTGTGTGTGTGCTCTGCCACTTGCCAGATGGTCAAGGTGAAGGTGCCTGGGTCATCAGTCACTGAATGTGTGGTATAGAGACTTGTCTGCAGTCCTGGGCAGGCGGGGCTACATGGGGGTGTTCAGAGCAGGCACAGGTCCCTGATTGCAGTGGGGAGCAATGCAGGGGAGAAGGCAGGGGTCTGTTGGCTGTCCCCAGGTGCCTGCATTGAGGGTGTGCCCCTGCCCACTACAGGACGTAATGAGGGAGGTAGAGCAGCTGATCCTTGGGTGCCCAGTGCCATTGGCTGGAGGGATTGGGGAACGTCACTGATTATCAGGCCCCCATCATGGGTGGCTGGACGTAGTGGTTAGTGCCACTGGCCCTCAGGCCCCCGGTGTGGTGTAGATGGTTGAGGCTCCTCCTTAGGGAGCGGGAGGGTATGAATGCCATAGGTCTGCAGGTCCCACTTGGCTGCTTCAGGTGAAAATGGGCTTCAGCTGTGAACCCTGCCCACTTTGTCCTAATAAGGGCATGCTGTGCCAGGTTGGCCAGCAAGGCACTGGTGCAGGTGATAGAGGGGTGAAGGGTCCTGTAAGTCCATGGAGCCTCTATGCCAGTGGCTGGGCTAAGGGGCAGGTGCCTTGAACCAAGCTGAGAGCCACAGGGATAAGGGGCGGGGCAGTGTTGAATATCACAGATCCCCACTTGGCTGTTGCTGATGAAAATGGGCTTCATCTGGGAACTCTGCCCTCCTTATGCCATTGTGTATGTGTTTTGCTAATTCATCCAGCAAGGCACTGGTGCAGGTGATTGGAAAGGGGGAGGGTGCTGCAAGTTCGTGGACACCCTGTGCCAGTGACTGGGCAAAGGGGCAGGTGCCTCTGGACTGGGGCTCTGAGTTCCCGCCTTAGGGAGTGTGATGGTGTTGAATGTCACTGGACTGGTGTCAGAACGGTAAGGGGGATGGACAAGGGGGAGAGAGTGCTCCTTGGACCATGGAGCTTCGGTGGGGGATACTGTGGTACGTCTGGTGGGTTGGGAGCATGCGCTTAACTTTCACAGGCCTGGTGTCACTCCTGTTTGATTATGGAAATGCATGCAGAGTTGCTCCTGCTTAGCTGCACCAGATGTGGTGGATTTGGGCTTGGGATGCTGCTGCTTGCCTCAATATATCTGTGCTGGGCAGGTTCAGCAAGCAGGATGCCACTGATCTGGTGATTTGTAAGTCACTATTTCCACTGTTTTTGAATTATCTCTCCTTCCATGTGTTGCTCAGTCTGATTCTTCAGCTTTGTCTTTGATTCTTAGGGTTCCTAGATTATCACATATATATGATTCACTTGCTTTTTCAGGTCTGTGTTGTAAGAGGGATGACATGAGGCTTCTGACTATTCCACCGTCTTATCCCTGCCTCTCCTAGGAGTATGTTCTTTAATCTCCAAGTATTCTGAGATTTTTCAGCTGTCTTTCTGTTACTTATTTCTAGTTTAATTCCATTGTGGTCTTACAGCATACTTTGTATGCTTTCTATTCTTTTAAGTTAAAGATGTATTTTATGGTCCAGGATGTGGTCTATCTTTGTGGATGTTCCATGTGAGCTTGAGAAGAATGTATATTCTGATGTTGAGTAACCAAAAACCAAACCTGTTGACATCTAGTTGATTCCAACTCATAGCAACCCTACAGGAGAGAGTAGAACTGCCCTATAGAGTTTCCAAGGAGTGGCTGGTGGATTTGAACTTCCAACCTTTTGGTTAGCAGCCATAGCTCTTAACCACTGCACCACCATGGCTCCGATGTTGAGTAAAGTATTCTATAAATGTCAGCTAGATCCAGTGGATGGATGCTGCTGTTTGGTTAAACTGTATCATTACTGATTTTCTGTCTGCTGGATCTGTCAATTACTGATAGAGGGATGTTGAAGTCTCCAACTCTAACAGTGGATTTATCTATCTCTTATTTTAATTCTATCAGATTTTCTCTCACATATTTTGATGCTCTATTGTTAGTTGCATACATATTAAGGATTGCCATGCCTTCTTGGACAGTTGACCCCATTATCATTACACAATGACCCTCTTCATCCCTGATAATTTTCCTTGCTCTGGTATCTGCTTTTCTGAAATTAATATAGGTACTCCAGCTTTCATTTGATTAGTGTTCACATGGTATATCTTTCTCCATCCCTTTACTTGTGGTCTATCTGTGTCTTTATACTTAAAGTGGGTTTGTTGTAGACAATAGTTTCATCTTGTTTTTTCATCCGCTCTTCTTCAGACACTTTTTTTGCCTTTTGTTATGCCTTGTAATTTTTTGTTGAAAGTGAGACATGATATATCAGGTAATAGAAATTGAGGTAAATAGGCCTTTAATTTTAGGTTTTATGTTTATCTGGCTAGAAGTTAGGCTGTTTCTACTATTTGCAGTAGCTGTAGGTGTATGAGGCTAAAATTTCCTCTGATTTCCCTGTTTTTAATCCACCCTGTTGTCATTGGGTTTCCCTAAAGACTTTGTAAATAAGATCTGAAACTTGCAGTTCTTTTAGTTGTTACCTCCTGTTATTTACACTCCAAGCTAGTCCACACTAAGCTTCCAGCAATTTGTCAATCACAGTTTAAGTGTTCTTACACTTGGCCCTAGTGGAGGGCTTCTGCACTGGCAGGGTATGATATTCTGTATTCACCTCTCTTTCTAGTTTTTGGGGTGATTTGCCTTGTGATGTCAATTCTCTGATGGATTTAAGAAGAGTTTTTTTTCAGTTTTTTCTTTTGGTAGAATGGGAGTGATGACTTTCAAGCAGTTTATATGTTGGAGCAGAAACTGAATTTCTTCCTTTTCTTCTGTAATAATTTTTGCTCTGCTCATCTCAGAGTTTATTGTATGGATAAGTGTAAATAAATAAATAAAATTTAAGCTCTCTGCAAATGTACACTGCAAACATTTATTATATTTTGCCTCAGTTGGCATTGGTTCTATGAGAAGGGTGGGTTTTGGTAATAAAGCCTTATGTGTGGACATGTTACAAAATATAATCGTAGGCCTAGTAGCTACAGTAGCTTAAATTATTATTTTTGATGATTGAGTCATCCCCATTTTACAGTCATTATGTTCTAATTAAAAAATGAACTTATGTGTACAAATATTTATGGAACACTTACTGTGTGCTAGATTGTAAAGCACTATTTATAGTAAGGCCTATATTTTGCTTTAAAATCAAGGAATATTTACATTTCTACTTTAAGTATAGCTAAGTGGTTTTATTATCTCCTGTGAAATTTAGAATTTGCTTACATTATACAATGTCAATTAAGACACTGTCAACAAGGGTAAACCTGACAGAAGGAGAGGAGAAGGGCTAGTTGCCTGCATTATTTATTTTTCTTGAGAAACTTGGTACAAAAGAGGGTATTTTAAATGACTTTGCAATCAAAGCAGAAAAAAAACTTAGAGGCTTTTTTTTCTGTAACATGTGGGTAAGTTTCTGTTTTTAAAAAAGAACAGAACATTTCTGTCCCATTTTATTTATAAGAAACGATGTGGAATCAAGTTTATTGGAAATCCTTGAATCTGGCTTTGGTAGTTCTGTTAGCAGTCGGCCCCCTGGATCATTCAAGCAATTCAGGGCTTCAGAAATGTATCCAGATTAAAGATGCATAATTATGGTAGCCCATCTAGTCTGATTTTAGCTTCCCAGCATTTCTGTAAATTCCTGTAAGAACCAGAGGGAGGTGGGGGGCGCGGGGAGAAAACAACAATTTCATTTAGCATACTTGTCAAGAAACGTGTTTCATAAATCTCTGTTGATGTTTTGACTCACAAGACACAAAGGATTTGTATTTTATAACGTTTGTTACCAGTAGCAGTTAGTGTTTTGGCTGGAACGGCCTCCTTCACTCCTTCTGCCTTGCTACTTTGGAATGGAAGGATGGAGACATGAGTGAAGCTTCTACTAGAAGGAAGCAAGTTAAGGAATGATAGCAAGCATTTAAATGGTTCATGACTACTGAGAAAGTAGACTGCATATGCAAATAAATCCCCTCTCTCTGTACTTAATAAACTATAACCGTCTTGTCAGGATTGGCTTCATAGGCGTATAACCTGTGAAATTGCGCCGGTCCTGCACTTAGAAGGGATCATGCTTGGTTTAGTCTTTTGCTCTTGCTGTCTTGAAATACTTAATAATTTTCAAACAAGGAGCCCTTTTACATTTTGCACTGAACCCTGCAAATTATGTAGCTGGTACTGCCCCTCACTTCCAGAGATTCTGGGTAATTGTTTTGTATCATCAAAAACTATGTCTGACACTTACAGGGTGCCCAGTAAATGTTTGTATCATGAGTAGTAAATGAATGACTTTTTAAAACTTTAAATATAAGCAGTTGACCTGAAATTTAGTCTGATTTTTCTAGCATAAGGTATGGGGGAGAGGTACTAAATATTTCCGTCATCAGACACAACAGCTGTTAGTTTATTTAAAAATAGACAGCAGATAAAGTTTAACTATCTGTGGACCCCACCTCCTCAGAGAGAGCTGAGCCACTATCATAAATAATAGATTCTTCCAGCATTTGGTATACCTTTGTAATGCCAGGAATAATATATGGTATCATATTATCATATCAGGAAATCCTGGTGGCGTAGTGGTTAAGAGCTACGGCTGCTAACCAAAAGGCTGGCAGTTCGAATCCACCAGCTGCTTCTTGGAAATCCTATGGGGCAGTTTTACTCTGTCCTGTAGAGTCGCTATGAGTCGGAATCGATTTGATGGCAACGAGTTTGATTTTTTTTTTTTGGGGGGGGGCATTATTATCATATCATATATCATTTTCACTGACTATCTTGTTTATAAAATTATCCATATTGATACATGTAGCTCTAGTGTATTCATTCTCATTACTTAACAGCAGTAGTGAATCTCCTTTCCTGATCTGCCACCCCACTTCCCCTTTCTCTGAAGCTGCTTAGAGACAAATGAGTTTAAGTTCTGGCTCTGTTACCTACTAGCTGGGTGACATTGGGCAAGTTAAGTGATCTTTCTGAAAATCAATTTTCACGTTTGTAATGGGATTAATAATTTTTACGACTGAAAATATTTTTGTCACAAGTAAATGAAATAATATATATAAAGTCTAACATTTGGTAAAAGTGCAGAAAAAATAATGGGAATTATCATTATTTTGACATACATAGAATCTGAGTGTAATAAAACCTTAAACAAATATGTGACAGTGATCTCATGTTTGCATTTTTCTTATTACACCTTATTACCCCCTTAGTTGGGCTGTTGGTCTTGATTCTTTTTTATAAAGAAAAATTCACCCTCAAATGCAAGGTCCTGCATGCATCTTTGAGTTCCTCTTTTACAAAATTGAACAAAATGATCTGTAACGTGCCGTCCACGAAGTTAAAAGGCTTCAATCCCACAAAATTATGAAAATAGTTATGAAACTATAAATATTAAGTATTTATAAAATTATGCCTGTGTCCTACTTTATGTATAATTTGAGAAAAAATGAATATCTAGTGTTTTCTAGCTTTCAATTTGCAAAGTAGCAAATGTTAGAACTGAGAGGTCTGGGATTCTGTCAGACCATAGCTGTGCTGCTGCACAGATCCCTAACTTGCAATTAGAAATTTAAAGCTAAAGTACAGATTGAGCTAATTTTGTTTTTCATTTTCTCTGCATGTTTTTAAAAACTTTGAATGGAAGTCAATATTAAATACGCTCGTCTGAGTAGATGGAAGTCAGGGATGCACTGAGAAACTTGAAATAACATTCTGAATCTTGCATTATATTTTGATTATTCAACAGATTTTATACAATTCGCTACAGAGAAAAGGATAAGGAAAAGAAATGGGTTTTTCAACTCTGTCCATCCACTGAAACAATTGTGGAAAATCTAAAGCCCAACACAGTTTATGAATTTGGAGTGAAAGACAATGTGGATGGTGGAATCTGGAGTAAGATTTTCAATCACAAGACTATTGTTGGAAGTAAGTACTTGGAAATATTTGTTTCAATACACTTTCTATAAACCCGTTAAAAAGCAAACCTGTTGCCATCAAGTCAATTCCGACCCATAAGGACCCTATAGGACTGGGTAGAACTGCCCCATAGGGTTCCAAGGAGCAGCTGGTGGATTCGAACTGCCGACCTTTTGGTTAGCAGCCAAGCTCTTAACTACTGCGCCACCAGGGCTCCAAACTTTCTATAAGTGTTGTCAATTATTTTAAGAGTTGTGTAACAAGATGTAAGTGATTCACATGTTCTGGTACTAGAGAAAATTCAAAAATCAATAAAACTCAATAGAGTATTGATATTTCAAAATCACCAGGGCAAATTTGTTTATTTTTTTTTTTTTATGTATAAGTGATGAACTAATATTTGATGCATTGATAACAAATCATGGGCCATTTAGTATTTTAAATCCTATTCCTGACCTTGCACCAAAGAAACAAACATTTGTGCAAATGTTCTGAATGGAAAGCTGGGCCCAGTAGAAGTGAAGGTAAAAAGGCATTAGAGAGCCCTGGGCTTCCTTCTTGATAATCCTTCATTTGAGTTTCATTGGAATCAGTGTTTGAAGGGATGAGAAAGAAAATAATATGTCCAAATTAGAGAAGGAGTGGTAGTTGTCTTTATAATGATAACTTAGAATTATTCAGGAGCAAGAATATTGAAAATAATGTCATATTCCTCCTGTTTTGTCAGGTAAAAAAGTAAATGGGAAAATCCAAAGTACCTATGATCAAGTCAACAAAGTGGTATGTACTTGTTTATTTTCAGAATCTTTAAAAAAATAGTGTGCGCATTGTATTTTTATTTAAGTAAGGAAATGGTCCTATTACAATATACTGAAACTTTGGATTAACTGACTAGCTATGGGGTGTTGGATGAAATACCTAATGTTTTAGGAATTAGTTTCTTAATCTGAGAAAAGGGGGTAAAAGTATGAAAACAAATCATCTTTGATTTGTCTAAAGTTCTAAAACTCTGATATTTGATATGGTTATTTTAGTGTTTCAATATTCTAGGTATTTTGAGGTTATGCTTACTGTTCTTTAATATACCATGTTTCAAGAATGAATTGCTACCATGCTCTAATTCCATTGTTGTTATTGTGTGCTATTGAGTCAATTCGGACCTTACAGCTCAAATGTTTCCTATTTCCTATCACTTTCTACTCAAAAGAGTCACCCTTTTCAAAATGATGAAGCAATTGGTTTGGTTATTTATCATGCCCAGCCTTTATTAAATTCAGCAAATAGTTGTATATTTTATATTAGGTAATTTTCCCTCAATCCGGACACTTTTTCTCTCCCATCCCTGGGACTCAGCCCCCTGTGCTCTCTTGCCGTGCACTTTTCAAAATCTGGTCTCAGGAAGCATCATTAATTATGTACTACCTAGAATAAATATAGGAGGCAGTGGTAGAATTCTCTCCTAACATGTGGGAGACCCTGGTTCAATTCCTGGCTAACGCACCTCATATACAGTCACCACCTGTCTGTCAGTGGAGGCTTATATGTGGCTTTGATGCTGAACGGATTTCAGCAGAGCTTCCTGACTATGACTGAGAAGAAATGCCTGGTGATCTACACAAGTAACATGCGCCTTCTACATTCGTTTGCCAGCTGCGCCCTCCCCCTTGAGGTATTTTCGTAAGTGCTGCTATGCCAATATTTTTTTTACATGTTGCTGTAAAAAAAAATTAGCATAGCACACTTATGAAAATACCTCACGGGAGGAGGACGCGGTTGACAAACAAATGTAGAAGCCACATGTTATTTATGTAAAAATACTGTATTTCCAAAAAATCAGCCAGTGAAAACCGCATGGATCACAACAGTCTGATCCTTTGTGCATGGGGTTGCTATGAGTCAGGGGCTGAGATGGCAGTTAACAGCAATGACAACCGTGTAAATACAAGACATTGTTATAGTCATCAGAGAGGTGTTTGCATTTTAAATCACATGTCTACCTATAAAACGAAGCAAGTTATGCTACTGAGCAGGTGGAGGAGGCACTTTGGTGAGAAGGAGGGAATTTGGTGCTGGCTTTGATCACTAAGTATTTGGAAGTGTCCATCCAGGAAATAGCCTGTGGTCAAGTGAGCGTGTGGAGCCTGTGTTTGTAATTGCGTATTTGCTCTATTCAGTGTATGCATGATGTATGTGGATGGATAGCTTTTGTTTGTCTAATTAAATAATCCATAAATATACCATTGATCATGTAGCCCAGTTTGAAAAGAAAGTAGAACATACTTCACTGGGATTTTAAAAGATCAGTTTTTTTCAGTGATAGTAAATGGGCTCGAATAAAATAAAAATGACTGAGATTGAATCCTGATGAGGTAAATGTTTCTGTTATTTGAATTGGCAGAAAAGTGTGACATTGTGAAATTATTATGAAATCGTGATTATCAGAGTATTATAATTGACCAGGAGAATATTTTGATGTATTTTAAATCTTAACATAAGAAAGAAGGCTGCGGGTAAATTCCTAGGCCTAGGTTTTTTTTGTTTTGTTTTGTTTGTTTGTTTGTTTTTAGGTTTTACTTTTTTCCCTTAATTACCCAATATTTGAAGATTTAGAATGTACAAAAATGGTAAAAGAAGCATTAACAAAATTACCTGTACTTGTCAAATATAAACCATTATAAAACCATTTATGGTTTACTGTTAAAGCTTTAAAATATTTTATTTTTCTATTTTCTAATCATCTTTTCTTTATGACATGGAAATCATACTGTATATGCAATTTCATATCTCACTGTCTTCCCTTAGCAAAAAATGGCATAGGCATATTTCATGTCATTAAACGCTCTTTATAAAGCATAAATTTAATTTTTGTACATTCCATAATCTGAATATAGTATAATCTCCCCAATCAGTTTCCAATTTGTAGACGTTTATTTCTGATTGTTTTTTAATTGTAAACGATCTTATGGTAAATACATATGATCATATATCTTTGTTTACATTTCTGATTGTTTCCTTAAAATAGAGAGCTAGAAGGGGAATAACAGTTTAGACTGTAACATTTTTAAGGCTTCCTGATATAAATGGTCAAATAGCATTCCAGGAAGCTTGTGCTAATTTACAATCTTGCCAGCAATGTATCAGATGTCAACATTACATATTACCATCACTAAATTTTTGGCTAACATAATAATCTTCTTTTTATTGTACATTAGGTGAAGGTTTATAGCTCCGGTTAATTTCTCATTCAAAAATTTATACATATATTGTTTTCTGACATTGGTTGCAATCCCCACAATGTGACACCATGCTCCGCCTGTTCACCCGCAGTTTCTTGTGTCCACTAGACCAGTTCTGTCCCTTCCTGCCTTCTCATCCTCGTTTTGGACAGGAGCTGCCCATTTGGTTTCGTACATCTGAATGAACTAAGAAGCACGTTCCTCACGTGTATTGTTTTTTATTTTGTAGTCCTGTCTAATCTCTGTCTGAAGAGTGGACTTCGGGAATGGTTTCAGTTCTGGGTTAACAGAGCGTTCCAGGGGTAATATAATAATTTGAAATGATTATTTTGATTTCTGTTTCTTTGCTGATAAAACAGTACTTTTTTCACTCATTTATTAGTCATTTTTTATTTTCCATTTAATGACCTTTAGTTCCAGTCTTTGTTTATTGGGCTTCTTATGTTTTTTATTGAATAGTTTAAAGAATTTATAGATTAAAGAACACTGACCCTTCATGAGATCGTCTAGAAACATTTTTCTCACATTTGTTATCAATTAATTTTGTTTACGGGAATTTTTGAAATGGGGATGTCTTGAAATTTGCTTAATCAAAGTATTAGTCTTTTGCATTGTCATGTCTTCAATTACATTATATTTTAGCTAATTCTTCTCTCTCCAGAGAGAAGATAAGTATTTCCCTTAAAAAAAATCATAATAGTTTGATTTTTAATAATCAAACTCAAAACTATGTGGATTTTATTTTGCTGTATGTAGTAAGGCTACATTGATTAGAGCATACATTTTTTTCCAAATAATCAGCCAATTAACCTAGTACTGTGGATTGAATTATGCTACTCCCTAAGTTCCCTTTGGCTTTTTCTCTCTCAAATACAGTCAATATTGTGTAGGAAAGGTAAATGTGCTGTACCCCACAGGGGACACAATGGAGTAGAGTTGCTCTTTCTTCCTCTTCTAGAACAATCCTCGTCTGTGTTATGAATGGTTTCCTAGGAAGTGTCTCTTATCTCTTACCCTCTTGGCTGTCATGTTTTCATGTGACTCAATGATGTCATTTTTTTCATTCCTTCTTTCTAGCTATCGTACCCAATAATTCATTTTCCTTTTGGCAGAATATACCATTTGGGGTGAGTTACTCAGCAAGATTGCAAAGACTGACGTTTTAGTCCCAGAAAATTGCATTTCTTTGTCTCACCATAAACGGCCAGAAGGGGTCAGGAAGCAACTTCCTGCATCTCTGAGACAAAGCCAGACATTTTATCACTTCAAGCTGTGAGGTGGAGTACCCCCAACTCCAGCCAGCTCTGCTGAGCTGTGGTTTAAAGATCTTGGTTATTTCCAAAGGGAAACCCAAGTTCATCGAAAAGATATTTTAAGGCTCCTCTGTGAAGCTCTCTTCATTGTTACCTTCTGGACAGCAGAAAAATGTTCCATGAATTGACATCTGTGCACTTGGGTAGCTCTGGAACATGGAAAGTTGAAAAGGAACTGCTTGGGGTTGCCTTTTACTATCTTGCTTAGCCACATAAAATTGGTCCTGAAAATTGATTTGATATTTTAAAGTTATATGTTAGTTCAAGCAAAGTCAATATCAATCTGAATATTCACACATCTCGTCACTGGGACTGGTCTTAGAAGGCAGTATTTCTAGATATGAAATTAATTCCAGAGGTTTTTACTTTTAAGGTTTCAAGAAAAGGACACAGTGAAAATGATTTCATTCATATATACTTGCTAAGATCTCTGGGTGGTGCTAACAGTTTGGGCTCAGCTTCTCACCGAAAGATTCACGGTTCAAACTTATCCAGCTACTACAGAAGAAAGACTTGGAGATCTGGTTCTGTAAAGATTACAGTCAAGAAATCCTCATGGAGCTCAGTTTTACCCTTTAACACATAAGGACGTCGTGATCAGAATCAACTTGATGGCAATGGGCTTGGTTTTTTTTTTTGGCACCTAAACTTCATATCCAGCAAAAACTCCTAAGTATCTTCCAAAAGGAAGTATTTGAAATGGAAAAACAATTTGAACTTTAGGCTATCCCTTTTAGAAGTAAATAGTATTTCAATTGAAAATTTAAATGTTAAATGCAGCCCCATCTTATACATCTGGTAAATTACATATTATGATTCATGTATCTAGACTGGTGTCTGTTGCATGCACCAATACAACTGTGCCGGTTACATGAAGCAGGCTCTGTTCTGATTGGTTAGTGCCTCTGTTGTGCCAGTTGTTAATTACTTTCAATTATCACCCCTGCCTATACCTCTACAAAATCAGAGAAAGGGTGTATGCATAAACAAAACCATAGTTCTGTCTACATAATATGAATTATTTCACTTAGAATCCATGTACCTGAGGAAGAAAAAACACACTTATGACAATTGCACTATCTTGTCCATTTTGAAATATTAAACACTCTTTTTTATGATGGTAAAAAGAATGCTGGTTACCTAACTGGACCTAATTTTAACACATTATCTCTATATTTTAAAACTTAAGTAACTAGTTCACTAAGTAGAATCAATTTTTGAAGTATATAGCATTTATTAACAGAGATTTGAATATACAATTTAATTAATCCAAATCTCCACAGAATGAGTATTTAACTGAGATATGTTACCTATTTTGATCTTTTTTTTTTTTTTTCCTTTTTCTGAGATCCACCCATCTTTTAAGAAAGCCAAGTCTATTACTAGGAAAAAAACAAATGGTTCCAATTTTTAAAGTGTTTACAGTTATCAGATTAATGATGTGTCAAGGCAGAATTATGTTATGTTCCCTACTTCTTAAGATTGTGTACAATGAATAGATCGGGTCTCCTTCCATTCTTAGCAATCTTTGCCTTTAGACAGAAACTTGAAAATTTTCTATCTAGGCCAACAATATCATCAAAGATGTGTGTCTGATTCCTTCCCAGCTAACCAGAAATTTGAAAATTTTCACGAGTAGGATGTAAGATACACTTTTAGCCAGATGTTAGATTCAATTGGCATGGTTCGTAACTTTCATTAGCACATCCGAAAAAGGAATTAAAATCAGAATGTACCATGCCCAAGTTCTTCTCATGTGGTTTGGCTCTTAAGCCATTGACATTTGATTCTGAGCAAGCCTTAATCACTCCTCAAATGGACAGCTCCCCCTTTATCTCAGGGCCTGAAAATAAAGTTAAATCGGCATTGAATATTCTGACCCACAAAAATGCCAGATGGGCAAACCTATAAAATATAACCTGCAAAGAATAGTATTCTTGTGTTACCACTGGTTTTATTAAAGCTAATTTTTTCAAAATAATCAGGAGGAAGTTAGTATAAGGCAGGGTGTACCAGAAAGTCCCTACCCTCTGTGGCTGCTGCTGTTGTTATTTCTAAATAAGTCTAGACTTCCCTAACCATGATTAAAAAGCAAGCTAAGCATGTCTTCAGAGGCAATGCCCTTTGCCCAGTAGCATCCTCTCCCTGTTGAGTCTCACCAGCTGGAAGCCCAGCTACAGCATCCCCAGAGGAAAAGTAAAAGTGAATTCCCTTAACCAGACACTCTGCTCAGACTACAGTTCAACCTGGGTTCTTCTTTTTCTTCTTCTTTTTTTCTTTAATTTATTTTGTTGTTGTTGTTCAGAATATACAAAGCAAAACATACACCAATTCAACAGTTTCTACAAGTACAATTCAGTGTCATTGATTACATTCTTCAAGTTGTGCAACCATTCTCATCCTCCTTTTCTGAGTTGTTCTTCCCCATTAACATAAGCTCACCGCCTCCTAAATTTCCTATCTAACCTTTCCAGTTGCTGTTGTCAGTTTGATTCCATATAGATAGATCTTGAAGAAGTACAATGCTCAAGGCAGACATTCTTTACTAGTTTAGCTAAACTATTGTTTGATTTTAAGAAGACTTGGGATATTTTTGACTTAAGGTTTAAAGATTATCTCAAGGCAATAGTTTCAAGGGCAACCTAGGTTCTTAAGGGGCAAGATATCTCAATCCCCACCCAAAATAAAATGAAGTATCTCTTACAGGACAGGAGGGAAATATGCTTAGCTTCTGGCGTATAAACCAGTTGTCCTCGACTTGATTCTGACTCAATGGCGACTCCATGTGTGTCACAGTAGAACTGTTCTCTGTAGGTTTTCAGTGGCTAATTTTTCAGAAGTAGATTATCATCACTTTCTTCTGAGGCAGCTCTGGGTGGACTTGAACTTCCAACCTTTTGGTTAGTGGCCAAGTGCATTAACCATTTGCACCACCTAGGGACTCCTGGCATATAGTAAACATTTACAAAATATATTTGCTGAATAAAGGGAGGGGCGAGAGCTGTGTAAGGAAGTGGTGCTGGAGGTTTGCAGCGGGAATGAGCTGCAGAGAAGGGAGCCAGCAAGAAAGTGGCCTAAAAAGAAAACCAGTGCCATACGAGCCACAAACTTCGCAGTAGCTGTGGACTTTCATTGCCTCCTTCGCCACCCCTACAGCCCACATCGTCCACACCCAATACACGTGAACGGATGTTCATAACAACAAGCCTAGGACAGCAAGGAAAGGCTAGCGGTACCTTTGAAAAACAATTGCATATAAAAAAGTTCAATTCAAATTGGGTTGCCACTGGCTGAACACTTATCTTGGAAATTATCACAATGTTTCTTTTCTTCATTAGTCTAGGTAACAGACTCACAATAAAGTATGTCAGTAACTCCACTTGAGTGTTAACACTAAACCTACCCCTAGTTGAAACCACACTATGACTGAAACTGGACCAATGGGTCCGTGCCCAGCGTGCAAGGAGCCAATCACTCAGATGCTGGTTTTAAGAGGAAGAGTTTATTTTGCAGGCTAGCAAGCAGGAACTCAGAGGTATCGACCTCAGATTGAGTTCCTCGATTTGAGAAAGCATTTATATTTTATAGGTTTGAGGAATTACACATATTCATATAGGGCTGGAGGAAGACAGGTGGGCAGGATCAGAAAGTTCTACACGTTCATAGTTTCTCTTGCTTATTCTGGGGCAGGGTTAAGACTTGGCACGGAAGTGGCCGGCAGACTCTTTGCTTTTGAAATGGGCTCGGCTACTGCAGATGAAATACGTCAGGTGGTTTTGGTTCTTTGACATGAGTCTTTTCATTCCTTGGCATGGGTTTTCTTCTGTTATTGAGCATCTGTGGTGGCCTCGGGTCATCTGTCGATCATCTTTGTCTGTTCTACGCATGTCTGACCACTCTGAGCCGGTTAGATCTGGATGCGTCGGGGCTCTCCAGAGAGCCTGCAAAACAACTTAGAGGAAGTGAGTGACACGGTGGGGAGGTGACTGGGAGTGGCCTGATAACTGGTGGAGTACTAATTAATTAGGTGTCCTCTGCCTCTAGGGTCCCCTAACATAACATTCGAAGCTTCCAGTGTTATCACTGAGGCAACCGGGGGAGGAAAAGGAAGCACGGAATCTTGGGACCTGCCCTTCTAATTCTGAGATTCTTTGGCATAAATATATGCAGTATGGTTAAGAGTACAGGCTTTAGAGTAAGAAATATCTAAGTAAGAGCTCTGCTTTCTCGGCCCAGTTAATGCTTGGTGAGTGTCAGGAGTACATGGCAGTAATGGTGTCTGTAGTAGTAGCAGTAGTAATTGGATACAATCACACAATTGATCTTGACTGTTAAGAGATAATATGGAGCTTAACATATTTTTGAGAGAATGTGAAGGCAGAATTGGGCTGGGTCAAATGAAATGAAAATAAACTAATATTCAAGACAGAGGATTTAGTTTCTTTCCATCACAGTTTCTAAGTAACCTGACCATTTCTCCAGTAGGATCAGCGGGAGTTCTCTAAACTGAGTTCTGAAGACATTGCTTCTGTCAAATCTTTGGACATTTATGGGAAAACAAAGCGAGCCAAAAAAAAAAAAAAAAAAAGAGAGAGAGAGAGATGTATGTACTAAAGATCTGTCCAGCGACTATGTAAACCAGTGTCACGGGAGGCTTCATTGAAGACAAGCAAAAGCTACTTTCTGTTCTTTGATTTGTTGGAAAGTGAAAACAAACCCAAGTTACTAACACTGACTAAAAAGCTGACTTTCTTCCTCTCTTTTCAGCCAGCATATGTCCCAAGAAAGCCAATCCCAATAACGATCATCAAGCAAGGTGATTTGTTTGAGTCTACTCTGGATATGTGTTTAGAACCTTTTAAAACTATACTTTTGAACTGAAGTAATTAAACATAGCACCTATTTCCTCACTTTTCCTGATCGTTGTTTTTTGAAAAAAGTTTGAAGAAACCAGTATGGTCAAGTAAATTAAAAGTTAATAGATCATTCTGGCTCTTGTACTAATATGCCAAGTCTTGGGCAAGTCACAGTGACTGGTCAACTAGGGACCGAGCACCCATAACAAGTATTAAATTTTAAAAAGTCAATTAAATATGTGTGGGTTTACTCAGTATTCCATTAGCATACATGAAGAAAATCACTAAGAGGACATTTAGGTTAATATAAAGGAAGACTATGATTTCAGTGGTTACTTTAGGGAAAGACTTCAGGTTTCACAAATTATAATGTCTTATTTCAGCATCCAGTTGTTTTTGGTTTGGCTTCCAGTTTTTTTAGTTATTAAAATGACTCCATTATTTCCAAAAAAATTCTTGGTGGAAGAGATTGACTACTTAAAATAGTTCTTCATTTTAAGAAAACACAGTGTCCCAAGTGTACTGTCAGAACAAGGTGGGTTAGTATTTGCATTATCCAGAGATTCTTTGATTTTACTCATTTTCTTATTTTTTTAATTACGGGGCCATTGCTTTATTTTATGCTAATTCTTATTGACTTGGGGATAGGGCAGGCTGCAGGGGATAGAGATAGGAAGGAAATTTTAGCTAATGAGAATGGAATACATTTATAATAGAATAGCCTTTCATTACTTAAAGGCATAGATGTTAAGGTAAGATGTATCTTCCAGTCCTTGGTTGGTTGTGTAGCTAGGCCTGTAAACTGCTTTGTATTAATTGGTAAAGTTAAATCAAGGCTACCCCAGTGCAAATGGTTTCTCGTTATCAGCTTCTTACTACTTTCTAACTATTTTTCCCTCCATCACATTATTGTCTTTTTGTCTTCCAACAGTGATTCAGAATGTTACTTCAATTAAATCTCCATATAAGACTCCCTTGGGAGAAACAATAGTAGGTGAGTAAATCTTGACGTCTGTGTCTAAATCTAGCAAGTCAGATGATCTTTTGGTACTCAGGCCCTTACAGAGTTTTGCACTATGAGCAGGTCTGTTAAATTAATGTTGGTTCATTTCCTTTCAGTGTTTAGCATCCTGACATGTGGCCATCCTACACTAGGAGCCAAGAGATGCTCAGTCAATAGGGTGTGTTCATGAAATGCCCAGTGGGAATGATGCAGTCCATCCTACATGCCCCCCCCCCCACCCCAGGATTGTTTGCAGTTATGAGGGAGTCTTTTTAAAACATACTGAGTTGCTCTTTTAAAAATTATTATTAGTAGTAATGGTGTTCCCTGTTCACCATACATCTTAAGCAGCCACTGTACAGTTTTTGAGTCTAAGGATTAGAAGTCAGAGGATTTTAGAAGGTCAGTTCTGAATAGGAAAAAGAAAAAAAAAAGTCTATTTAGAAGATATTATCATATATTTTTCAGCATTTTAAACTTTTGGTTACAATTAATTAAAATAAGTGCTAAGCTTCATAGTTTCTAGTCTTTGATACTCTGAGCTTTATTTTATGAAGCATTGCATTTTCTTCCCTTTATCTGATTTACTTGTTTCTTTGTAGTCCATCTTATTGTTCCAGGTCTGAATGACACCACCATAAAACTTCCCACATCCATAATGCTTGAGATCTCTGATGCAATCAAGTCACAGTTGGGTAAGCAGCAAAGTTCTATATTCGGTATTAGTGACTGAGTGGAGTTTCTTGATGCAAATGATTAAAATGCTTGGCTGCTAACCAAAAGGTTGGAGATTCAAGTCCACCAAGGGGCACCTCAGAAGAAAGCCCTGGCAGTCTACTTCCAAAAAATTAGCCATTGAAAACCTTATGGAACACAGTTGTACTCTGACACACACGGGGTTGCCTTGAGTCAGAATAGACTCAACCACAACTTGTTTTAGTGACTGTACAAGCACTGATATTCTTAGGATATTCAAGGAATCTTGCAAAGAGATGTTTGGGGCTCTCAAAGTAAAAAGTAAGGGTAGGGAGGTTGGGTGTATTAATATAAATCATATCCCGAAGCAAAACAACTTTACATTTGTATTTTCAATTTGTATTTATAAAAGAAGAGTGAATATTTATCGAATCATCAAAATATACACATTTATGGAGGTATAATTTTCAAATAGAGTAATTATTCCACATAACACTTTTTATACTACACTATCAAGGGCCCTCCAGATATTTTCAGTAAGAACTGATGTAAAGGTCAGATTTATTAGAATCATTATTTATGTGAGACTGACACTGTTTCTTACCTCTACAAAGAACGGATATAATTTCAGTGTTAAAGCTATCAGTTAAAAATAAAACAGTAAAATCCACTTAATAGAGGCCAGGAAATAATTGTGGTGGTCACTGGTCTGAGTTAGCTGTTGCATTTAGTTACCAGCTTAGGCTCTGAATTGTCTCTATAGCACCTGGAGGGCTGTGCACACCAGGGCTTCGAGGTGGTTCAAACCAGTTCAGTCATGGCTGATGATGAGAAACTGGAACAGACCTGAATTTTTACAATTTGTGTAATCCAGAATGATAACCAGAATGGGAAAAATTAGAAGTCAAAGCCCTGGAATGGGAAACTTGGAAGAGGTGTAGTGAGCCCCTTCAAGATCCTGGTACATGAGATTGGATTATTGGCAGGACTGTGGAGAATGACACACATTCAAAGCCGCACATTCGGCCACCATCTTTGAGCCGGGAAGTGCTGTTTCTGACTCTGCTCAAAATCTGATGGGCAAGAGATTTGGTTGCTACACAACACATATGCTGCCCTTGTTTTCTAAGAGGGAGTTTAGATTTCAAGCAGGGCTTCGACTCATAATTTTTTCCATTCCGGTTATCATTCCAGTTCACCTAAATTTTTAAAATTCAAGTCTGTTCCAGTTTCACTTCCTGAGCCATGACTGAAACGGGAAGAACTGGTTCAAAGCCCTGGTGTACACACAACTGTACATCATGTAAATGTACTTCCAGGAAGCCTCAAAATTAAATTTCCTCAGTGAACCTGTTCTTGGAATCCAAGTTCAGGACTGTTGCACTCACCAGTTCTTTACCCAGAACCTGTATAACTTACCCCATACCTGGGAAAGACTTGTTGGGAAGAAGAAAAAAAGAAACTGGTCAATATCTTGCTAATTTGGTCTCTAATATATTCACCAAACTACAGAAACCAGGGTTTGTAAAGGAGATTGAAAATTAAGAGTTTTCTCCCAGACCATTGCTATTAGTTTTGAACTGGAAGTAGTTCTATTGCCTAGTTCCTAGTCTTGAGTGGTATTTCCTAATTTTTTCACAAAGTTCCACATACTACCTTAATTCTAGTTGAGCTTTTTTGATTTATTTAGGGAATTAAATATAGTTGATTATTTATTTATGGTTTTGATTCTCTCAAGCAATGAGTATGATTTTAATGAAGAAAAATTATTGCAAGTAACAAATATCCTCCTTATATTTCTGGAGGAATGTATCTTCAACTTGATACATGGCAAATTTAACACATGGAAAGTTGCTTACCCATTAAAGAGGTGGTAGACAGTATGTTTGAAAACACCTAGAAAATCCAAGGAAAATCCTGCCTATCAAATGTACCATCTTAACAGAATACATTTTTTTAAATAACACATTTTAAACTTACTATTTTAAGAAAGAGAGAGAGTGTGGGCTTAAAGACTTTATAATACTACCAAGGGAGAAATAAACTTTCTTGAAGTTAATTAAGTTTCACTGAAAATTCAGTAAAGTCATACTTTTTGAGAGGGTAAATCCTAAAAATAATATCCCTGTTCCAGCAGGGCTCATCACAAGACATCAAGACCTGTAATAGCTTTTGTGGTAAGAACACATGGTGTGAATAATGAGAGAAGTAAACAAGAAAACTAATACTGCACACACATCTCCAAGGGATGTACAAAGTGTTTGCCAAAGCCAAGAGTAAGCCTGCCCAAAATGAATGATAACAACTGTGTTGGAAAAAGGTCCAGAAGAATAAGAGAGGAAAAGGAATTTCCTGGGTTTTAGGCCATGTTCTGGAGGCATTTTACTTTCCTGTTAGCACAGTGGTTAAGAGCTACAGCACGCTATGGATGCTAACCAAAAAATACACCAGCCGCTCCTTGGAAACCCTATGGAGCAGTTCTACTCTGTCCTATAGATAGGGTCACTGTGAGTCAGAATAGACTCCATGGCAACTTTTGTTTTTTTTAATTGCCAAGATTGCAGTTGTATGTAGATAGAGCAGGCAAATGCCCATGGCTTGATATGGGGGACACAGAAGGATTCCCCCATTTAATTATCTTCCCCATCTACCAATTTCTCTTATATCTGAAATGTCACATTTAGAAATAGGGTAGTATGCCTTTATAAGGAGTTAAACCCATTGCCGTTGAGTGGATTCCAACTCATAGTGACCCTAAAGGGCAGGGTAGAACTGCCCCCATAGGGTTTCTAAGGCTGTAATATTGACGGAAGCAGACTGCCACATCTTTTCTGCTGCAGAGCTGCTGGTGATTTCAGTCTTTAGCAGCCAAGCACTTAACCGTTGCACCACCAGGGCTCCTTATAAAGAGTTAGTGATGTATAAAAAACACAAGCATCCCCTTAGGAAAGTAGTTTGCCATCTTTCCTAACTAACAACTTAATTTTAAGTTAATATGACTCCCAGCTAAAGGCATGTTTTGAATGTAAGGAGTAAAGCAAAGCAACTCAGAGCATTGCCTGTGAAAGTCTGGATCTGGCAGTTAGAAAAAGAAAAGAGGTCTTAGTCAGCCAGGGAACCACTGAGAGTGTCGGCTATTAAGTGGGAGACTATTAGCCAAGGTGTCCTGATGAAAAGAGGACAGTGAAAAGGGAGATATCATTAAAGAAAAACTTCATAATTGCTCATAAAAAAAAAATTTCCTATGATGCATGCTGACAATAATAGGGCCACAGTACATGAATAATTTGGATTCCGAATGTTTCTTCCTGAGCTAACGATCAGAACGGTTGGAAACCAAAGTTGTTGCTACAAAAGAAGCAGGAAAAAAAAATTGTTGGTATCAGTTTCTGATAAAATTTAGACATTTTAAAAATAAAAGTTATAAAATTATATTGGAGTCTATTTTTTCAGTTATTGCAGAGAGTTCCCTTTCTTTATGTCCTGCTAAATTAAAAATGGTGTGAAAGACTTCATGTTCACATGAACCTAACATACGCTTGACTATTAGTGCCAAGTGCACTCCCGTTGGTGACATTTATTTCTAGCATTTGAAATCATTCCTGAGAATCATTAGCTCTATGTAGGAATCTGTACATGCCTCCATCAATGATGGTGTTGTGGCGTGCCATTGAGTGGCTTCTGACTCATAGCCTCCATAAATAGAGATTGAAAATTGACTGGTTTCTGTAAGCATTATGAAAGGGATGATTTTATAATTGTCTTTAAATCCATCAGAAGTAAGTGAATATTATGTGCCCACTTCCACTGAAAAGAAGAAAATGGTCTTTACTTCACCCTTTGGATTAGACAAGAGGAAAAGCTTTTGTTTATAATAATTACAATAATTATGTTAACTACTGAAGGAGGTTATAGAATTTGCATCCCCAGAGGACTTTGAGAGAACAGGTTAGGTCAGTAGTTCTTAACCATGCATGATTTTTTCCCCTACTGGGTATTCGGCAGTGTCTGGAGACATTTTTTGGCCATCACAACTGGGGGATGCTGCTGGAATCCAGTGGGTAGAGGGCAGAAATGCTGTTTCAGCATCCTATAGTACACAGCAAAGCCCTGCAACAGCAACAAAAGTACCTGGTCCAAAATGATTCATGGTGAAGTTGAGGAACCTAAGAAGTTCTGCACAGTCTTAGGACTTGAAAAAAATCCCATTCTAATTATATGAGCAATATAGTCGATACTTTCAACATTTAATCAGCTCAAGGTGGTGAGATCAGGGAGTCTCAAAGATGCACGAATTCTTTCGGATCACTAGACTCTTTCAAAATATTATGAGTCATTAATTCAGTGTGCTAAATAACTGAATATAGTTCATGCTAAGCATATGTTTTAAATGAAGAATATCTTAATCACTGTGAAACTATGGGTTAGAGTCTTTGAAAAAAGTGCCTCAATTTTAGAAATGTGTCCAAAATGGTTGCCTAAGAGGAAAAAAAACTGCCTCCGTTCTTTGCACTGAATTCCCAAAGACACCAAAAGAAAAGAACCATGTTAACATGTGGCTCACATAGAATGTATTAACTGTTGGTATTTTTCTCCCACAAATGTTTTCAAATAATTTAGCTTCCTATGTGTAACAGTTGTGTTTTTCGAAATTTCATTGTTATACCCTATTATGTTTTTTGCCATGTTTTTGCCATGGAAGATTTCTATTCCCTAATTCCTTATTAATTAGAGGTACTGGAATATAAAATTACAGAGAGCATTTAAACTACAACCTATGCCTTCCAGAACCTCTCTTTATCAGTCAGAATGACCTGAGACATACCCACGTACTGGGTTGTGATTTATTTCATTGCCAATTTAGAGCTTAAAGAATTAGCTAGAGCTAATTAAAAGGAACACATACTAGTTGCCAATAAAGTTTTTGACCGGTAGGAAGGGATGGGAGCAGAACAGATTGCTTGAAAAGGTCTTGGTGTTTGATTGTTTTGAATGAACTGTTTTTGGAAATTGTATTAAAAGGAAATGAGGTAAATTGTTTGTTCTCTGACTTTTTAGCTAAGAATGAAACCCTGGTGTTACCTGCAGAATCTAAAACACCAGAAGTAGAAAAAATTCCAGCACAGCCCATAACAGGTAATGAGAGCCCTATGTTCCTGATTTTTTGAAAGAATAAATAGCATATTTTCCAAATAGTGAATGATCTGCAAGTCTGTACTTTTTTCAGTGAATAGTCAGTAGGAAATTCATTTTGCTCTTAAGCAAAAAAAACAGTTAAAGATTCCAGGTCCTTAATCTAATCTTTGGAAAGACAACAGATACAAAATGGAATATTGAATCATACAAATGATGTGCAGTATGCTCTGTCAGAAGTATTCTTACTTGAATAGATACCTCAACATTCTGGAATGTTTTATATTTATATGTTTTATACTTATACTATGTTTTTGGTGCTTTCTTTTTTATGAAGACCTGAGCCTATTTTTCCTTTCTTTACTTTCACAAGTAGTCAGTTTAGTGAAATGTCCTATATCCCTCACAAATCCATGGCTACCTACGAAAGTGCTTTGGAATCACTTAAAAACAAGTGTCTTGTGGAAGATTTAGGATTCTAGCATAGAAAATATATAATAGTTTGGTAAAAATACTTTAAAGGATAAACGTGGTAAGCATTTCCCCCATAGTTTATCAATTGTTACTAACAAACACTCATCATTTCCTCTCTCGATGAGCTACACAAGTCCAGCCCACTGAGGAAATATTGTTCTCTGGATTACAGAGTTCTTGCCAGAGCCATAGCACCCATACAGGAGTTGGTGAAATGAATATCTGGCAAGAATTCCCCACAATCCACATTTAGAAAAGTAACTCCAATCTAAGTGGATTTTTATTGAAAAAATTGCCGTACCTTGTAATATCACTGGATAGAGATTGGTGGAGAAACAGAATAACTTGGTTTCAAGAAAGCGTATCTATTCAAGTAAGAATACTTCTGACAGAGCAAGAAGAATATAGTTCTGCTTAAAGGAGAGAGATGGACGTTTCAGCCTCAACTTCATGGGGTCAGGGCAGAGGTAGAAGCTATTTAAGCTGCTGGAATAATCCATTAGGATGAAAATTCCTAGGTAGTTTTTATTACTATTTCAGTAAAATTTGTCAGCAGCAAAAAAAGCATAGGCATGACCCAGTAGATGACTCCAAATCCTCTTCTGCCTCAGAGATTCTACCCATGTTCCCAATTATACTTTCTTCTCTTGGCACAACGGCTGATGGGAGAGTCTATATATTTCTTTGTTCTCTGCCAATCCTGCCTCAGAATTTTCCACTTGAGAAACACTTAAGCAAATACTACCACTTATTGTTCAGTGTTACTGTGTTTATTTCATGTCCTCACCCTTCAAAATTCTGAGACTTTCTAGTTCAAAATTTATACCAGACCTCAGTGACCTTGGTTTTTATTTTTCTTAAACTGTTCACCTGAGGTCTGCTTTGCCTTTGACTCAGTACTTGGGACAACCCAGTGACTGAGCATTTGATTCCCAATTATGATTGCAACCCAGTTCCAAGCTCTGCATGTTGGCTTCAGTTTGGAAGAGAGAAATATTATAATGTAATAACTCTAAATAAACCTTTCCCCCGGGCCATTCTTTTATCTGCCCATTTATTAATCTATTCAGTAAACACTTATATGCTTGCTATATCCAAGCCTTGTGCAAAGACCTGGATTTAAAGAGAAAAAGGCAGACAAATAAAAAAATTTATGGTGAACCTGATTAAGTGCTCCAGTGGAGGTCCGTTCAGTGTGCCTTTTGAAGCAGATAGAAAGTGAATCAAACGCAGTGGGGAAGGGTGAGGGAAGACTCAGCTTAGGTGACTGGGGTAAGCCAGGGAGCGGGGAGTCTGTAACATAAGCCACTTGAAGAGAATGGGTCATGTAAATATCAATTATGAATTCTAAAGGGCAACCGAAAATGTCTCATGGTCTTCGGTTGCTCCATCATTTTATCTTAATTAGTAAAGTTGCCTTTTCTACTTTTCAGTGACTCCTGAAACAGTTCCAAGAACCACTAAATCCTCTGTGCCTAGTGCATTAGACATTTCAGAAGCAGTACTAGGTAAATCTAAGAACTTTTCTTTCTTTGAAAAGCTAACCACTACCCCCCAAATAACCCTCCCAACACTCACAGAGAAGTAACTTCAATGTGTCAGCTTCTTTATGTTCTTCCCCCCACCCCATCTTCCTGCTAATAGTTTACCTTCCTCTTTTTTGGACCAGTTCCACCAAAGCGTTAACAACTTGCCTTGATCCTGGTTACTGACATTCTAGGCAAATCCGGATGCTAGATGCTAACTGCACTACCTTTTTATAAGGCTCTTGAGTTGTATACAAAAACAGAATGCCAGCCTTTTAACCGCAAAAGCTTGAAGGGGTGGGGGAGACCAGGAAGACTTGACTATGTCTGTGTTTTCTGCTTAGATGGGATTTTGGAAGTCTTGTGCACACTAAACTAGGAGAGATTCCCCAAAGGTGTGATTCCTTTTTTATCAGAATTTCATGTCCCTTGTGGTAGCAAAAGGCCCAAGAGAATCTGACTTGCTTTGTTGTTTTCTTACCCTGAAGGTTAAAGAAGCA
This sequence comes from Trichechus manatus latirostris, assembly GCF_000243295.1. Classification (NCBI taxonomy): domain Eukaryota; kingdom Metazoa; phylum Chordata; class Mammalia; order Sirenia; family Trichechidae; genus Trichechus; species Trichechus manatus. The sequence goes on along the minus strand of NW_004443991.1, from coordinate 1,760,839 downwards.
GCATGTATTCAATTCTGTATTTGTAATGTTGGTCTTCCACGCCACACCACTACCCTTTGAAAGTATGCCTTCAAATTTTAACAGCTATGTAACACTTTTCCAGGGAAAGCCAGCCATTTCCATGAAAGGCATCTGCTGCCCAGTGCACACATGAGCCCTAGTTATGAAGCATGCTCCGCATGGTCATGGTTGATCCACAGTGTCAAATCCTGAGACAAGGAAGTACTAACCACATTCTTCTTTATCATAGTTCTCAGCGAAAGGACCCCAGAAACATCACAAACTATTCTAATGCCTGCGTTTGAATTGCCGCTAAGCACTCTAGGTAACAATTATTCAACGCTGTAGCTTTATTATTACCTTGGGAATTTTATGCATGCTTGAAAGTAGTCCTTAAGTTAATTCATTCATATTTATCCCCTCCCAGGAAAGAAGGGACAAATGGCTTATAGAGCAATAAGCTCCCCAACACCCAAGCCCTTAAATGTTTTAAAATCTTAATTTTGTAATTGAGGATCCCGAAGAGGCTGTCTTGTATGACAAATCCTTTGGCTGTTTTCTTTTTTGTGGCTATATACTGATATTGTGTTTGATTCTTTTAATTCAACATCATTGTGCTACTGAACGAATTGATATTTTCTATATTTTTCCTAAATGTTTTTACTTAACTGCCTCTTGACAGAGAAGATATGTTTATGATATTTCTGCAGACTGCCTCTTAGAATTCTTAGAGTTTCTTTGTGTGGAATATAAAAAAACCTGGGGGGAGGGAACTTAAACACAAAGCCATGTAGTTATCGAAATTGTATTTTTAAAAGCTATTATATGGACATTTTCTTGTTCAGATGTGTTTGTTGCTTGGTTTGAATTTAAACAAGATATATCTAACAGCACACATACAGATAGCTGAAGCAAAGGGGAAAGTAGTTTAATCAGAGCCCAAATTCCCCAAATTTAACAACTATTATTATTTAAAAAAAGGAAAAGGAAGCTTTATTATATTAACCAGCATTGAAACACAGCAGTAAGAAATACTACTAAAGGTGCCTTACTTGACATGAGATAATTTGCCTTTTTGTGTGTTTGTTTTGCAAGCTTGAGATTTTTAAATCTTTCCTCTGTCACTTACACCTCAGGTCCTAACTTTTCTTGTGTGTTTCATTCCAGCTCCAAACAGACTTCCAGAATTTCCTTGGGCAAAAACACCCTTCCCTTTTGAGAAACCTGGGGACACCTTGGGTAATGACAGCACCTTAAATCTGGTGTTAAGGATGTGGGTGGTGATTGCTTAATTATGTGGGACATATGCAAACCCTGATGAACTAATGAAATCAGTTAACTCAGCCAAACAAGTGGCTAATTTGGTTAAAAAGAACAACAAAAAAACTATTTGGTTATATTTCCTATAAATTCAGTAAATATTATCAGTCTGTTAATTCCTCATAGCCCATGTAGTTGGTTTTCTGCCTTCAAAAATGTCAAAAGCTCCAGCCTCTTTCTAACCACTAAGCAAATGCTCTTTGGATGGGGATACACGTTGATTTTTTTCTCAATACATAATGATTGTTAATTGAATCAGTACATGCTCTTTATTGCAGGCCTCTGTTAGCTACTTAACCATACCAACAACATATTTCTCTCTTGCTCCTCTCAAAAAATCTTAGCAAATTCCATTTCTTTTTGCTATAGCTTCAAGTGAAAAGCCATGGATCGCACCTACAACTAAAATGTCTGAAGATTCCAAAGTTCTGCAGTCTCAAACTGGTAATTGTTTTCATAAAAAAAAAGAGTGTTTAACAACAATTTTAACTTCTCTTGGTTTTATTATATTGGTTCCTTAACTGATTATCAATATACTTTGTAGTAGATCAAAAAGCTATCATACATTCTTGACACTTACATGAATCTCATTTTTCCTCAATACAAAAGCAAAATGATTTTTCAATTGTTTTAAATCTGGATATATTATTAGAAGTCTGGTTAGACTATGAACTATGAATTGGTTCCTTGATTTTCTAGAGGTCTCTTTAATGACATGAGAGCAGTAACAAAAATAGGAAGCAGGTATTCTACCAACCATTATCATTGGTCTGATTTAACAGCTTGAGTTTAGTATTTCCCTTACAGATAAATATTTGCTTCCTTTTCAACAAAATGTTCAGCGAACACGTGAGAGCTTACTATGTTCAAGATATTATACTAAGTCCTAAAATCTGTAAAGCTATTATTATGGTATAGAGGAGAGACCTCAGGTCTTGGAATTAATGATGGGCCTTAGTTCTCCCACCAGTATGTGCCTTAACTATTTTTCACCACTTTTCTGGGCCTTGGTTTCCTCATTTGTAAACTGTGCTGACTGCCTTTTTTTCTCCTGAGAATTCTTATGTACCACCACTACAACTGACTAGTTATGGTGCCTACAACAACTAATGCCTAAGATATGAATTTTATATAAAGCTTGACTTGAAAAGCTGGGATTGGAGGGAGGAGGGAATATGTTGGAAAGTGAAGGTTGTAGAGTTACAAAGAGACAAAAATGATACGATGGGTGATCCCAGTAAAGGAAGAGTTCCTTTTGCCTTTAATCCAGAAAGGGAACATCCTAGTCTTTTCTTGGTGGAGTGTGATTAGTGGTTAAGGCAGTAGGAAACATCTTCATTGTTTAGCTACCCCAATACTGCCAGGGCAACCTTAGGCTGCCAGATAACTTCCAATTGCCAACTCCAACCCTCGCTCGACCAAGTATTAGGCCTTGCCATGGGTTATAAGTTCAGTAAGTGAGGGTTGCAGGTGTGAGCATCAGCCCCAGAAGCTTTCCAGCCTGCCCTTACAATATTTCTGCTAATTACTATGATCCTTGGACTAGCAGCACTGACATCACCTGGGAACATGTTAAGAAGAGAGAAAGAACCTTGGACTCCACTCCAAACCTATTTCATCAAAATTTGCTTTTAAGCAGGATTCCCCAGGTGATTTGTATGAACAATTAAAGTTTGAGACCCACTACCTTAATCACTTTAGTCTGTGATATTTCAGAAACGTGGTGCAGGTAAAGAATCATCAGGTATGGTCAACTACAGTCCAGTTGACCTTAGATCAGTATAAGATTGGTTTCTCAAAGTGGATGATTAAGCCCCTCTTGTTTCTGCTAATGACCAGCGCTTCCATAAACTTGAATAAGTGTCCTGTGGCGTCTTCTCAACTTATGTTAAATTTCAAATTAAGCTTTAACAACATATGCATTATTTGTGATTTAAAGTGTTGATTTGTTCATGCCACCTATTCATTCATTTCAGTCTTTCTTGTTGTTTCTGATTAATTTTTGTGATTTTTATACACATACTAAGGTTCTGTTTCCTACTTTGGTTCAACTATGTGATTATTTCATTTCTTTTCCAGTTAGTAACAGCTACCTGATACAATTGTTTTCAGAATTAAAATAAGAGGGAGATAGAGATAGTACTTGGATGCTGGTCCACAAAATCATTGGTTCCATTTTTAATTGTTGTATCCTTTGAAAAAACAAGTTTTACCTGGTATTGATGACATTGTTATAACAAAATGAGCATGTTTTGTTTTTATCTGTTGGAATGTTTATGTTTACTATGTCAATTCCCTTCAGCCAAAACCCACCAAGAACCCATCTGTAGCTGAACAAAATTAGGTTTTCTTGCTTGTTGCAATGATGGAGAACACAGACCACGGGAAACTGCAGAATCTCTCAATCAGAGAGCATTAGAAAAGACTTACAGTAGGCTTATTTGGGCCTTGTAAGATTTGGAAGGAGGGTTCAAGGAAGTGAAGCTTTACTCTGGATTGGATACTGTCAGATAGGGGGAGAGATTCTATGACTGAATATCTTAATTCTTAACTAGAATGCAAGAATGACAGAGTAAAGCCAAAGCTGTCACTGGCAAAGAAGCAGCTGTTACTCTTGTTAGTGAGGATATGGGAACATTGGTAATTTGTGTGATTTGGGACAATGTTCATGTTTTTGTTTATGTTCTACATGATTACAGAGTGATCTTGTTTTTGTCTTGATCAGTCAGTGTCACAGTTTGGCTTTGTCTTATATTGGTGTTTTTTGAAATTGTTTATGTTCAATAGGAGAACATCCCAGCCTAGCTGTGGGTACCAGGCCAGCTCCTGGATGCCAGGAGCTACTTTTTTTTTCCTATCTCTTTTTTTTTTTTTAATTGTACGTTAGATGAATGTTTACAGAACAAACTCACTTCTCATAAACAGTTAGTATGTATATTGTTTTATGACATTGGTTAACAACCCTGTGACATGTCAGTACTCTCCCTTCTTGACCTTGGGTTCCCTATTACCAGCTTTCCTGTCCCCTCCTCCTTCTAGTTCTTGCCCCTGGGCTGGTATGTCCCTTTACCTCATTTTGTTCTATGGGTCTGTCTAATCTTTGACTAAAAGGTGAACCTCTGGAGTGACTTCATTACTGAGCTAAAAGGGTATCTGGGGGCCATACTCTCAGGGTTTCTCCAGTCTCTTTTAGACAAGTAAGTCTGATCTTTTTTTGAGTTAGAATTTTGTTCTACATTTTTCTCCAGCTCTGTCAGGGACCCTCTGTTGTGATCCCTGTCAGAGCAGTCAGTGGTGGTAGCCGGGCACCATCTAGTTGTACTGGACTCCGTCTTGTGGAGGCCATGGTAGTTGTGGTCCATTAGTCCTTCGGATTAATCTTTCCCTTGTGTCTTTAGTTTTCTTCATTTTCTCTTGAAGGAGCTACTTTTTTTTTTTTTTTTATCAATACCTTTTGTAAAACTCATTCTGCTTCAACGTTTATTGGATTTTTTTTCTACATTTACTTTATATTCTGTATCAAAAAATCAGAATATATGTTCTTAAAAAGATTTCTATACACTTTTGGATATAAAAGTCTGTGAAAATTCTAACTTGCATGCTAAATATTTAAATCCCTGGGCCTTTTCAATAGTTTATGTCAACAATGGAACAGGGTATTTGGAATCTCGAATACTCCATAAAATCTGAGCTATGTAGTTATCAAACATATTCTTCCTCACTTTAAGCCTATTTGCCCTAATCTTTCATTAGTGCTACATTTTGTGATCTCATTATTTGACATTATATTTTGTATTAAACCTTCTATAAAGTATGGTTAAATATGATTGTTTAATTTTGACTCTATTGGCAAATGCAATTTTCCTCAAAGTATATAAAGGAAATCATAAAAATCTGCTGTGTAATTATGTATCAAGATGTAAAATTATTTGTAAAGTCTGTATTTAAAAGGTTGGCTACATTTTAGAAATACTTAAGTGCTCATGACGATTATTCAGGAAAAGTCAGTTTTTTTGATGATACAATAGAATTAGTCTTAGATTCTATTCGAAGGTGGCCTGTTGACTATGATTTCAGTGTTATTACAGGGTGAGTTCTAGAAAATCTCTCAGTACTTTCCATCCCCACATGAATTGTGTTTGCATGTTTTGAATATACTCAATGAATCATCTCTCCACTGGAATAGCAGTTTTCTTCCAAGAGAGCCAAAGAATTGTATATGTACTATCATTAATCCTTCCAGTGTCCCTGGAGGCTAAACAAAGGGAATTATTATTTTCTTTTATCTTAAGGAGATATGTGAGGGACTTGTCTCTGAATGGGTAGAGAAGCAAAACTAGACCCTAATTTCTGTCTTTCCTAATCTTCTCTCCAACAACCCACTCCAAGTTAAAAGTAAAACAATGACATATACTTTGCTCTAAAATTTTGAGAATAGTTTTCACAACAGAGAGAATTAAATGTTCTTACTAGGGACAAGGAGCCCTGGTGGCACAGTGTTAAAAGCCCAGCTGCTAACCAAAAGGTCAGCAGTTCAAATCCACCAGCCACTCCTTGGAAACCCTATGGGGCAATTCTACTCCATCCTATAGGGTCACTGTGAGTTGAAATCGACTCAACAACAACAGAGAGTGGAGACAAGTGCTTCCCAAATGTACAAGAAACATCAAATAAGTCTTTGAGACAGGTTCGTCAGTCCCTGAAATTTATTCTTGTTGTGATCACTTATCTGTGAGCTGTGGTTTGAAGCAGGGCTGGATTAATAACCACATCAACTATTTATTAGCTATGTGGCTTCAGACAAGTTATTTAACCTCTCAGAGCCTCAGTTTCCCTGTGTATAAAATGGAAATAATATATAACTTTTTCCTTGGGTTGTTATGTCTTAGAAATAATGTATAAATCACTTACTGTAAGCAACAGGACATAATAGGTATCCAGTTATCATTCCCTCAATATAATGGACTCTAGTATTGAATGCATTCCCGTCCTACCACACTGCCCATCCGAAACTCCCCTGAACTGATGCAGACAATAATTATTTAATTAACAAAAGTAAGAAGAAGAAGAAAAAGACTCTACAGCTAATAAGTATATGAGCATATAAAATGACCCTTAGGTCTTCATTTCAATTGTATTAAAATTTTTGTAGAGAAAGAGAAGGATACGTGCAGTAGAGTTATTCTCAGAGCTCCTGCAACTCCATGCGAATGGTCTGATGTCCTAGAATCCCCATGGCAGAAACGGTAGAGCTTTATTTGTATCACACGGCCTCTCTGTTCAGTTATAGTGGCTGCCTGAATGAGTCTGTAAACTGGGATCTGAGACCCTGCCTAGTCTCAGTGTAAAATAATGCCATGATCACCTGGATGTGTTTACCATGGGCCCTGGAGGTGGGAGCAGCACCATAAATGCCATGTATTTATCATCCCCTGATGGGGCATGTGTGAGATTTCTAAAGACCTTATATGTTTGAAGGGTGGGGGGTAGAAATTAGCTTCTTTGTCCCTGGCTTGATAATGCCATCAGTATTAGGCCTCCTTAATTTACTTGACCATCCCCTTGAAAGATAATCATTTAGTATCAGGAGGGACTTAAAGCCCAAATCATAGAAAATGGTTGCAAACCCAAGAGGATTCAATGTGTTTGTCATCCTTCAAAAATCCTGTCCTGTGTTTTCTCCCCTCCAACTTGTCCAGACTAACTGAATTTTCCCTCCAAATTACTGTGACATATTACTAAGGCTTCTTCTCGTATAATTATTTATCTTCAACTTTGAGCAACAAGCAATTATGTTTAGCAGCTTTCTTCAACAGCATCAGAACTGAGGATGGCTGGCCTCAGTCTTTTTGTTAGAATTCATTTTGGGGGCTTCCATAGGAGTTCATCACTAATTATTTTCAGTACTTTGTAGAACTTTAGCAAATTGCAAGGTGTACTTAAGCTCTCTAACTTATTTAAAGACTTTAAGGTTGGCGTGATCATGTGCACGTGGAGTGGTATACTAGTTAGAAAGTTTTGGCCACAGGTGGTTTGCCCAGAGCAGTTGAAAGGAGATAACCTGTACATTTGGGCCTTATTGCCTGCCCTGGGAGGTGCTGATTCGTGCAGATCTGGTCCACCCAACTGGATTAAGCCCTAGAGAGGAGAAAAAGTAGGAGTGAGTGGTGGTGTGGATGCTTTGAGAGCAGGAAAATGGAATTCAAGTGTAGCAGATGGTTTACAGATTTGTCGTGGCCTCGGAGGAATTTATAGTCTCAGCCTTTGGTTTTCGTTCATGAGTATTTTCTCGTATGCAACATTTTCATAAATTTCAAGGCCTACCAGAAAGGTATTTTATTTTTCCATGAACTGAAGAAAGCGTTATTCATTTATCTAAGTGGTACTGAGAACTCCGTGTGTGGTGTTTGTGTTTTTCTCTTTCAGTGACTTAGACAATATTCCTGTATTTTTTTTTTTCCAGGTTACTTTATATGTTTTTTAGGCATTTCCATGCTATTTCTATGGCAGTGTATGGCCACGTAAGCATATGTCAGGTGGCTGGGTAGTAGAGGAAGAGATTTGTGTGCACACATATGTGTATCATGTAATAATTGAAGGACATTTTCATCTGTTCTTTAAACTACACCACAAAGACATTTATCCTTACTAAGAGCTTAAACTGTCCAACTGTCAAGCTTGCTATTATTTGTTCACTGAAATGGACAGCTTGCATATTGCGTGTCCAGCCTGTGCCAGGCTCTGGGATAAATAAATCTTGGGGTGAGTAATGAGCATGACAGACATCATTTTTTTGTGTCTTCATCTGAGAAATTATGTTTAAAAAAGGAAAGTCTTTCATATAATTATAAATATTCAGGATATTTGAATAAAATAAAGGGATATATTCTTGATAATTGGAAATGCCTTGTCTGAGTGCCGTCATATCTTTTCAGAGCAACATCAGGATATTTTTACTGTGGAATTTATATCTAATCAGCCAAGAAAAAAAAAGTAAAAATAAAACATAATTTAACAGTGTGGTTTTAAAAAGTTATAGAGCAAAATTCAGGGCAAATGGTAGTTTTAGAACAAATATGTTTTCTTTGTAAAATCTAAAAGTAAAATTTAGTTATCATGATTAGAAGCCATTACTGTTTTTGGAAAGCAACTAATATTGCTTTTTGAACTTTGAATTGAACTACCTCTTTTACTTGTTGTATTAGATTTCTTCTACAACTTCTGGTTCCATGTATATTCTATGAATGTAAGATCAGAGGTACTGCTTAATGTCAAATAGCTGGACAGTTTCATCCACTAAAGTATACATAGATGATAGAATGTGCTTGCTTCTAGATATGGTATAGTAGTAGGGACAGATTACCCAATAAACAAAGTAAGCACATGCTTAGGGCATCAACAAAACAGGGCCACCAATTGTCCGAAGCAAAGACCCACAGATGCCAAGCATACGGAACACAAGGAAAAGCGGACGCCACAATGGAAGGGAATTGGCAGGGCACTAAATGAAACTGATACCAGCTCCAGTGCGTGAGAATGTGCTGGCTACAAATAAAGTTCACTAAGGGTCATGAGGGCACCCGTGCACTAGGTTGTTTAAGCTATGAGGCCCCTACCACTTCAACACCTTCACTGACATCTGTCTCCTGCAGTCCTGTCCCATGTAATTGAACTTTCTTATCTTGGCAGCTCTCTTGGGAGTATACTATTTTTTCCTAATAAACAAGAGATTGGGAGTGGTCTGCTGATTCTAACTCTTGCTACATTCACTCACTAAAATTTTAATAATCCAGGTTGTCTCATTCCGCTAAAATGGCATACGTCACTTTTGCATTCAATTGCTAATGTTATAGTGGTATATAAAAAGTTACAGCATGTGTGTGTATACATATATGTATATAACTCACATATTCCTTTCGAATTCGTGAATAAGCAGAGGAGGGGGCACCACGGATTATCAGTGTTCAGGGCCCTCATGTGCATTAATCTGGCCCTGTATGGTAGCATGCAAACTGTCTAAAAATGGAAGGGTTCACCCCTAACCTTAGCTATGTATCAATTTTACAGCTGGAGCATTGTTCTAGAACCAGGGACGCCTAACTGTTTCATGCATTTTACTCTGGTATGAAAATGCACACAAGGATTTTGTAAAGAAATCAAGAGCTGTTGATTTTTAGAGAGTTTTTGAGAGAACTCCATTTTCGACACTGTCCTCTAACAGCTATTACTTCATAGTCAAAACATCTTGTTTAACCCAAGAATGAAACGAGGTGGCGGTGTGCTTCTCAAAGCTGCCCAAACAACATAAAACTTTGAGGGGGTTGATAGTATTTGTGCATTTTTTAACACTTTTTTTCTTTACTACTCAACTCTCAGAAATTCCAGAAATAGAAATATCAGGGACAGAGTCTGCTGGCATATGTGTATTTTACTCTGAAGTCTGTTTTAGAAAATACTTGGAAGTCAGAGGTCCCTGACAATTGGGAATTTCCAGACACGAGCCACAATTGCCAGAGGATGATGGTTGGAAGACTTATTTCCCCAGTGAAGTGCCATCTGGCAATAATTGGAGGGAAGATGGCAGTCTGGCTTGGAAATCCATACTGGAAGGGAATTGTAAATACGGAAAATAAGTAGAAAAGGGATGAATACATATCATCTCTTGGAATAAAAAGTATAGAATAAAGAAAAATTGGCCCAGTGTCACTAGATGAAAGGGAAATATGGGAGTTAGAATAACATAAAGAAAGTAGCAGCAATTTTCAAGAACAACTAAATAAAAAAAAGTCAAGCTACTAAGTCATAATTTCTTCCCTAGTATGAGACTGATAAATATAAGTCGGTAGAGTTATCCTAATGTATTTAGTATTAGATATAGCTGACTTTGCTAGATCCATGACAGGAAATTGACTTAAAGTGAGCCTGAGATCAGAGACTTGCCAGCATTTTTGTATTTGAAAGATTAGTTACACGTATATGACCTTTTAAATTTGCAGCTCGGTTAAAGAAAACTTTATATTACAAAGTTTTGAAAAGTTTATTCTCAGAATATTTGAATATTCTATTACTGATCACGATATTCTTTCTATTTTTGATGATTTTGCAAAGCAGTGAATTCACCTTTCTAAACTAAAATCTATTTCCTGCCTCTTTTTTATGTGGTACAGTGTAAACTGCACGCTACACATAGTGGAGTCTGTCACATGGTCTGATATGAGCTGTCTTGTGGCTTCAACCAGCAATGCTTCAAAATTATTAGTTTTTCTCTGAATTACAAGAAACCCAATGAGTAAACCTTCCCATAGCTCCCTACTTTTTATTTAATTTCTTTACAGCATTTTAAATGAGCAAGAACAGTGTCTACCTCATAATAGTTCATGCTTTCTCTACACCTCCGATAACCATAGTGACAGCTTTTTTTTTTTTTTTTTTTCCAGGACATTTTTGTTTGGGTGCTGTTTTTGTTTACAGGTTCAACTCTTATGTGAACATGAAAATTCTCCTTGTATCAAAACCACTTAACCTTTATTTTGAAGTTCATTCTACTTTCTTTATCTAGCGTGGAATATAAAATGTATCTTTAAACCTGCCTAGATTGTAGAAGGCCTCATGGCTCCATGGGGGTAACATAGAAGGAAAGCTGTTCTCAGTGAAATGACAGGAGGGATATTGTGAGAAGATAGTTCTTAGTTCTGCCATTCCTGGCCCTGCTGGTGGAGTGGAAACTGCATCGAACATGACAATCCTAGTGTGTGACCCCTGGCAAATGTCTTCACCTCTTTAAACCTCAACTTCTTTAGCTAGAAAATGGGGATAATGTCTGCCTCACTTCTTTCTCAGGAACGTTAAGAGGGTTAAATAAGCTGATATATGAGAAAGTGCTATACAAACTGTAAAGCGCTGTCCAAACATAAGACCTCATGCCAGTTAATTTTTACCAACCAGAAAGAATCCTTTGCAGACTTTGTGCAAATGGCTGTTTCCTAGTTTCCTTTAGCAGTCTCTCCCTACACTGCCATCTGACTTCATTTATGTTTCTGCTCTGAAGCTCTTTGATTTAGAGCTGGCACCACTTCATTATAAATATAGCACTTTTTCCACATCACCCCACAGGCCCATGTCAGGGCTTACCTTATAAAAGCTTTGGTTCAGGGCAAAGAGGACAAAAGGCAAGTCTCGGGGATGCTTACACATCAGTGACAAGGCTAGTAGTCCACACCCATACCTACTAGCACCTACATAAAACTGGCCATCTTCAGCTAGCATTAAAACATGTCATGACATCTTTCAAATTAATGTCTTCTCTCTTACTTCTTATTTTTTAGCAACAACTTACGATATACCACCTGTTTTTGCAAGCCCCACAGCATCAGATGAGCCTGATATATCAGAGCCCCATACAGGTATACACAGCCCCTCAATTCTGTCTTTGGATCCTAGGCATTCTGATTAATTCTGAGCCTAGGTCTTCTTTGCAGAGCACAAAAGTACACTGTCTAGAGCTCCACAGAGGAGAAATAGCTGTCTCTGTTAGGGAGATGAAATCTCCTACCCACTTCTCCCATTGACCAGTTATTTCTTTGCATCCATCAGGGAATAAGCTCTGTCACATGTGTGAGATGCAGATAGCTTTGGTTCATCTGAGGCAAAGTAATGTAATGGCCTGTCACTCTGTTGTTCAGGATCATTCTAAAAAGCCTTTAGAGAGTTTTCTTTAGAGCAGAGATTCTCAAATGGGAGGTGATTTTGCCCCCCCCCCCGCCCCGCCCCCAAGGGACGTTGGCAATGTCTAGAAACATTTTGGGTTCTCACAACTAGGGAAGATGCTACTGACATCTAGTAAGTAGAGACCAGGGATGCTGCTGAACAGTCTACAATGCCCAGACAGCCTCCAGCAAAGAATTATGGGGCTCAAATGTCAATAGTGACAAGGTGAGAAATCCTGCTCTAGAGTGATCACGTCATCCATCTATAGATGTTCAGTTGGGTCTAACCTTTGACATTCACTCACTGATCCATCTATAGTGAGCTGAACTCAGTCCAGCAGTTCTTTTCAACAAGCATTTATTAAACACCTACTAACCGAGGTACTGTGAGAGATTCAGAGTGAATAAAACTGGTCTCTTCCAGCCATACATATTGTTGTTGTTAGGTGCCGTTGGGTCAGTTCTGGCTCATAGTGACCCTGTGTACAACAGAACGAAACACTGCCCGGTCCTGAGCCATCCTCACAATCGTTGCTATGTTTGGGCTCATTGTTGCAGGCACTGTGTTGGCATACATATAGATCTGATACCTCATATGTATCTGATATTTTTGGTATATATAGTCTTATTTGTGTCATGCTAAATAAAGGCAAATAATTTCTAACAGCAGCATAAATAAGAAAAAAAGAAATAGAATACTAATAGCGATTGCTGTTAGCAATTATGAAATAAAGGGAAAAGATAAGAAAAACCAGGCACATATATGAAACACTGTTTTATCATGGTTTCTAATATTTAAAGTATGTATGTTTTTCAAAGTGAGCTCATCTTCAACTCCTAATAAATCACTAGTTTAAAAATGTTGGTCATCAATCTCTCAAGTGTTGTTGATATTTTTCCCCATCTGAGGCATAATTTGTTACTCATGAATTTGTATTTTATTCCTGGGACCTTCTACTGCTTTTATAAATGTTGACATTTATTCCAACAGCAACAAGTGATCCTATTCTGGATTCTGTCCCACCTAAAACTTCTAGAACTCTTGGAGGGCCAAGGGCAACACTGGGTAATGTTTTTAACAGAAAAATCATACTTTGTTCTCCATCGAAAGAAAATCCATGAGAATGCCTTTCTTCCAAATGACCATTGAATTCCATCACATCTAATCATTTTTCACCTTCTTATTTCTGAATATGTATGTATTCATATAGTATAGGCATCTTTTATTTTCCATTTTTGGAGCTCTCTCTCTCTCTTATTATAATAGATATTTTTCCCATCCTTAAAGGGGTGAAAAGCTTTGAAACCTGCATGGAATTCTTTCTCTTCATCATCCCATCTTGTATGTTTGTGGCCTGTATCACCTCATTTCCATGCATTGAGCCTGCCTGGAGTCAGCTACTGAACAATTCTCATCCTGGCTTTTTCCCTTCTTTAAATCGTCATTTCATCTACCAGCATTCGAGACTATACATGTTTTTCATCCTTAACCATATTCTTGAAAAGCATGTGCTTTGTACCGTCTAAAAGCATGTTAAAATTCTTAAAATACCTCATTTTAACTGGGACTATTTGGTGGGATGGGGTGTTTGTATTTTCAGCTCTAAGTGAAACATCATTTGTTCCTCAAAAATTGGAAATCTTAACAACTCCTGAAATACAATCTACAACACCTGGTAACTAATGACATTTGTGCAGTTATATGCTTTGAAATAACAGATAAAGTGGCAAAAAAAAAAGAATCAGTCAACTTGACCTTTTGAGAATATTTTCATTACTAAACATTTCCCTTCATTCTGTACCATGAAATTTTTCAAAGATCTGGGTTATGTATCATACTTAGCCTTGTGATAATCCTCAAAGAATTTCCTTAATTCTAATGTCTCTGTATGTCAAAGAATTATTTCCCTTGTTTAGTCCCTCCAGCTGGAAATCCTTCTTACTGGAAAATACCAGCAGAATTATAGATTATAATTATTTTAAAATATATTCCTTTCTGTTTACCATATTTAGATACCTCTTTGGCAGAGTACTTCCCCCAAAGTATTTGTAGTATAAAGAGTACCAAGTATATTCTGTAATCCTTCACATGATGAAAGTGATGGGTAAAAGAGAGGTAACAAAACCTACATTTTATAATAAAAAATTATTGGAATAATAAAGTTTATTAACTCAAGGTGAGGATAGTAATGAGCTACAGAATTAAAGAAGTTCTCTAAATCCCAGTTTGTGCTTCTCCCCTCCTGCCCAGTAAATCATCCTTTCAGTTCTTTTTAACTATACCATGTGTTCTGAAATGCCTCAAGGGTGCCCACTTTCTAGTACTTTTCATTGAATAGTGTACCTTTCATCCTCATATGGAAATTAAGCTCATTTTGGCCCAATCAACAGTTTTTTACTGAGAGCCTATTGTGTCTGAAGCATAGTATGGGCACTCTAGGGATTCAAAGAAATGTAAACCGTGTTTACACTCAAGTGGTTTACAGGTGCAAACTGTTTGTCTCCAGGAAGTATCATTTATCAAAGCTATACTACATCTTCTTTTTTCAGCAGCTCCACAGCCAGCTACATCTATTCCTTCTACACCTAAACGACGCCAAAAGCCCAAACCATCAAGAACCAAAACTGGTAAATAAGTGTCTCTTTAACCTATCAGGATATTTAAGTCCAAATAGAAAATGTCTATCTCTCTTTCATAGGTTAGTTTCTTTACAAAATATAAAATTAACTCAAGATGAGTAATAGACAATACAGTAACAAAAATCAAAATTTTCCAGTAAGATTTCATTAAAAATTATGCATGTGATTTTCTTGCCTATAAATGTTGGTGTAAACCTAGAAATAAGTCATGCTGTCACAGAATTATAGAGTGAGCTACATAGTGTAACTCATTTTCCTGCTTTGCATGTATTTCTAAGCGTTTATTAGGCCAACAGTTCTGTTTTTTGGTGCCTATTATGTTTACAGTTTTGCCCCTGGGACTAGGACAGTAGCTGAGATGGAGAGGATGTGACTTCTGTTTTCAAAGTGCTTATAACCCTAAGGAGATAAGACATATCAAACAATGAGGGAGCATCATAATATTATATAACCTGCTTGTGAGATTGTGGAGCCCTGGTGGTGCAGTGGCTAAGAGCTCAGCTGCTAACCAAAAGGTGGCAGTTCGAATCTACCGGCTGCCCCTTGGAAACTCTATGGGCAGTTCTACTCTGTCATATAGGGTCACTATGAGTCGGAATCCACTCAATGGCAATGGGTTTTGAGAGATTACAATACTTGTGTAGAAGCTCAGAGAAAGACAGTGAGAGTTGAGGATGCAGGCCTCAGAAGATCTGTAGAATTTAAACAGAGGAGAAGGAGAGGGGAACTGTATATATCACAGCACTGAGTTTGGGTGGTAGAGGTAGCTTATCAACCTGGAGGTTGTATTCTTCATTGTCAAATAGTATTCTCAGAATTATGCTAAACAAATTGGGTTTTGCTTATTGCATTGTATTATTAATGAAATTTTCTATACTCTATATTGTTAGAACTGAGTTTAAAAATTCTTTCACAAAGCTTTCTCTCACTGGATACTTTGTAAACACTGACTATTAAGTATTGCAGGATTTTAAAAGGCTCATTCAGTTCCTCTTTGGAGGAAAACTTTTTATTGTCTCTAGGGTATCTTAACCTTTTTTTCCCCCTTTCCATCACCAGAAAGAACAACAAGGCCTGGAAAAATTACATCCAAAATTTCTAAAATCCCTGAACCTACACATACGACACTGGGTAATAATGATATGTCCTTAGATAATGTGTTATTTCATCATGGAAAATCAGTACGTCAGCTGTTATGTAATGTCTCAATACCTATTCTAAATGACTCTTTTGAACAATACTGAATATCTCTTCCAATGCACCATCTCCGTGAATACCCAGGCTGTGGAGAGCTGGCCCTATAACCAGGAGATCCGAGCTCAGCATTTATGCGTTCTCTTGTGCCGTAGAAAGCTGTTGAACCATTTCTGCTTCCTTGTCTTCTATCCAATTATTGAATTTGAGGTTGAGTTTCATATATCGTTCCCTATTTTTTGAGTAAGGCCCTCAAGTTCAACTTCAGACTTCATTTGGAAAAAAGACTTTCTATTATAGTGTTAGAATTTTTTTATGCTTCAGATAGTAGCACTGTACTTATCAGTGAATATAAATTTTAAAACATTTTTTTTTCTTGTGCTTAAAGACTGATGTTGCTAAAAATATAAATAATGAAAATTTGACTGTTTTTTTTTTTTTAAATCATGGATCAAAAATCACTGTCTTTATGTAATTATTGTGATTATTTAATTGCAATGCTATATCTGTGTTTTTCTTCTACAGAAGTTAAATATACCCTTGAGATTTTTTTTAAACCAGATGAAAATATATCACTGTATTTACCTTTCTGTTAGATGCTTCTTTGCAAATGGAGCATGAAATTTTTTTTTTAATGGAGTATTTCCCAAATTTTCCAGGATGATGGGTTTATTATACTTAACACACATAGTTTGTTCTTAGGTTTTCCTTTTGTGGTTTAAGACACTGAAATGCCTAAGTATTATTTGCTGACTATTTTGTTTCTTTATTTTTCCAGCTCCCAGTAAAACACAATTTATTTCTTTGAAACCTAAACTCTCCCTCAGCCCAGAAGTGACACACACCAAAGCTGGTAATTACCCTAAACCTTTTTTTCTTTCTTTATTATTCCAAAACTAGGGTTGAAAATTGTGTTATACATCTCTGGAGCAAGAACTTCTGATTTGTATTTTGGTATTTGACACATTTTTCCATGGAAAGTGCAAAAATGCAATGAAACGATCTCATCATAGCCATCCCCTCTGATACATCACAGCGTTGCTCTGAGCTCTGTGGTAGATCATTATGTTCGTGACCATCACAGAGAAGACATAGAAATGTAATGATATGAATGATTGAGTACTCCTTTGTCTAGGACTACAGAATAGTTTCCAGTACCAAAGTTGACTGGAATTCTGATCACACTGCACAATAGCCTTGCAGCTGGAAAGTGGAGAAGTGTTTTCCATCCTCCAAAGATCTCTGCCTTGTTTGGGGGCCTCTCAGTTCTCAGGCTGCAAGACTAGAAAGGGTTGTGTTTTCTCAACGCACCAAGCCTTCTTTCTAAATTGAGACTGATTTTTAAACGCTGATTTCTGTTTACTTCTCAGAAGATATTAACGGCCTTTTGCTAAAGAAAAGAAGGCTCTTTTGCAGGAAGGGATCAATCCATATGTATAATTTAAAACAGCGACAATTACCTGCATAAAGATTGTGGGGCAAACGGAATGAGTAAATTCATTACATTTTCTGTTGGTCCTTCATCTATACATCAGTCTTAAACATTGACTTGTAAAATAAGTTTGGATACAGGGACCTTTGCCACAAGTACATTATCATGGTCATCCAAATTTCAGATCCTTAAGTCTGAGAAAAATATATTTCTCACCATAACCTTTCATGGATTTTGAACTTGCATTTCCATTAATGGCATATTTACTTGTAGGATTATTAAAGCAAGAGACTTTCGCTTAGTTGGGCCTGATTTGTTTTTGCAATGAAATGGGTAAGGAAGAAAACTGTAACTGCTCAGAAAAAATTCTCATGACTCCTTTGGAAGAGGCAGTGAGTAATATTTCCAGGTGTGGGTGTCAGATTGGAGGAAATTAGGGATTAGGCAAAGGGAGTGTGGTTGACACTGTGGCCATGGGTGAGGTCTCCAGTTACAGAAATGGAATGAGAAATCCCACTCGGAGAAGTTATTCAGAGAAGGCAGAGAAGCTTATAAAACTGAAGAGTCTTTGCAGTTAAATCAAAGAGCTCCAACGGTTAGCTATATAAGAGGGGTTTCCTGTACATTTATTAAAAAACTATGCTTAGAGGGATTTCAGATAAGATTGTAACTAGTATAAAAGGAGGCCCTGAGTGTTGCAAATGGTTAACGTGCTCGACTGCTAACTGAAAGGTTGAAGGTTTGAGTCCATCCAGAGGTGCCTTTGAAAAAAAGACCTGGCCATCTATTTCTGAAATATCAGCCATTGAAAATCCTATGGAGTGCAGTTCTACACTCACACACATGGGGGCACCATGAGTTGAATTGACTCAATAACAGCTGGTACTGGAGGTAACTATTCTGTTGATGCTGTGTTTTGAAGACAAAGCTATTACCAAGCAGATCAAGAAATGACTGTATGTTTAGGTCATCAAGTCGAAATGAACATTTCTCCAGTGTAATTATTTCTGTTACTACAAGTTAAAATTTGAAGACATCAAAAATTTCCCCCGAACTTCAGTTACAGTTTATACATCATAAGGTACATTATTAATTTTGGAGGTTTTAAGAAAATACTGTAGAGAGAAAATTTCATCGTAATAGAAATAAGGGTGGAAAGACGTATTCTTGCCATTCTAATGTGTTTCAACAAAAAGTCTGCTTAACTGGCGTTTCCTTTTCAAAGGTGAAGAATTATTTGGAAGATGATAAGTTTATATTCTTTTGATTTCTACTTTCTAGTCACCTAAAAATATGCCCACTTTTCCCCCAACAGCAAGTATAACCACTTCAGAATCTGCACCTAAATCTACACCAACTCCTGTTGACCCTGAGTGTTGACCTTGAGTGTTCCACTGGATCCTCGCAAACTACGGCTTTGGTTTTAGGGCAGACCATCTTTACAGCTCTGTTGAAGATTTCTGTTCCTAGCCAAGGTTCAGAAGAGCAAATAAACCAGTGAACACTTTTTGATTGGAATAAGTCACTGCCTTTCCTAGCCCTTCCCACCCTCCTGTTTCTCCCTTTCACTTTCCACATGGGCTGCCACTCTGCTGGTTTTCCTTTGCAGTTAAACTAACAAGTACAAATCCACTTTGGTTTGGGTTTGTTTTATAAGTAGATTCCAGTGCATTTTTCAAAAACCACAGCCACCTCCCATGTCCCAACGCTTTTACCTCACCCAATAAGAATTGATTCCTTTATAAAGGTTTAATCTTTAAGGTTGTGATGGCATTCAGGTCACCAAGTTTTAAAGGACTGAAAAAAAGGAGGGAGTCGCCAATTACAAATCTTTGATTCACACAGTTTTCTTACGTGGTGGGTACAGTTGTGAAGTGTGCGCATTACTAACCACGAATCCACGAGCAGCTTGTTTTTGTCTTTGTTTTGTGCTGAGGTGAGTGGTTAGTCATTTGCATGCCACTCAGTTTTCTAATGGAATTTTATACCTTTATTCTTAACAACTTCAGGCTGTCAAATAAAGGAGGTCCGATCAGAAGATGTATTTATTTTTAGTACTGACATTGATTAATTTTAGCATTTTTTAGATTCAGCTGAATTTGAAGCTTTATTGATGGGGTTCTGTCCTTATTTGATCTCAGTCTTCGTCAGAAACTAAAAACTGCAGATTTTTCTTTTATACAGAAAACCTGTGAGAGCTGGAACTCGACAGAACTGCCTTGATTTTTGGGGTCTTGCAAATTTTCCACCTTTGACAGGGTGCAGTCTTACCACTTTTCTATCATTCATTTTAGTGAAAAATATTTGAGTTTTCCTCCTCTGACAGATTTCTGCCTCATACAGGTTCCAGCTTTCACGGGTTTCATTGTATGTACGAAACCAGCATTCTTCAATCTATGTGAAGGATAAAAATCTATGTGTAACAAATCATATTTAGTTTTTCACATTGTCAGAAGGCAACTTCGTAGAAATTAAAACATGAATTGTAAACTCAAAGTATCAAAATAATGTTTTGCTGTTTGCTATTCTCAGATGTGGCTACCTTCTTGATATTTATTATATTTGTATGTATTAAGATTTAGTTTCCCTTTATCATATAGAATCTGAGACACTGTGAGTACACTTACTTGTATGCTTGCATGCACTCTCACGCTCTCTCTCTCGCACACACATACACACATACTCACAGATACATACAGAATCCCTGGTGGCACGGTAGTTAAGCCCTCAGCTGTTTGAACCCACCAGCCACTCTACGGTAGAAAGATGTGGCAGTCTGCTTCCGTAAAGATTGCTGCCTTGGAATCTCTATGGGGTAGTTCTACCCTGTCCTGTAGGGTCAGTATGAGTCAATATGGGTTTTTCATGTGTGCTTCAATCTGATACATCACACTACTTTGCCATTCCCCTATTATAATCTATTTCTAGACAAGCTCTACCTTTTTTTTTTTTAATTACCACTGTTTCATTTTGCTCTATCACACCTAATTTTTACTCTTCTTTATTCTTAAAGATTTTTTGCCACAGACATACTAGTGCATGTTGCTGCCTTTAATTGGTACCTTGTGCTATTATGCATCGATTTCAGAATAGATGAAAATTCTCTCTCCGCATTTTTTTGGTTGTTGTTATTTTTGTTCTGTTTTCTTTTTCAGTTGCTATAAGAGTCACTACTTGCTTCCCTCAAACCCATCACATCCCCTAGTCCAGAAATGTCAGGGATAACTCCTGTTAAATGTCATATCATAAATGTATAGGTGGCAAAGTGATTTAAGTTTTAAGACGGTCAATTAGCTCCATATTAACTTCTCTCTGTAAGATAAAATAGTCTTAGGTAGAATCTTTACTTTTTCTTTTGTTTAAAAAACAGAGCTCTTTTTTTTTTTTACTTCTCCTCTAAGGAAAATAATCCTTTTTTGTTCTGTAGAGTAATAAGCAACCTATTTGATGCTCTCTTTAAAAAAGCTCAGACAGACATCGTAACCAAATTACATTCAGCAAGAAGCATAATTTACCTACTGCCAATTTCAATGAATGTTGAAGGCTTGCTATCTATCAGAATATTTAAATAATATTCAGTTATTCAACTTATTCAATATTTCATGAAATCTAAGACTTTTTTTTAACTCCTTTTTAAGCAAAATAGAGTAAATCTCACATGTAAATTGGTTTCTTTATCAACAATAGCTGCTAGTAAATATGGTGAAGACCATATGAACACTTGTGGCCCCTTTGGACCAGAAGTTCAGTTCCTATCTTTCATGAAAGAATATTGGGTCCAACAAGGCTGAAGACCTTTCAAAGCTAACAGCACAGAAACTTGGGTCTATTGTGTCTTCTGTGTCCTTGGATAAACCTGTATTACATGCTGGATGCAAAACAAAATGACAGGTGACAGGGCACTTAGAACAACCTCAGAAAGACTACCTGCACTCCCTTTATCTTAGTTATCTAGTGCTGCTATAATAGAAACATCACAAGCGGGTGGCTTTAACAAACAGAGTTAGATTCTCACAGTTTTGGAGGCTGCAAGTCCAAATTCAAGGTGCCAGCTCTAGGGGAAGGCTTTCTCTCTCTGTCAACTCTGGAGCAAGGTCCTTGTCTCTTTTAGTTTCTGCTCCTGGGTGATCTTCATGTGGCTTGGCATCTCTCTTTCCCCATCTCTGTTTCCTAGCTTGCTTGTTTAATCTCTTTTCTATCTCAAAAGAGATTGACATAAGACACACCCTACTCTAATCCTGCCTCATTAATATAACAAAGACAACCCATTCTCAAATGGGATTATAACCACAGGCATAGAGGTTAAATTTATAACGTATTTAGGGGGACACAGTTCAATCCATAACACCCTTTAAACTAGTATTTACTCAGTCACTGGGGGCAGTCTTCAAAATATCAAGTAGTGGGCAGAATAGTTGAAAATCAACAACAAAAATCAGAATTTTCAACTTTTATTATTGTGGTTTGTGGAGAGAATGTGGGTTGATTGAGTTTCACTGTCATAAGCCAGTAGAACACGATTGTTCACCAATAAGAGAACATTCCTTATGACAAAGGAAATTTAATTTCTAGCTTAGATGGTGCTGTTCAGCATTGCCTTTGATATTGCTTGCTTTTCTTGCAGCCCTGGAACCTCAGACTGCACCACCATCACAGTCAACAATAGGTAATAGTTTTCTTTAGCAGGTGAAAAAAAATGCTCTTTCTTAGGCATTCTGTATGTTCAGTTTAGGGGTCCCTGGGCAGTGCAAATGGTTAATGCATTCGGCTGCTAACTTCAAGGCAAGGTTGGAAGTTTGAGTCTACTCAGGGGTGCCTTGGGAGAAAATCCTGGCAATCTGCTCTCAGAAAATCAGCTATTGAAAACCCTACAGAGCACAGTTCTACTAGGACATACATGGGGTTGCCATGAATCAGAATCAACTCAACGTCAACTGGAAGTGTTCTGTTTTGTGCTTAGCTTTGCTTATTTTTATTATTTTTTTTTTTTTAATATTTCACAAGTGTCCTTCATACCTTTTCCTAGCCTTTTTGCAGAAGACACACTTTCTGCCTGTATTGACTGAGCAAAGGCTCTGAGACAGCCTGCAAAGCCATACTCCTCTTTGGCCTTCAAACGTGATTTTTGATTTGACACATTCTTTAGTGTCCTTCCTGATATTTGAGGAGTATGGCCTGAGCTTGTTCTAACTTGGTTATTCCCAGTGGAGGACCAAGTCTTCCCTAGGACATATTTGTGCTTTCACTTTTGGAGGTGTTTTTCTTCCTTTCGAAGCTCTAACATTTGCAGATTTTCTTGGAAAGCACTATGGTCTTTCCAGATCTAATATAACCCAATGTGTCACTAGGAAATCCATTCAAAGAGAGAAAAAGAAAAACAATTCCCAATCTTTATAGCTTCTTTTTCTTCAAGAGAGCAAAAAATATGTTCTGTGTGGTGCCATCTTTGCCAGTTACCCATATTTTCCTTCATAACATGAACTGCTGGTTACTTAATTACATTCCCATCTTCCACATGAGAATCGTGCCTTTGTTTTTCTGTCTATCTTTCCAAATTTAACTGAGCAGCCACGTTTTTGTTCATTTTGTCTAAAAACAGAAATTTATTTCTTATGTGGGTAAATATTTCACCATTTATATTTATGCAACCTAGTAATTAAAAATTGAACATTTTCCATATTTGAGTAGATTTCATAGTTTCTTCCTTTGGATTTGAATCCTTCCTTGATTGATTCTTCATGCAGGCTTGGAACCTGAAACATTGGGAGCCAAACCTTCAACAACATTAGGTAAAGCAGTCATTGAGTGGGTGACCTTTGTGTCCCCTTTTTTTCACTGTTGGTGTCTTCAAGTCAGAGAAAAATATGTTAAAGAGAATATCTAGAAAACCAAATCCCACTCACAAGCAGAGTTCTCCCCACGATCTCCCTGTCCAACAATCATCCAGCCTCTACTTGGAATCCTTCAAGGTAGTCCATTCACTGCCTTAATTTGGGGGCAGAGTTCTTCTGTTTAGAAGTTTCTCATTTACCAAATTTTCATTTAAATGGAAGCCTTTAATGTCAGGCTTACATTAATGGGTTAGTATGTTAATACCCATCTTGTGCATGTGTGTTCTCTGTTCTTGTTTCCAAAGAAAAATTTTAAATCCTGTCTTCTTATAAACTTTATTTCATAAAAAATCACCTCCCTTGAAATCCTATCACAGAATTCAGAACTTTGTTGCATATATTGTTGGTTTGTGTATTTCTTTAATGCTAAGTGAAAAATCTGACCATCTTGAATCTGAGGCCAAATAAAATTTTGATTTTCATTTCCACTCGCTTCTTATGAGCAACTCTTCTTAGGCTCCTGTTGAACACACACCTGCAATATGTTTATGTGACTGCATTCTCTAAGCTGTATAAGGTTTTGAGATTTTCCATCTTAAAATGGAAGAATGGAAGGATCTCTTGGACGATAATTGTTTGTAAATCGTCAACTTAAAAATAATTTTTTCAAGACCTCATTTAACTGGGTGAATAATGATAGAAAGTTGCAAAGCAGAAAGATATGTAACCACAATAAATAAAAGGGCTTAAATGTGCTTTTGAAAGTTACTTAGTATCGTCAGTTTGCAGAGCCACCACTCCTGTAATAACTAGCTAATTTTCTTTCTTCAGCTCCCAAAAAGAGAAAACGACCAGGTCACCGTCTTCGCCTTAAAGCTACACATAGTCCAGAAGTGCCCAAGTCCAAATCTGGTAAATGCAGTGTTCAGGGTTCTAGTTAACACAGAAAGCCAAAAACAGTAGCTTCTGGTTTAGGAGACTGGGCTTCAGGAATCAGAATATTTCATTTATATATTTGAGTATCTGTGCTCATTTTCTGAGTCCTTGGGTGGCACAAACAGTTAAGCACTCAACTATTAACCAAAAGGTTGGTAGATTGAACTCACCTAGAGGCACCCCAGAAGAAAGGCCTCGTAATCTGCTTTTGAAAGGTCACAGCCTGGAAAACCCTATGGAGCAGTTCTACTCTGTGCGTATGGAGTCATCTTGAGTTGGAATCGACTCCCCAGCAACTGGTTTACTAATTTTCTATATTCATATTTGTAGTTGTCAGGTACACACAGCAGTAAATTGACCCAGTAAATGGGTTATTAAAATGAAAAAAATAAAACCAAACTCATTGCCATCAAGTCGATTCCTACTCATATCAACCCTATAGGACAGACCCGAACTGCTCCATAGGATTTCCAAGGAGTGATTGGTGGATTCAAACTGCCAGCCTTTTGGTTTGCAGGCAGGCTCTTAATCACTCTGCCATGTGGGCTCAATTCTACATATTATACATAGTCATGGAAGATAAGGTTTAGGAAAGCAACAAGGAAGAGAGGAGTAAGTAGGAAAAATAAAAGGGAAAATCACACTCAGAGAAAATGCAGTTTAGGTAAAGCATCCTAGTTTGAGGCGTAATGTTTCCTTCTTGACAATGCTGCTTCTTGGTGTAATCAGTGCTTTTTGTTTTTTGCTATTATAGCTCTGGAACCTGCTACCATAAAGCCGGAGCTCTTGGTGCCCACAATCGGTAATTGTACCCCCTCCCATTGCTTCCACCATTTGTCACTTTTGCTTTTCCCACTTTTCACCTCAGGCATGACTGCGGTTCTGCCACCTTATCACGACTTCAGTCATGCTTCCTTCACGTTTGTTATCTGGGTCAGAAAAGCCGGAAAATAGCAGAGCTCTTCCAGAAGAATCCTGCTGTGCTCATTTAGGGAAGGTTTGTGGTCTTGGACACAACTTCCTGGTTCTCCGCTTACCCTCTATCCTCCCATCACATGCGTCCTTGTATGGAGAAAATCACCTACTCTTTCTCAGACAGGGACTTCTGTGCTCATCCTGGACTGAACAAATGGCAACATTCTATTCTAGTGCTGTGACTGTCATTTCATTGCTTCACTCATCCAACTTGTAAGGCTTCCTCCCTTTTAAAAAGTTGCATGAAAGAATGCATTCTTCAGCTTTTGTGTTTCCTTGAAGAATGTTTTTGAGTATGTTTGGATAACTAGAGGCACAAACACTGCTCTTGTTCAAGCTCCAATACAAAACTAGTCATGGTATTTGTAACTTGGCAACATTGAAAGTTGCAAACTAGTTTTACTGTTTTTAGTACTAATGCTGTTTAATCACAATTATTTCATTATAGTTTCTCAGCGTTCACAATAAATCTGTCACTGCTTTACATTGGAAAACTCCAGAAAACAGTAGCCATATAACACTTACTCTCATTTGTAATTTTTAATATTTGTTTAATTTTTCCAAGCCTCCATTCTAAACAAGTTGTAAATTTGTACCTTCCTGTTTTTATACTGAAGAAAGTCTATGAACCAAAGAAATAGATCTTCTATATTTTATCATTTTTGAAATTATTTATGTAGAAAAAAGGTCTTATGACATTTCCCATTACTTTTGCTTAAAGAGACATTTTGATCATTTCCTGAAGATTTTTCCTTTAGAGAAAACTCAAGTTTTAAATTAACATTTAACTGCAAGTGTGCAGTTGAAATGGACACCTTCCACCCCAGGTGTTAATTTTGTTATATAGTCATTAAATTTATATAGTGCCTTTGCTCCAGCATCATTTTTTTCATTTATTCCAAAAAACTGTTTACTACAGTGAAACCTGTGAGAGCTGGAACTCAATGGGACTGCCTTGTTTTTCTGGGTCTCAGAAGTTTTCCACCTTTAACAGGGTACAGTATTGCTACTTTTCTGTTGCTCATTTTATAATGGAAACTATTTGTGTTTTCCTTCTCTGATGGGTTCCTGCCTTACACAAGCTTCAGCTTCCACAGGTTTTACTGTCTTGTCAGCAGGAGCCATTTTAGCATCCAGTTAGGCACTCTCACATCTGCTGCTCAGCTTCTGACACCTACATGTTGTTTTTGTTTCTCTGATCGCCTCGAGACACATTCTGATTGCTTGTGGCACCTGATGCTCTTAAGAGTCACCGGCCGGTTTCTATCTTTTCAACCAAGAAATGTTTGAGACCTCTGCTTTTATGTATGTATAATTTATAGACATGGGAGGGAAAGTTGGTTGGGGCCCGTGCTTATGCGTCTGTTCCTCACAAAAGTCCTTTCTGGACCTTTCTGTTGACAAATTCATCTTGTGATGCTGAATTCCAAACAAAATAGGGTTTCCCTGTTTTTGTTTGAAGGCAATCAACTATATTGTTTTCATCCTTACTGCCCTGGATTCCTCAAACTCTTGTGTTTATAGTTTTCCAACCATTCAGAAGATGCTCTGAGATGTGGTTTAAATCAAACTTACCTTGTGATGTATTGTATAACCAAGGAAAGCCAGTCTCCTTTTAAATGTTTAAAGAGTTTGGTGAGACATATTGTTTTAATGCTACATTTAATCTGGATTTAACGAAAAATGGAGACACTAATTAATAGCTATGAATAATTCCGTAATTTCACATTATAGAATTACAGAAATCCTGTTTACCCAGACTAAATGTTGAATAATTATCTTTCAGACTTTTTTCTTAATCACCAGAATAATTATCTGCTAGTTTTCAGTTTGAAATAATAAATAAGGAGAGATAGTAAGAAGCAGTATCATATTTGTTATGAAGTTTATTCTTCTGTAATTGTCACAAATCCCCAAACAGATGGATCAAAAATACTGTTCTAATCTTCCTCACCACTACCATCCCTCAAAACAAATAATGGCGGTTAAAACCTTTCAAATAACAGTACGTTTTCAGAGTAATTTGAAATTACATATCAGAAAATTAAAAGAATTTTTTTATTTACGTTTCCAGTATGGTTAGCACCAGATAATCAAACACAGAAAAAAAATTTTTTTCATTGGCCTTATAGAGATGCGTAGCAAAGTGAAAAGGTTATGGCTCCTTTGTGGAATAAATGGATACCACAGTATTGCCAAATATTTAGAGACTAAATGTCTATTTTCCAGGAATTTAGAAATGCCTTCTAAAGACTACAGGGTTAAGAAGATTCATTTTGAAGATAATTTTATTACTTTTCCTATATTTTTAAAATCTTTGTTGTTTACGGTATTGCTTTTGGTCAGTTCCTGCTGCAGGCATTGAACCTGTCACTCTGAGGACTGAGGCTCCAGAAACATTAGGTAATGGCTTGTCTTTAAGCAAGTGCTTTTTCTGCTGCTTGTCCTGTTTATTACATCACCATCTTGGTCCAAGGTTTTTCTTTCATAAGATTTTCTCATCATCCTCTCTTGTCATTCAACTATATTCTTAATCTTGAAGGTATTGAAGATGCTTAAGACAAGTTATTTGGTCATTGAATGCAGCTAGGGCAGGACATTTATCTTCCACACAATCTGTGATTCTGCTCAAACAATACTGTGTTAAATCTGAATTTCAATACAATTGGGAGTGTCTGCCCCATAAGCATCAATTATGGTTCTCTGGGCATTTTGCCTTCTGTTGTTTTAAGATATGCAGGGCATTTTTATTGTCTACTAGTATTTTTAAGAAATTAAATGTGCTCATTCTACTAGTATTTAATGGGATGTATGCCGAAGCCTAGCAAATTTCTAAGTGCAATCTTCCAAAAGCAGGCGAGCCTGGGTCCTTCCCTGATGCCATGTGGACCTACTGCGCTTGTCATTTCCCTTGGGTCATGGCCTTCTTTGAAAACCTGATATCTGCAACTCATCATAAAGTTTTTGGATTATTAAAATAGTGTTATATATTCTGTCTTCTCAAACGAACTATCACTAGACCCAAACAAGGATACGAGTTTTTTAAAACTTAGGAAAATCTAGCAAAGTTTTAGAAAACCTAGAGCTATGCATAATCCTTTCTTTAGTTTCTGGAGCTGTAAGACTACAATAACCAGTTTTCTTTCTTCAGTTCCAAAAAAAACCCAGCGAACACGAAAACGCCGCCCACGTCCTAAACCTAAACCCACACGGAGCCCAGTGGCATCTCAGACCAAACTAGGTAAATATGTGGTTCCTGGTCCCTGTGGGGCCCATTGGGTGTGATGCTGAGGTGGCAGTTTAACTTCCACCTGATAACCCCTCTGCCTCTTAAAAGTGAAGGTCCAAAACGGGAAAGCAGCTGCACCACCATAGTGTTGTGATGACACCTGTGCGGACTCAGCTTCTTCATGTTGCTTACATGAGGACCTTCTTATTCCTGTGTATTTTATTTCCTTCTCTGACCACTCAATTTTACTTCTAGATTCTGGTTCATCAGAAACTTATCTAGTGAAATAGCTAGCTATCATATTTAGTTCAACTAGGGACACATTTATTAAGTGCCATATTGGCACTTAATATTTCAGAATATTAATATTAGTAGAATATTGTGAGGAATATTTTGGAAGTAATAAATGACTTAAGTTGGTTGAGGAAGAAAGCTGCTCTTGCATAAAACTGTTCATAAATAGAAATAAAGGAAGGTGGGCAAAAGGAACATATTTATTGGGTGTTACCAACTGTTAGAAAGGAGCCCTGGTGGCACGGTAGTTAAAGAACTCGACTGCTAACTGAAGGTCAGTGGTTCAAACCCATCAGCTGCTCCATGGGGAGAAAGATGTGGCAGTCTGCTTCCTTAAAGATTTACAGCCTTAGAAGCCATTGGGGCAGTTCTGCTCTGTCCTACAGGGTTGATATGAGTCAGGATCGACTCGACAGCAGTGAGTTTGGTTTTGGTACCAACTATTAGTCATGTACTTAATTCTCAGAGTAGCAAAAGATCCCTGGCCTCATAAGTGTGGTACGGACCTTGTAGATTTATTGGAGGAGTGAACACAAATAGCATAAACTGGGGCAGGTAGGTGCTACATGTGTGGGTGACAGCAGAAGGATAGGAATTACGAGTGCAACCTGATTGAGAGAAAGGCAATGTTCACTTAGCTGGTATTAAAAAATGCTGATTAGCAATGTTACTTTTGGATGGGTCCGCAAGGAAGACCTGAATGGCTCACTTCAATGATTGGATTTGAGCCAAGTGGCTACCTTCGGGGTCAGGCTTTTCCTGTCCTGGGTACAGACAAATGCACTAAAATGTTCCTGGACTGAATGACCCTTCTGTTGTGCTCTTTTGTGTGCCTTTGTTTGGACAGAGATCTTGGTCTCTTTCCAAAGTGTACGCTCAGCAAAAAAAGAACATTGTCTACTTTGGTTATCCATTACTGTATCTGCTTAAATATATCAATAATTGTACCCATCATGACCTAAACAATGTAGGACTTTGTTTTCCAGTCTGTACTGTTACAAACTATACTTTAACATTGTTTTCTCATAATTGTTAAACATAATGTTATTGGACAGATGCCTGAAGAGTTTACTAAGTAAAGTTTTCTATTGTATTACCAGATAACATAAAAACAAGTGTCAAAAATAGACAACTCAGAATACCATCAACAGATTGTTATGCAGGTTTAATAGGCAATTTAAAGTTGGGCAGCACATCATTACTGAGTAAATCAGTGCTCCGATTAATTAGGATTTTCAGGGTACTTACATATGATTTCATTAGAAACTTTGAACAAAAATTTTTGATTGGTTGAAAATTATGTCAGAATATACATATCTTAAAAGAGCAGTATGTGATCAAACATTGTAAAGAATAGAAAAATAGAAATCTTGCTAAGATGATCACAGGATCAGTGAGCCATGATTCTAAGACTTCTGGAGTTTTAGAAACAGGACATGTTCATTAATCTTCGATTGTTTTCTGAAAGAACAAGTTTCCAGTGTTTCATTAACCCCGATCACCCAAATACAATTATGTGAAACAAGACAGGCTGCTTCTAAAAGTTAGTTACAGTTTAAGGCATAAGTATAAGCTTTAAAAAATTATATATGTTTAAAAATAATGTATTTATTATTATTATACAGCACATAAGTTTCTAACATTTAATAAGATGACCTTTAGTGTCATGGGCAAGAGAATGCTGTTTCCATAAAGCAAAACTTATACGTTTATTTCACACAAGCAAAACTTCTAGCTACCTATGTAGACTTGCTAAGGATAGAACCATTTCATAAGAACAAATGTCTATGTACCCTCACTTCAGAACTTCCCCTGCGTAGCATTAGTTCTCTGGTCAAAAAGGAAAAATTTTAACGTTCATTTTCAAAAGAATTTGATGACTTTCATCATGTGTTTAACAATTCTTTTTTTTTTTTTTCTAATTTTTTTTTTTATCACTTCTTGGTACAGACTTTGAGCCTGTTACTCCTGGGACATCTTTAGGTAATGATTTACGTCCTTTAGCAAGTACTTTTTCCTATTCATTGTCAAACTTATCTAAGGTGATGCATAGACAGCTGTGTCATCTTTGGTTGTCATACTATTACAGTATGCATCTTAAAATTCTGAAGACTCTCCTAGTTTTTAATGGAAATGTACGCTGACTTAATTCAAGACACCTGTCTGCTATATATCCCAGCTTGAAAATGCATCATATCAATCTGAGTGTCTGTTTAAACAATACTGTTTGTTAAAGTTGAAGTTCAAATATGATTCCATATATATATCCCTTACATAATATCCTTTGATTGCCAATGTGGTATCAAGTATGATACCATTAAATTTCTTTAAGCATCTTATTTTCACTATTTCAACTTCTATGTGATTTTTTTTTTCTTTGTTGATGTTTCAGTGAATTTTGTATACTTTTTCTAGTAAATCATTAAGTGGAAGATATGTACAAATCTAGTAATTTTAAATTATAAATGACTACTATATGGTTAGTTTCTCTCATACCATCATAGTGATTTGTAACCAGATTTAGGATAGGAGCTTTAAAAAAAAATAGTGATAATTCTTAAGCTTCATTTCTTAAATGTAAATATATGTATAATTTTTTGCATCTGGGAAACTCTCAATTATTAAAGGAAGCCTATTAATATATAATAAAGGAAAGAATTTCATACCAGAGTAACACAGTTCTCTCAAGTCAAAGAATCTAATAAGCTTTAAAGAACTTAGAGCCAAGTTTTTTAAATATATTCACAGTTTATGGAGTCACAGCACCATGTTAATCCTAAATTTTCTTCCTTCAGCTCCAACAACAACAAAAATGACCCATCCTCTGCATCCCAAACCTAAACCCACCCTCCATCCTGAAGTACCTCAGACCAAACTGGGTAAATACACAGTTTCTGGCTTAAGGAATACAAGCAGTTTACCCCAGTTGGGGTCCTAAATTCTGTGCACATAATTAGGGGAGACACTCAGTTGGCAAATTGGCATGTCTGGAAAACCCTACATCTCTCGAGAGTAAAAGCTACTAGTCAGCAAGGGGAACATGGTTGCAAGAGATGTATGATGATATAGCTGAGTACTCAGTGCTTTCTGTGTGGGAATCTTTTCTATCAATGATTATTTTATTTAGACTTTTTACTATTTGATTCCATTCATATCCTAAAGGTAAAGCTTGCTCAGAAAAGTATTGAGCCAGCACAATCAGTTCAAGTCAACTACTTTTGTTAAGTCCCATCTATATACCCAATAGAAACACTGGTGGCGTAGTGGTTAAGAGCTACGGCTGCTAACCAAAAGGTTGGCAGTTCGAACCCACCAGGCACTCCTTGGAAACCCTATGGGGCAGTTCTACTCTGTCCTATAGGCTTGTTATGAGTCAGAATCAACTCGATGGCAGCAGGTTTGGGTTTTGTTCTTGTTTTTTTTTAATACCCAATACCATATTAGCAGCTGTGGGATACATTGAAAGTAGGAAGTATGTTTTATTTCCCCATTTTCACTACAGTTGTAAACCAAGGCTGTTTCTACACTGCATTGGTGGGAAATAATATAGGACAGCAAATTTATGCAAATGGAAAATAATTTCTTGAATGGTACAAATGCTGCACGCTAGAACTTGGTAAATATTTGGGGATGAAAAGATCTAGGGAAAGTAGGAAGAAATCAGTACAGAACTTGGATGGATGGAGAGATGAGGAAACAAAGACTGACAAACAGGGAATGTGTAGAAGCTAATTCCCTGGACAGAAGCTAACTCACCTCTAAGAGGAGATAAAATGTTGATGCTTTCCTGTTGAGTGGGCACAGGATGAGTTAGAAGGGGGCTGAGATGGCTACTTAAGAGCTTGAATTTGATCCAGTGGGCTTTAGTGCTGCCTGCTTCTACACGGGATCGTGCTTTTTCTATTCACAGAACTGAAATTCTAATGTGCCTAATGATACCACAAACGGATAAGTTGTGCTTCATCTTATTATGTTGAACACCACTGTTCTCACTAAGGACATAGTCTTTTAATGACTACAGTTTCAGCTTCCTTCTGGCTATCTTTTTCCTTGTGTGGAGAACAGACCCTAGGGTGACCCCAGTAATTCTCACCTACTGGTATTAATGCCTTTGTGTAATCCATCCTCTCCCTCTCTCCTGCCCTCCCTCTCACTTTCTCACCTCTTATTACCCTCCCTCTTCTTCCTACCCTCCCACCTCTTCCCACTCTCTCTCTGCCTCTCTCTCTCATACACACACACACAAACACACAATAACCTAATTAAGGGATTGACATCCCATCATCTTTGCCTTATTCTATTGGTTAGAAGCAATAGAAGCAAGTTACAGGTTCCACCCATACTTAAGGGAAAGGGAGAACACAAAGGTGTGAACACCAGGAGGTAGGAATTATTCAGGTCACCACAGGCTCTATCCGACACACTATGTTTACTTTCAAACATACGAACTGTTTATTGCACCATTATTATTTATTACTATTTAAAGCGGATGCTCTTTTTGTTTTTGGCTTCCATAAAAGTTCTAGTTGGTGTTCACTATGTCTTTTTCTAAGAAATTAGCTAAATAGATTTTCTAGGGTAGAGACTTTCATGTTATGTAGAATCAGGTAATCAACCAACTGGGAGATTTTACTGTTGACCTCATCGAGATACTCAGCAGAGTCCAAAGCCTGTCTTCTGAATCAAATGAGTACTTGGTAAAAGTTTGGGGAAATAAAATCAAAGGAAAAAAAATACATCCACTTTCTCTTGACTTAAGAATAATAAAAATTAGCTTTGCAGCCTTAAAAGCAGTATTTATTGGTAAAATGAGTTTTCTGATATTTCATGCATTCACAAAATCTCTTTGATTTCTTTTATTACTTTTGATCAGTCCCTGCCACAATCCTTGAACCAGTTATTGTTAGAACTGAGGCTTCAGGGACGACACTAGGTAATGACACAGTATGCTTGTATCTGCCTTTCCTGTTCAGTCCAAACCCATTTCATCACCATCAGAGCCACAGCTTGTCATGCTCCACAGGCTTTGTGTCATCTTCCATTGTCATTCAATTATTCCTTAAAATATTGAAGAATGTTAAAATCACTTCTTGTTTTTAAGAGAGCCAAGCATGAACTTAGTTCACTGTGCATGTCTGCAATGTAAAGTATTTGAATTTGTGGCATGTCACCCCCATATACCTTTTAATTAGCATTCTTTGTTACTGAGTTTCAAATGCAATCATGGGGAGAGGGGCACTGCCTGTTCCTTATCTAGATAGAGTAAATTTTAATCACTATAGGGTGTCACCAAGTTCTTCTGCAGATCTAAATGCCTGCACTTTACTATCTGCATGATTTTGTTTTTGTTTGCCATTATGGGTAATGATGTGGTCTTGTTTCAGTGAAGAGTAAAATAGAAAATATGCACAAGGCTAGTAAATTTAAATTATTTTAAGCACCGTCATTAGTATGAAACTCACCTTACCCCTAACCCCCACCATCATGAGTTATCAAGAGTTTGGAACATTTTTTTCATTCAGGAGCCCCTGTAATAATCTCCTTAGAATCTCCTTGATATATCAACTTAGGTTTCTGTGGGATTTTTGTCCCTCAGAGAAATATAAATGATATGAAGAGACACATTAGCAAAATAGAGGCGAATGTTTCAAACTCAAAAGAATAATTTCCTGAAACTCAAGGCGTTATAACAAGCATGATCCTATCTACAGCTTCTGGAACCAAAAACATCATATTAACCTGAGGTTTTCTTCCTTCAGCTCCCAAAATGCCTCAACGAACTCGCCGTCCGCCTCACAAACGTAAAACCAAAACCACACCAAGCCCTGAAGTGCCTCACACTGAACTGTGTTATTCTGTGTTGTGTTATTTGTGTAACGTCTGTCTGGGTAGCTAGGAACTGTTTTTGCGACCATAATTTCATAAGCATAGTAGATTTTTTTTTTATTTGGCATCCACAGAAGTACAAGTTAGTTCTTCACATGCTTTTTGAGACTAGTTAGAAACATATTTAAGTAAATGCCTGAAGATGTTCCAGTTGAAATCTTCCATATCAGACTCAGATAATCAAGCACCAGCTAAAGGCACTGTTTGCCTCTTATGATGCTAAACAGAGATCAAAGGTAATAACTATTTCATGAGATGAAGAAGTACCTGGTTATAATTTGGCCAAGACTGGAAAAACCATTGAGTGATTTCTCTTCATTCAGAAGTTTAAAAAATTTGTTCTAAAGGCAATATTCTGCCAGCAAGTTCACTTTGTCGTGACTGTTGTATCTCTTCATAGATTAAAGAAATTCTTTTGTTTATTTTATTACTTCAGTTCCTGCTACAGACCTTGAACCTGTTACTTTTAGAATGGAGACATCTGGGACAACATTAGGTAATGACCTACACCATCCGCCAGGTTGCTTTTGCTGCTGATTGTGCAGTCCAGTCTCCATCACCATAGCCATGGTTTCACCTTCATGACCCTCGTCATCCCTGTTGCTATTCATCAATCACTTGCTTCATCTTAAGAATACTAAAACCTCTTAAAAACAAGTTTCCTGATGCTTTTACGAGAGCCAGCACGAGCTTAGTTCAACATTTATCTGCCATGTGGTACATTTGACATTGACATGTTCTCTCGTGCTTCATTCAACTGTGTTCTCTGCTAAAGCTGAGTTCAAACCATTTGGAGTTATCCCTTATCTAGGCTCATCAGCAGTATTAACTACTCTAGAGCTACTTTGCACATCCAAATTTCTACACTTTTTAGAAACTATACGGATAGTATTTTTGTTTCTTCATTGGTATTTTAAGTAGCAATGTGCTTTATTACTAACTTGACAAATAGGAATTACTCAAAACTGAGATTTTAAGTTATAAGCCTCTTCCTTGGTGTGACCCTACCCTTGCACCAACATGGAATACTCCTTCCCAACCGTTTTTCCCCAGTCAGGAAGTTCTCTTAAGTATTTCATTACAAGTGCTAATCTTCACACCTTGAATGAGAAACTCAATTATATACATGAGTTTGCCTCCAAAGTACCCTCAGCTATATAAACAAGAGCCATTAGCATAAAAGGAATTAAAAATTCACAGTATAAAGATAACTTCCGGAAACTTTAAAAACCTAACAAGTTTTGGAGAACTTCTCAATTTCCAGAGCCATCTGACCTAGAGTAACAAGGCTTTTCTTTCTTCAGCAACCACAATGTCAAAACGACCCCATCGTGACCTAAACCCAGACCAAGACCTCAAGCACCTCAGATCAAACTGGGTAAATGTGCAATTCCTTGGTCTGGGGATGATCCCTAGCAGCCCATCCCAATGGGGTCCCAAAACAATGCTGATAGTGGGCAGCCCTCATTCTCCCTACACATGAAGACATGAGGTATCATCAGCAGTATCTCCTCTGCCTTGATTGGTACCAGAATTCCTTATTCTCTCTGTGTAGGAAAGAGTCTTCTTTGAAACTATGACCTTAGCATATGTCTTGTCTTAAAGGTGAAACTTCTTTAGTAGGGCTGACACATTCATTTTAAGTAAGCAAACGAATTGTAAGTCCCTTCCACACACCTACACAATACTGGCAACCATGAGTGAAGTGTCAGCTGTAGGAGACTTATTTTATTTCTAAAATAGTAGAGTTGAGGACAAAAGATGTTCCTGCATGAAACAGCAGAGAATAAACATAAGACAGTATGTTTGTGCAAGCACAGTCTTATTTCTTGCATGCTACAAACATAAAGTAATAACCTAGCAAAGGAAATGATCAAGCCAGGCTGGCATATACTTGGGAAGGAGTCAGTCTTGGACACTACAGGATTTGAATGAGTGGAAGTATGAATGAACAAAAACGAGGGATTGGATATAAGTGAAGTTTACCCACAAAGGCAGTCAGCCTGGAACAGAGAATGGCCTCCTCCTAGATGCTCAAAGCATAGTTATTGATGATATTGCATTTACAAGTGTCCATTGGATCAGTTAGAGAAGGATTTTTCAGGACCTGATTTAGGAACTTGGATTTGTTACAGAGGCATCAAAAATCCCTGATTTCTACTTTTTCTGGGCTTAGGCAAGACCAGTGCTCTCTTGGGTACTACAGACTGAGTGACCATTGAGATCTTGTGCTCTTATGTACCTTGGTTTGGACAGAGGTCTCAGACTCTGTTGATCTTGCCAAGATGAGTTCTTGGCAAGATAAACAGTCCACTTAATGATTAATTTTTATATCTGTTTCAAACTTATGAAATATCTATTGCATCCATGTTTACTTAAATATAGTAAGTGCTTATATTCAACTTCCACAGAAGAATTTTAATTTTAAAGATAATTTCTTTTCTAAGCATATATTAGGTAAATGCATAAAGCTGTTTTTTCAGAGCAGTTTTTCATGTCAGTTAGAATCCATTGTTAAATACATAGGAGAATTTCATGTTGTATTTTTTGAGATGCTCACGACAGTTCAAACACTAAAACTAAGACTGAATATCCCATGACTATAGTTTGGTCAAATCTTGAAAAAAAAAAGGCATCTACTCTTCCCTTCAGTTAAGAAATTAAATATTTTTCTCTCTAAAAGAATTGATATTACTGGTAAGGTTTGTTTGGAAGTGAATGGTCTAACTTCTCGAACACTTTAAACTCTCTTTGGTTGATTGTATTATTTTTGGCCAGTTCCTTCTACAGACCTTAAACCTGTTACTCTTAGACCCGAGGCTTCAGGAACAACATTAGGTAATGATACATTGTGTTTTTTGCCAGCTTTCTCTTGCTTATTGTCAAACCTGGAGTTTCATCTTGCTTCACGTGACTACAGTGTCATTCTTTGTTGCCATTTAATCGCATTCTTTCTAAAATTATGAAGACTCTTAAAACAAAGTACCTGTTGTTTTTAAGAGAGCCAGCCATGCATGAACTTAATTTAGGACAGTTATTTGCCATGTAACCCATTTAAAATTGTGCCATGTCACTCTGTGTTTTGATAAAGCAGTGTTGTGATAAAGCAGTGTTGTGGTAAAGCTGTGTTTCAAACATGTCACCAGTGTCTATCTCTCACCTAGACAGATAAAGCCATTAACAACTCTCCTAGGGCCATGAGGTTCCATGGCACACCTACATTTCTACTTTTTTCTGTTTGCATGATATTTTGTTGTTTTGTTTCCATTTACCAAATAATGTGTTCTTATTTTAATAATGATATAGAAACTGTGTCCAAGATTGAAGATTAAGTTGTAAATCCCAGATTTAGTATAAACTTGACTGTCCTTTGTTTCTATAAAATTTAGCAACAGTTCTTAATGTTCTTGGTGCCCAGTCAAGTTGCCCTATGAAACTCTAATTAGAAATACTAGTTTTTATTATTTGAATTAACAAGTGATATTTGCTTTCAAAGAATCTTCAGTGATACAAGGATATGTGGCAAAAATCTCAAACTAAAAAGGCAAATATCTAACAAGTTGTTGAAAATCTAGAGTTATATTTTCTCCTATCCACAGATTCCAGAACCATAGATAATGCAGTTATGTAGTAACCCAAGAATTTCTTCCTTCAGCTTCCAAAACATCAGAATGGACCCATCGTCCCAGACTTACAACCATACCAAGTCCTGAAGCACCTGAGTTAAAATCAGGTAAACGTGTTCCTAGTTTAATGAACCCCAACAGCCTAACCCAGCTGGGTCATGAGAGTAATCCCAGTGGTTGAGAGTAACCATCAATATGCCCTTATGAGAGTGAAGATACAAGGCATGGTCAATAGTGGTTTCCACCATAGTGACGGCAAGAGGAG
Organism: Trichechus manatus latirostris; assembly: GCF_000243295.1. Classification (NCBI taxonomy): domain Eukaryota; kingdom Metazoa; phylum Chordata; class Mammalia; order Sirenia; family Trichechidae; genus Trichechus; species Trichechus manatus. The sequence goes on along the minus strand of NW_004443991.1, from coordinate 1,722,505 downwards.
CACGTTTGGGAGAGATCTGTGAGGCAACTGATTGCCTCATGTTTCCTGTGTGAAATATGCTCTGTCACTGCATTTTATTAATTTTCACTCATCTTTTGAAATAAAACTTTATTTAGAAAAGTTGGGCATATTCAGTTCAAGTGAACAAACATTTATTAACTGGCTTTAGTATCCCCCAAACATATTAGCACTTTTGGGGGTGATACATCAGATGGGGAGACAGGTTTTAGTCCTCAAATTTGCAAGACAGTTGAGAACAAAAGCCTTTTCTTTAGAAATAAGGTATAATATGGCATTAGGCAGCATCTATGCAAATATAAGATTAATTCTTGTGTGCTACCAACAAGATATGCTAGGTACAAAAATATTCGGAACAGAAAAGACAGATTAGGAAGGAATGGGGACTTGAAATCACCTTAGTATAAGGATGAGTAGAAGAGTGGGGATGAAGAAAATCAGAAAGAAGGGACATACATAGAGACTAACCAGAGCAGAGAATCTGACTGTAATACTGGTATAGAGGATGCCTTCAAAGTGGTGGTCAAAACCTTTCTGTACATGGGTGGTCCATGGACTCACACAACGGAAATCCTTAGGTACCTGATGGAACAGTTGGGATTTGCTCCAGTAGACATCAGCAGGCTCTTCTTTCCACACAGAGGCATGCTCTTTCTTTGCTTAGAACAGAAGGATGCCCTACTTGATTCATCACACTGAGAATTTGGTCTGTTTCCAAACAGGAGTTCTCAGAAGACCTACATAGCCCGCTTTGACATCTTACTTAGAATCATATAATCAAAGGGTGAGGAAAAAACTTCTGATTGACTTTGTAGGCCCGTGTAGCAGAGGGCAAAAGCTATGAATGATTGATTGGCTTATGAAGTAAATAGGTGCTTGACCTTAGGATGGCCACATTTGGAGATCAGCTGTGTACTTCTCAGCTCAACAGTTTTTTTTGTTGTTGTTGTTTTTTAATTGCTCTGCAGTTCTAAATAGTAGTAAGATTCACTTGGAATGTTTTGAAGCAAGTGTTTTGGCTTTCATTTAAAATGATCATTTAATACTTTTGGTCAGTTCCTACTGAAGACCTTGAACCTGTTACACTCAGAACTGAGGCTCAGGTGACAACACAAGGTAATACATTGTTATTAATGCAGCAAGCGCTTTTCCTGCTCATTGTCAAACTCATTCTATCACCATTCTAGCCATAGTTTCTTCAGCTGAATAAGGCAGCAACATCATCTTCTGTTGTCATTCCATTATATTCTTTATTCTAACAGTATTGAAGACTGGATTCTTAAAACAAGTTACCTCTTGATTCAGGTTATCTGTTGGTCTTGCAACCATCTGAGATTGTTTTGTTATTCTGTGTTTTCTTTAACCAATGTTTTGCTAAAACTGAGTTTAAAAACCGTCTCTCAACTGTAACAACTATGTGATATCAGGGAGTTTCTTGGTGGATCTAAAGTTCTACTTTTTTGTTATTGTTACTGTTATTTATGTGATATTTCTTCTTTGGTTAACATTTTTAGTTATGTGGTGTTATTTTAGTAAACTGTCGAAGAGTTTGTGTCTGACCACCATGACACCCATGATATTTTAGTGGTGATTCTTTTTTTTTTTTTTTTAATTGTATTTGAGGTGAAAGTTTACAGCACAAATTAGTTTTTCATTCAAAAATTTATACACAGATTGTTTTGTGACATTGTTTGCAATCCCCACATTATGTCAGCACTCTCCCCCTTTCCCTTTCTCTTTTCACCCCAGGTTCTCTGTGTTTATTTGTCCAGTTTCCCTGTCTCTTCTAGCAGTGATTCTTAACCTTTTTATTCAGTAAAAGAATCCCACGAGCTATTGTAAACTTAAATTAACAATTTAATTTTATATATTACTCTTTCTCCCAATGAACTTTCAATTGTAAAGGAAGACATATTTTTATAGTAAGGGTGAAAGTTTCAAATTAAAAAGTTAAAAGGACAAATTTCCTCAAACACAAGAAAATCTAATAAGTTTTAGGAACTATAGAGCCACATGTTGTGTTATCCACAGCTTCTGAACTACGGACTCTAGAGTAACTGAAGGTTTTCTTTCTTCAGCTCCTAAAACACCACAATGGACCCGTCGTCAACGTCTCAAACCTAAAAAGAAAACAACTCCTGAAGCACCTCTAACTCAATCGGATAAATGTGGGTTCCTTCTTAAAGGAGAGAGTCCTGGCAGATCTTGAAGGTCCGGGATCAATGCTAGTGGTAGGAGTGACAGCCTATATGAGCCCTACATGGGTGAAGGCACAGGCATGATCTGCTGCTTCTTCCACTGTTGAGTTAGCAAAGGAGAATATGGTTGATGAAGACGAGTGGCAGCTGAATTCCTTGTGCTTTCTGCATAAGGCTCTTCTCTTTATGCATTTTATTTACTTTCTCATTTCATTCCATTCTTCTCTTAAAGATGGGATGTCTTAAATAGAACCAAGCATTTTCATTTCAAGAAACAAATGTCTGTTAAGTCCTTTCCATCTCCCCTGAGCCACATCAACACCTGTGAGGATATCGCAGAAGCAGGAAGCTTGTTTTTACTTCTTAATCTGCAGTGCAGTCAAGGTCAAAATCTGCCCCAGTGTGAAACAGCTAGTGAATGAACTAAGGCAGTGTGTTTGTGGAAATGCAAGCTTGTTTTTGAGGTGCAACAAACATCTATGTGCTTAAAGAGAAGTTTGTGAAGGACAAGAAAAAGAGTTGGAAATAAGATGGATATTAAAATCACTACAGGATTTGCTTAAGAAGAAGGGTGGGGATAAGCCAAATCAGAAAGAAAGGACGTACGTAGAGGCAACCAGAGGGCACAGGCTTCCCAGAACAAAAGAGGTCCTGTTTCTAAGTGGTGTTGATGGTATTACACTTGGAAGGGTCCATAAGAAGCAGTTGAGGGAAATCTTTGAATGTATGACTCAGAAGTTTGTATCTGACCCAAGAAGCGTTAGCATTGGTCTCTCCTATCCATGTAGGGTGCTGCCTTTTTGTAATTAGACCAGAGATCTACTCTACCGGGTACCACACACTGATACCACTTATTTTGTCTTTTTGAGTGCCTTTGCTTCAACTGAGGTCTCAGCCTATTTCCAAATATGAGTTCTCAGCAAGATGAGTATGGTTCATTTTGCTTATTCTTTGCTATGTCTCCATTCAGACATAAAAGCTATTTATTATAGCCATTCTTATTTAGGCATACTTTTTTCCTTAATGCTTCCAAAGAAAAGCCAAATGTTGCTAGAACAGTTAGATAAGAACATATTTGGTAAAATAAACAGTTTTCCAAGGGAGGTCTTCTACAGTAGTTAGAACATCCAAACACAAACATCTCAAGTTGACTTCACTGAGATACTTATCAGATTATGTAGGCTATAACTGACTATCTCATAAAAGAATGTTTACCTGGCTACACTGTGACCAAATCTTCAAATAACAATTATTTATTTTCAGAAAAAAAAATTAATTGCCTTATACTTATTGAAGCAATATTATACTGGTAAGATTTAATTTGCTGACTTTTTACAAGTATCTAAAATCCTCTTTGTTAATCTCATTGCTTTTGATTAGTTCCTGCTACTGATCTTGAACCTGTTGCTCTTGGAACTGAAGCTCCAGAAACCATGGGTAATGAGAATGTGTGTCCTTCAAATAGTGCTCTTCCTGTTCATTGTCATCCTTACTCCATCACCACTGTAGTAACAGTTTCTCCTACATCTTAAGACCACTTGTCCTCTGTTGTCGTTCTATTACAGTCTTTAATCTTGAGATTATGCTAGGCTCTATGTCAAGTTATCTGCTGAATTTAAGAATACTATGCATGAACTAAGGAGCACTGGTGGCACAGTGGTTAAGTGCTCAACAGCCAACTGAAAGATCTGCAGTTTGAACCCACCAGCCATTCCACAGGAGAAAGATGTGGCAGTCTGCTTCCGTAAAGGTTGTAGTCATTCGGTGCCGTCAAGTCGGTTCTAACTCATAGCGACCCCACGTACAACAGAATGAAACACTGCCTGGTCCTATGCCATCCTCGCAATCATTGCTATGTTTGAGCCCATTGTTGCAGCCACTGTGTCAATCCATCTCGTTGAGGATCTTCCTCTTTTTTTGCTGACCCTCTACTTTACCAAACATGATATGCTTCTCCAGAAACTGGTCCCTTCTGACGATGTAGCCAAAGTATGTAAGACAAAGTCTTACCATCCTCACTCTTAAAATGACAGCCTTGGAAACCCTATGGAGCAGTTCTACGCTGTTCTCTAAGGTCACTGTGAGTTGGAATCGACTTGATGGCAATGGATATGCATGAACTAATTTTAAGATACCAAACTGCTATGCAACTCTTCAACAAAGTGTCACATGATCATGTGCGCTGTTTAAACAGTATTGATTATTTTAAGCTGCATTTCAAACATGAGTCTTTGTCTGTCCTTTATATTGCATATTCCTCATCAATTGTAGAAACACCATGTTTCTTCATTCATATTACTTTTTATTAGATTAGGATCTATGTGATATATTGATGGATCTGTTGTTTCAATAAATGATGTGTCTCTATTTCAGTAGATTGTCAAATTTACAAATGTGCCCAAGTGTTGAAAGTTTAAATGATAGGCCATCGTGATAAGATAAGCTGACTCCTTCTCCTTGTCTAACACAGTTTAACAGTATTTCTTTTATTGAGCAAAGGACCACTTTGAGATTCTAAAGAACACAGTCAATGGGCTATTCATTGCTCCTTAAATGTAGGAACTCTTTATTGTACTCTTTATTTAAATAGCAAACAAAACAGTAGACATTTATCTCAACTTGACAAGTAGCCTAACAAATGCTTTTTCCAATAGAGTTAGAAAAGTATATTTGGTGTAAATGTGTAAAAAGCTTGTCCAGCACAGAGTCTTCCATGCTAGCAAGAGTCAGATAATCAAACATCTAGAAGAGCTTCTTGTTGACCACATAATGATATTTAACAGAGTGTAAGTGTTATATCTACTTTATGAAATGAATAGTTACCTGGCCACAGCTAGGCCAAATCTGCAAAAAAAAGTGTCTGTTTTCCCTCCGTTCTGAAGTTTTAAAATTGACTTGTGAAATTAATCTTCAAGTGAATTTTTAAAATATCTTTGGTTTATTTTGTTTCTTTTGGCTAGTTCTTACTACAGTCCTTGAACCTGTCACTCTTAGAACTGAGGCTCCAGAAACAACATTAGGTAATGATATTCTGTGTTCCTCAACAGTTTTTTCCCACTCATTGTCAAAGCCATTCCATCATCATCATAATCACATTTTCATCAGCTTCATAAGACTTTCTTGTCATCCTCTGCTGCCATTCAACTTTATTTTTCTTCTCAAGATTATTGAAAACTCTCAATAGAAATTGCCTGTTATTTTTAAAAGGGTGCTCTGATATCCGTTCAAAGTATCAACCAGGTAATCTTGTTTAATTTGTGTCATGCACTTTTGTCTAACAGTGCTAACATTTAAAACTGAGTTTCAAACACAGCTGGCCATGTCTATACTTTATCTAAGGAGCCGTGGTGGCACAATGGTTAAGTACTTGGCTGCTAACCGAAAGGTTGGTGGTTCAAACCCACCCAGCAGCTCTGTGGGAGAAGAAACTGGTGATCTGCTCCTATAAAGATTAGCCTAGAAAACTCGATGGGGCAGTTCTACTCTGTCACATGAGGTCACTATGAGTCGAAAATTGACTCGAAGGCACCTAACAACAACAAAAACATACTTTATCTAGACTGACTAAACCATAACAATTCTTATGATATCATGGGTTCTTTTGCATATTTAAATTTCTCAGTGTGAACCTAAGGCCCCACCACTCAGAGTTTGGCAATAGTCCTAACCTGTTTTTGAAGTCAAAGATTTACAAGACTCTTTGCTCCTTGACTTAATTTTATAGGTGAGTTTTTCCCTCAAGAACCTTCAAAGATTAAAAGATCAACAAAATAGGAGCAGATATTTCCATCTTAAAATATATATGCCTTAAAGCTTAGGAAAATCTAACATAGCTTAGAAATCTTTAGAACTTTGTTTCCAAAGCCACTTGCACTAAAGTAATCCAAAGTTTCTTCCTTCAGCTTCTAAAACATCAGAAGGAACACGTCGTCCGCATCCCACATCTAAAACCACATCAAGCCCTGAAGCACCTCAGACCAAACTGGGTAAATGTGTGATTCCTTGGTTTGAGGGGTGAAACCTAGCAGCCTGGGCCAGTGGGGTCCCAAAGCAATGCCAACGATAGGAAATAACAGCCATCATGTTTCCTAAGACAGTCAAGGCATGAAGTGTGGTTAGCAGCTGCTTCCTCTGGAGAGCTGTCCAGGAGAACGTAGCTGTGGGAGACTTTATGCCTGCTCTCTCAGTGACATGGTTTGGATAATGTTTTTGGCCTCTTTTTTAAGGTGTGTTTACAGCAAGATTGGCATAGTCACCCATGGTTATGTATTGCTATATCTGCATTCAGATACCTAATCTATTATAGCCATGATGACGTAAACATAGGTCTTTTTCTTCAGCTTACAAGAAATGAAGCAACCTAATTTCATATATATTGCCTAAACAGATTTTCCAAGGCAAACTCTTCCATACTAGAATCCAAAAATCAAACACCTACAGAAACTTCATGTTTACCTAGGATGTGTAGCAGAGTTCAAAGGTTGAGATTCTCTTTTCCAAAGAATTGTACCTGGCTACAGTTTGACCAAAGCTTCAAAGAACAAATATTTGTTTCCTACTGATTGAAAAGTTTTTTAAAATTGTCATTTGAAACTAATGTTTTGAAGGGAAAAGAAAGGCTTTTCTTGTGGATTTAAACTTTCTCGTGTTCATGTTGCTTTTGATTAGTTGCTGCTACAGGCTTTGAACCTGTTTTTCATATTTCTGAGGCTCCAGAGACAACATTAGGTAATGACTTTTTGTGACCTTTATTAAATACTTTCTCTTGCTGTCATGTTACTGTCGTGGCCAGATCCACTCCTGCTTACTAAGACTACTGTTGTCATTCCAATTTCATGCTTTGCCTTAAAAGTAGTCAGGATTTGTAATTTAAATGGTTACTTACTGTTTGTAATAGATGTCTTTGGATCCAATTCAAGACATCTATCTGCCGTAAAACCCTCTTTAAAATTGCACTGTATGATTCAGAGTGAAATCTGAGGTCCAAATGACTTCCCTTCTATTTGGTATCTAGAATTATAAAGCTACAACAATTAAGTACCATGAACTTTCTCTCAACAATTTACTTTCTGTAAGATCTGTGTGATATTCTCATTACTCTTTTCCTATTTTAAGGAATGAGATGCCCCTGTTATATTAAATTATTTTTAAAGATTGCTCCCTGAAAGTGCCCAATCCTAGTATATATAAATTACAGGTTCCGATACCAACAATGAGCTTGACTACTCCTTCTTCTTCACTACAGTTCAGCAATGATTCTTAATCTTTACTAAGTAGGGATCCCTCTGTGTATCTAATTATGCATATTAATAGTTATTTCTTTAATTAAAAAATTAATTTTTTATGTTATTTTGGTCTCTGAAGGACCCTTAGTAATGATAGGGAACAAATTAGATTAGTAAAGTGAAAATTTTCTAATTTAAAGAATAAACTTTAAAAAAAATCTAACATGTTTTAGAAAACATATGTCCATATACAATGCTATCAATGGTTTCTAAACCTACAAAGACTATAGCAACCTAACATTTTCTTCCTTTAGTTTTAAAAACATTGCAAAAAAAAATACCATTCACCTCCCAAACCTTAAAGTACTCCCCTTTCTGAGCTGCTGAGATGAAACCAGGAAAATCTGTGGTTTTCCTGTGTCTGTTGCAGTTGAGTCCCAGGAGTGATAATGCTTACCAGCACTACCCACCTCTATGCTCCCTAAGAAGAAGGTTCAAGTAGTGATCAGTAGTGCTACAATCACAAGGTTGACCAGAAGGTTCATGGTTGGGGAAGATCTCTGTAATAGCAAAATTCATCCTGTGGCCTGCATAAGGATTTTCTCTGAACAAGAATGCATCTTATTCAATTTTCTTATTTCATTCCATTTATCTATTTCAAAACGGGGCTGTTTCTTTGGCTTAGGTAAACAAACATTTCCTTGCCCTGTGTGTCTCTGGGACCATGTGAAATTTATATAAAATTCAAATTTCAATGAGTGAGATACGGTGGGAAGCAGAGGTGGAGATCAAAGGTAAGGGCATATTTCATCTCTTAATCAGAGTATGATGTAATTGTGAAGGAAACCTGTTCCCAAGGAAGCAGTTAATTCTAGATATAAAGTAATAGAGCAGCATATTTAATTGAGTGGTAAAAATATATGTAGAAAATATTTAAAAGAGTCCAGGATCAATGTGGGCCGAGAGAGAGTAGTTGGACTTTGAAATAACTTTAGGATTTGGATTAGTGGAGGGAAAGATGTAAACAGCAAAGATAAAAAGATATGACACCTGGTGAGGTTAGCCAAGAGAGTGGTCAACTGGAACTTAGATGAAAACTCTCCTAGACGATGCACAGTACTTCGTTGATGATGTTATCATGAAATCAGCTGCAGGAGGCTCTTAGAAAGCCCGGGTTGAAATTTAGATTCAGATAAGGTAGTCCATGAGAAACTAATTTTTCCAAATAGGCTCCTGCTTTTTCCAGAAGGATGTTTTAAATCAGAAGTCAGAAAACTTTTTCCATAAAGGATTAGATAGTATTTTAGACTTTGCAGGCTATTCAGCCTCTGTCTCAACTACTCAGTTCTGCTGTTGTAGCTAAAGGCAATATACAAATGATATATAAATATGCCTTGGATCATTTTAGTTCATGAGTGTGTCTGTGTTCCAATAAAACTTTATCAATAGACACTGAAATTTGAATGTTATATAATTTTCACGTCACAAAATATTACTCTTCAATCATTTAAAAAATATAAGAACTATTCTTAGCTCGTGGACTGTACAAACAGAGACAGAAGGCTGGATTTGGAGAGCCATGGGTTGCTGCCCTCTGCTTTAAACAACGCACAACCTTCCTGGCTCTTTATAACTGCAATTTTGAGGGTCTATGTATTTCAATTCATTGCTACTTCCATCTAAAACCTATGAAATAAATAACTCATACTTATTTTGACAACTTAGATCCTCTTCTTTCAGCTTCCATTGAACTGCAAACTCTTATTTTGAAACCAGTGATGTCACCAAGCCTAGAAATGCCACAAAGTCAACCTGGTAAATAGATTGTTTTATTGGTCTGGGTGCATTGCGAGCTTCGGGAGACTCACTGTGATCGCCTAAGTTTTGTATTTCCAAATAGAAAAAATGCTAAAGGAATACACATTAATAACTCTCTAAATATTACAAAATGCCCCTCCCATGATTGCAAATCAGTGTTAAATTAATAATACATATTATTAATATTAATTGTTCTGTTCAACTGTATAAAAATACTGACCTTCATTTCATTGAGTTTGCTCTGTATCATTTTAGAAAATAATGTTATCTTGATTTTCTTCTTTACCCTTATTTTTCAATAATAAATTTGTGGTTCTCCCTAGTAGTCAGTTAAATTTGTGTTCTGCCATCTGAAAAGAATGCTAGTTCAATTGTGACCATCAGGCAAGGAGAAAATTTCACTTCAGAAAAGATAACAAAACCTCACCTGACATGATGTGAGCCTGAAACCACTGCCCTTCAAAACTGAGAACAAATTTTTATATATCATTATTAACAATGTTGTTGCTGTTCCCTAACATTTATTTTGAAAACTTTGGCTCCTTTTTTTTTTTTTTTCCGAGCACAGGTTTGCAATAATTTTTCATCTCTTTAGTGCATCTTTTAATTAGCTAAATGGCATGTCGTTACTCATGATGAATGTACAAAGTATGGCTGTTAATGGAAATCTACAATTACAATACTGTGAATTCAATTCAAATATTAGGACTTCCCGTAGTGTTAATATTGTTGTTGTTATCATAAGAGCTAATGTTGAGCAGTTATTATGTGCAAGGCCTGTCCTCACATACTTAGCGTGCATTAATTTATTCCTTGTGCACAACAACCCATTCTTGATCAATTGTACCATTTTGTGTTTTTTACTAGTTTCTGATGTCCTGGAATCGATTACATTTAGCCCTGAGTCATCAATGGAGACTATAGGTAAAAATGCTCTCCAGTGGAAAGTCAGACATATGTGCTTTTCTATCCCATTGCATAAGTCATCTTTGGATGTCCTCATGCTTTGTGGCACTTCAGACACCTGCCCCTCACATCTTGTCTGTGCTCGTCCAATGGATCCTGATAGTCTTAAATATTACACACAGTCGATTGTGCTAGTGTCTGCTGTAGTGCTACACAAGTCTCACAATTCCCTTATTTTGTTTCCTCTCACTTTGAATGCAAATTTTAGTTTTTTAATATTCTGATCACTCTTTCAATATGCATATGTACATACATGCATATCATGTTTTTCATTCTCATACCATTTTTAGGATTTATCCCCATGCTGTCTATGGACTTTATCTTTTTCTCGCTAGAATCCTTATATAAAAATATGTAAGGAAGTGAAATTGTCTGCTTCGCTCCAGGTGGACATTGCTGTAGTTATCGTGTGTGTGTGTGTGTGTGTGTGTGTGTGTGTGTGTGTGTGGTTTTCCTCACAGTATGCTGTGGTCATTTCTTGCCTTCATTTCTCCACTCCTAAACTGTAGTCATCTTGATAATCTACCTGAATGTTACTTATTCTCAAGAATGAATCTGCTTAAGATAGCTAACCTCTGTTTTCAAATCAAACACGGGCTTCCCATTATAGTATGCTATGGCTGCCCTACTAACCAGCCATTCCCTTTTCTTCTCTAGCGCCAGCCGAAACACATTATGTTTATCCCACCCCCAAAGCACCGCTCAGGCCAGAGGAGCCAAAGACTGAAGCTGGTAAAGGTTTTCATTCTTTGATTCATTTATTCAACACATTTTTATTTAGCATCTGTTATGTCCGTGGAACATGATAGAGTTCAAACTATGGTACTTGATACAATTAAGTAGATTTTAAGAGCTACAGTTTCCAAAATTCTTGGATTCTTCAATTTAAAATGATAATTGGCTCTCTAAATACAGGAATAAATTGCTGTCTCTCTGCTGGTATCTAAATATTGAAACATAGTAACATTTGAAAGCCAGTTAACGAAAGTTAAAACATAAATTAGTTTGAGGATTAGTTTCATAGAGCAGGTTTTTTTTTTTTTGTTTCCTCCTAGTTCTCTCTTTTTTGTCTAAATTCATTGTCCAGACTATAGAATTGCAATACAAATCCTTAAGAGAGAAGGCAATTGATATATTCAAGAAAGAAATACTTGACTGTAACTTAGCATCTTACAATTTTTAAAATTATTCTCCTTTGTTTTGATACAGTTGTGGAATCTATCACAAATGTGTCTGAACCACCTGAGACCACGCTAGGTAATGACATGGCTTCAACAGTCCAACCTCACGTGCTTTCTGTCCTCATTGCCACCATCACCTGGGAACTGCAGGTTCTCTCATTGCAAATTTATGTTGCAACATCATTCTTTGTCACAACAGTTCATTTTCTTTCCAGGTGCTTCTGTTCATTACCATTGTCCAAAACATCTCTTTTCCCATCATTGTTGTATCAAGACCTTGATTTCTTTCTCTGTTGAATCTAAAGCATCTTCTTCTGAACATTGAACATTCTGCTAGCTTGGTGTTGTGTTGAGTGTTTCAGATAATTTTTTTTGTGTGCGCGTAATGATCCATTTATACTTTCTGACCTAGCAACATTCTGTCACATTAATTTACCTGTTTCTTGTTTTTGTTTTTTTCTCCATTGTTTAAGTGAAATTTGATACTTCTTGACTGGCTCATGCTATAATACATTTTCAATCACTTTTTTTCCCTTTATGGTTACTATTGGATATATCTTTCTACCATTGTTGAAGAGGTAGGGTACTAGGGTGGAGTGAATACTTAAAAAGTGATGATATTCCTTACTTTGAATGTATTTTGTAACCCCTGTACTTTGAAAGTATTTTGTAATCCGGCATCAATAAGCATTTTAAAACAAAATGCATTGTGAGAAAGTAGGGATGTTATCTTGTTGTAGACATGTACTTTCCTTCTTTGCTTCCTTCCTTCTTTCCCTTCCTCCTCTTCTTCCTTCTTTCCTGTCTATCTACTTGTTGCCATCCCCTCTGTCATCTGTACTCAAGATTTGTCAAGCACTATAGTAGCCCCTGGCAGGTACTTTCCTTCAACTTCCATAGAAACATCACCCCTACCTTCCAAAACTATAATCCTACCTAGTCCAGACAAGCTTCAGACCAAACCTCGTTTATACGTTATTTTGTATTTCATGTATGAGGTGAGTGTTTGCAGGGATTTATAGGACTGGAAAGCCAGCATGATCACTAATGAACATCAGAAGCCCTGATTTCTTCACTCAGTTCGCAGTCCTTGATGGGTGATCAACCTTTCTTATTTCCCTCTCCACCCATCTCCTGTAGTCAGTCACATGGCAGTGCTGTGAATATTCATTAGGATATAGATGAAAAACACCTCTCAGCTGCTTTGCAAGTATTCAATTCAGGAAACAGTAATGTTTCTGTGGAAAAATATTTACACACACATAATCTCCCAATTTTAATTACTTTATAATTTTGACTAGTTTTACAAGCTCTGTGGTCATTTAAAATGTATTTTAAGATAGCTGATTTGAGGAGGCTGGGTTGCACAAGCAGTTTGCAATTTCCTGCTAACCTAATGGTTAATCGAACTTACCAGGGGCTTCATGGGAGAAAGACCTGTGATCTGCTTCTGTAAAGATTCAGCTGAGAAAACCCTGTAGAGCAGTTTTACTCGTCACATAGGGTCACCGTGAGTCAGAATCGACTTGACAGCAATGGGCATAATTTGATCTGAGATTAAAAGAAATCTCCAGAAACAGATATCACTGCGCACTCCACATAAAAGGATACAACTGGCCACCACCTTGTCATTATCCAGGCCCCTTCTTCCCGCTCTTTCTTCCTGCAGTATTTTGCCATTTCAGGGCATACAAATCAGTGAGGCTAAAATCAAACCAATTACTTTGGCTAGTCATAAAGGTTTACTTGATCATAGAGTTTGAAATAAATGAAAACAAACCAACAAATGGAGAACTAAATATGTCTCTTCTTACAAGGAAAAGAATACTTAATACTTGCATGTTTTGTTGGAATAGCAGTTTGTCGTAAATGAGCCCAAACTTTTGTTTTGATCACTATTAAAGTATTTTATATGGCTCTATTTCCAAAAGATATATGAATATTAAGCTTACTCACTGTCATCTTGAACTATCCTATTAAACTTTGCTGACAGATTTACAGTTTGATTTCTACCAAAATTCACCTTGACTACATTAATTGAATCTGAATTAGTAATCGCTAACTTTCCAGGTTATTCTTTTTCAGAGCTATAATAATTACTTGACATGTATAATTGTAAATACTGCTATTAATGATCCTTATCTTATTCTAGATCATTTTTCATAGAGTTGCCTATGACATGTCTTTACCTGCAGTCTGTCTTGTTTTATACCCTGGAGGAAGCAAATAGTGTATCAGCCAGAATTTTAGCAAGGAAGGAACTTGAGAGTCAGAAAATTGTAAGACTAAGAGAAACTCTAGAATCATAGAATTTTAGGATTGAGGGGGCTCTTAAAAATCATGTAACTTTAGATGAAGGACATGAGGTGGTAGATCCCAATGATTAGCAGAAAAAGTTCTAAATCCCCAGGCTCCAGGCTCCTAAACCAGTGTAATCTCTAACATGTCTTATTGCTCATCTCTCTACAGGCAAGAGGATTCCACTGAAACCATTGAATGTCTTGTTATCTTCATTTTTGTATCAGAAAAACCCTCTGGAGACTCCCAGAAACTTCTAGTGTTTAATGACTCTTATTTTCAGCAAGCTTTTTTAAAGGTCTCTGAAACTGCTTGGCCTTGATAATGACTTCGTTTCTTCTTATCTCTCCTTAACCCAATCACACTTACTAGTTCAACCAAATAAGGTGTTTCCACAAGCTGTAACCTTGCTGTCTGATAATTACTTTCTTCCAGAAGGATATACTTTTAATTTTCTTAGTGGAGAAAAAATTTCTTTTTTACACTGAATGCCCTAGAATTTCCTTGGAATTTGCCTAGCAAAGGAATAACTCTTTACAGCAACGTGTCCTTGGTGTTCAATTTCTCTTCCCTAATATAACCAGTAAAAAATTGTGTTTTACTTAATAAGATTAGTTTTTTTATTAGCACTTGATATTAAAATGTATTCATTTTCTAGGTATATTTGGAATATAATATGGAAACTTTTTTCACTTAGCAGCAATTGTATCTATTTCCACTGAAAATATTATACCTGGATATTCTGGTGAAATGCTGTGGACTTGTACTAAAGATAAATTGTTGTTACTATTACATTTATCTTAGACCTATTTAAAAGGTATTTTAAGTAGATTTTTCTGAAATTCCAACAGTTTGATTTTGCCAGCTGGGTGTCTTGGATGTCATGTAATATGCCTTCTTGTTTTGTTTTGTTTCCATTACGTAAGAAAAATATCTTCTGAAACCGCCCGGCTCTTTGGGAGCTTTAATTACTTTAATTGCAGTGCATTTAGGTCTTCGGTCACTCAACAAACATCTGATATCCTAGAGGCTTAGGTACTTTGATTCTTGAAAGACTCAAGAGCGCCGAACCTATACCCTTTCTTCTAGCTCCCAAGCAGACACCTCGTGCTCCTCCGAAGCCAAAAGCATCGCCACGCCCAAGAATCCCAGAAACACAGCCAGGTAAATTTAAAAAAAAAAAAAAAAATTACATTTTGGCTTGAAAAATTTGAGGTTAGTGGGATTAGTTTTCTGTTGAATTATAGTAAATTTCATTTTTAACCCTTGAAAAGCATGTCTTCCTCTGTAACCTAATAAATATTTATTTATATTTTTAGACTTTATCAAGAAGTACATTATTGAAACAACTTATTCCACAAAGCTTTCCTAATGGTTTCACATTAGCTGGGATGGGGATGGAGAAGAATGGAACTTCTTGGGAAGAGTAGCCTGCCCTTTGCTTCTCCTCACTGGAGAATATTCTGATCTTCCTATCTCTTTCAGTGTCCCTGACTGTGCTTCCCCTGCTGATCGTGTAATTTTAAATGTATCATTTATACATGGCCTGCTTCCAAAGAGTATCTAAGGTGCACTCACCTAGTATTACAGAAAGAGAACCTTCACCTACACTTAATGATCTGGGAAAAGGAAATAATAGCAGCATCAAACTTACGCTTAACCCAAGTGTCATTCTGAACTCCCACAACAAATCCTTTAATCATGTCTCAGTATCTCTACTGGGGGGAAAAAGTGTAGTTTTAGCTGTGTTGAGCATAACTGGGAGACACTGAAACAAAACATCTCATGTTCTGAGTTCTCTCTTTCAGCTCCTAAGGAGTCCCAGCGTGTTACTTCAAAACCAAAAATGTCACCAAGCCCAGAAGTGTCATACACTACACATGGTAAATGCTTTGCTTTACACTTAAGTCAAATGCATTCTGCTGTCACACTCTGCTGCTATGAAACATGAGGGTTGATGGACGTGAGGTCAATATGTCACTTATGTTCAAGTATCATGTTGTATCATACACAGTATGATTATTTCAGAGATTTCATAAAAGTTATCCAATTGCTTATGTAAAGCTGTTGGTACAATCAAACGGCTGAAAATTATCCAAGGGTCAAATGAATGTCTCTTCTAGAATGAAAGTTCTCTTATTCTCTGACTTACAAAAAATAACGTATTGGTGCTAACTAACCAGGCTATGCTCAAACATTTCACCAAATCAAGAAGATAGTTTTTTTCCATAAAAATTATAAAATGGTGTTTTCCAAATGAAGGAAATGATGTGTAACTATTCTCTTGGGTTCTGAGATTTTGCTATATCCAGCAGTGTGTCTCTTTTCTGCCAAATTCTGTTTTACAAGTTTATGGAGCAATAGCTTGGCTTAAGAAATTTAGTTTCACAAAAAAATGGTTTGTTTAGCTACAAATTTCTTGCCCATCACTCTGAGAGGGCATTATGTCCATTTATGGGGGAGTGATTTCATATTTGTGAAAGTGGCCAGAGTAGGGACTTCAAGGACCCAGACATTTTCATGGACTACGAAGTCCTTAGGTGGTGCAAACAGTTAATGGTCTTGGCTGCTAACCAAAAGGTTGGTGGTTCAAATCCACCCAGAGTTTCCTCGGAAGAAAGGCCTGGCGATCTACTTCGCAAAAAATCAACCATTGAAAATCCTGTGGAGCACAGTTCTACTCTGACATACACGGGGTCGCCATGAGTTGAAAGCAACTAGTACTATTACTATCCGTATAAGATCCTCAGGTGGCCTTAGGAAGCCACTGTTAGCTGAACAATTTTCTAATAAATCAGACCAAGCTCACTTTTAACTAAAGAATCTGGAAAAATCTGTAAATGTTTTCCTTTCAAAGGTACAATTACTATAAATTCCTAGGTACTTCTAGAAGCATATAGAACATTCCCAAGCAATAGATTCCTGAGCTGTAGCCTGAAGTAACGGTATTTTGGAAGCAAGGCCAAATATAATGTTTTCCAGCATGTGTAAACAGAGGGTGTTACTGCTGCTGTGATATAGAGAGCAAGGTTGTTTCTGGTGGTAGTAGGGTAGAGAGAGGCTCATTTGCCCAAACTTAGAATTTAAATTTGTACTACTAAGCACAACAACCAATATTACAAGCTTAAAGTAAGAAAAAAAAACTGACCTCCTCACTTGAAGAAGGTCAACTTCTTAATTTCAGTTGAGGAAAAAAATCTTACTGAAATTGAGTCATTAAGGATAATAGTAGATTTGATAGATTTTATTAATTTTCCTTTTCATTACAGAAGTTAATACTGTTGGTCCTGATGTGACTTAATCCCATCAAACCAATATGTCGAATAATTAAACTTTTTTCTTCTTCTTTAACGTTTAATATTGGCTTTAATTTCACCAATACTTTGTTTTTCACTCCCTGTAAGCTTGAGTACTAGAACTGTAAAAAAAAACACCACACCACACCACACACACCACACACCCCCCTCCCCGCCCCGCCCAGGCCTCTGTTGGTCTTGCTCTACTGGCTCTCCAGTCTGCATGTGCAGAGTTAGGATTCTGTCTCTAAACCTATGTTGGCCTGCCATTGTGGTCATCAGGGTTCCCTTATTGCTCCTAGAGTGTGATACTTACAAGAATGATCACCAGGTGACTGCTACTATGTTTTCATTTTCTCACAAGGGTTCAAACAGACTGTTTCTAGGTTGTACGTGAGCTCAGGTGTGTAGCCTACTGAACCCAAGACTTTACCAGCTCCTGTAGGTTATAGCTTAGAACACAGAGGGTAAATTACATGTATATTTAATATGTACTGGTATCCTAGAGAAATAGATTCTTCTGTAAAAATATAGTGCTGAATTCAGGACAAAGATGTTTTATCATCATATTTATCACAAAATCTCAGCGATACCGTAAATAAATTTGAATTTCTAGACCTGTATCAAATAGAAAGTCTTTCTAGGATCCATGGTACAGCTCCTCCATTCTACAGATTCCTAGGCATAACACAGGTTTCATCCAGTTGCGCATTTAGAAAAAAATATTCCTGCCACTCAGTTGAATTATCTTTTCCCTTAATGAAGAATCATGACAAACTGAGCCTACACACCCTACACACCTTGTCCAGACCCATAACAGAGCTTGCTTTTCTCCAGATCTGCCTTGGGGGAATGATTTAGAGCTCAAAAGAAAGGACACGCCCTGATAACAATAGGTGCTATTAACTTAAGGCGCCTGGCTCTGCAGAGTTGTGCCTGCCATGTGGATTTGGTTTCCACAACATGGGCTGTCTTGGCTTTGTGGTCACCCTTCTGGCCCTTGGACACTTGGATAGATTTAGTCATTGGCAGCAAACCAGGACGAAAATCTAGATTTCAACAAGCTCTCTAACTCTCCCTAATGTTCTGTATCTCTACTGTCTTTGGTAAATTCTTATTTGCTGCCACACACATCAACATTTTTGAAGCTAGTTTCATGTTTTCAGTTAAACAGGGTTTTTTTTTATGTGTGTGTGTATGTGTTTATGTGTGTGTGTGAGCTAGTTAAGAGTGAGTGTTAGTTCTAAATATTTCCTAAAAATTGTGTCCTATTTTTTTTAAATGAGAATTGAATTAGAGTTTATTAAAGCAATCATTTGCTTGGCTTACATAGTTTAAAATATCACCAGGTTCTTACGTTAGGGAGAAGCATGAACATGGATGTTCATCTAATGAACGTAGTTCATTTTTGTTTTTCCTTTTTCCTGACACAGTCTTGGAAGATAATACAGTTAGAGTTGAGCAAGCCAAGACAACAATAGGTAATGAATGATTCCTCTAGTTTTTATTTTTATCAAAATCATTGGAATGAACAGGGTGGAGAGTTACCTCCTTCAGATCACGCCATTGCCATTACCATCTACAGTGCTTTATAATCGATATCATCGTCTTCTAGAGTTTTTGTCATTTTTTTCCTAAAGCTTCTTACTTTTTCCCTGAAGGATGCATTATATAGTTATATTCTTTGTTAAAAATAAATGGTTCTTTCATTGATTTTCCTAGAGACAAGTTATCTTCTCACATTTAAGAGGCAAGTTGTCTTCACTTAAAATTAGGAGTTATCAGCAGTTTGTTAATGTGTCTCATGGCATATTGTCAATGTGCTTTTCCCTTAACTTTTGTTTTGCTGGCTCAGCACCTTCCTCAAACCAAAACCAAACGCATTGCCGTTGAGTTGATTCCAGCTTATAGTGACCCTATATAACAGAGTACAACCGCCCCATAGCGTTTCTAAGGAGTGGCTGATAGATTTGAACTGCGAGTCTTTTGCTTAGTAGCCTGAGCTCTTAACCACTGCACCACCAGGGCTTCCCTTTTTTCCTCAAAGCCTCATTAAATTCAAATGTGCCACTGATGTCACTAATAAATCATTTCTCTAGGTTTTTAGTATAGAATGTGTCCATTATAATACTGGCTTAATAAAGGAGATTTTAGCACCGTTTACAACTTGTTGGAAGAGAATTAGAGATTTTTGAGAGAGGCCCATTTGAGTCATTAAAATGCTAAAGTACAAAGGGCAATACCGGTTCGTTAAACCGGCCTGTGTTTTCCATGTGCTTTCAAAAAACACACCAACACATGTTTAATTCAACACATACTTACTGATTACCTTCTACATACCTGGTTCTGTGATCTGGGGAATAGAAAGAGGAGTTGCATATGATCACTACCATCAAATGCAGGACAGTGGAGAAAACAGGAATAGATATAAATAACTATAAAACAGTGTAATAGTGATACAAACAAAATATAATAACAGGGAAGTAATAAATTCTAAATGTGTGAGTTGTAGAAGGCATTACCAAGGAAAAGAGCTTTCAGATGGATTTTAAAAGGTAAGTAGGCTTGTAGCTTTTGATGATTTGTGATGAAGCAAAGAGATGGGTATAAACGTGTCCAGCATGGCTAAGAAGTAGCAAGAGTGCAGAATGATTAAATGGCTGACACATGGGTGAGCTTACTGGGCAATAGAGTCGACTGGACTCAAATGTTGGAGGCTTTTTACATCATGCTAAGGACTCTGAAATTTTTTCTGCAAGCAATGAGACAGTAAAATTGTGCATGTGTTTTCCTTTTTTTAATCATGTGAGTGATATAATTGGATCTCTTTTAGAAAGATAGTTGTGATAAAAACATGGAAGATAAATCGATAAAAAGAGATTGGTGGTAAGGAATTACTTTTTTTGCAATAATCTAAAAGGGCGATTTTGAGAACTTCAACTAATAGTGGTAGGGAGGGAAATGGGGGAATGATCCTGAAATGCCTTTTGGAGATGAAATTAATAGGACCTAGAGAATGACTGAATGGTGTTATGGAGAGGATGTGATGACACTGTCATTTCTAGCTTTGGCGGGTGGTGGATGGTGATGGCATTAACTAAGCCAGGAAACATGGAGAGAGAAATAAAGACTTGGGTTTGCACATGTTTTTACTGAAGGGACAGTGGGACTTTCAGGTGGGAATTTCTAACTTTCAGGTGGTTGAAAATGTGTTTCTGGAGTTCTAAAGAGAATTCAGGATTTAGGATGTGGATATGGGAGTCATCTGTCTACATATAGATAGTTCCTCAATCTTGTGGCTGGGTAACATCGTCCAGAAGAGTATACCAGTACCAGTTGCCATCAAGTCGATTCCGACTCACGGTGGTGCCATGTGTGTCAGAGTAGAACTGTGCTCCAATGGCTGATTTTTCAGAAGTAGATCCCCAGGCCCTTCTTCCAAGGTGCTTCTGGGTGGACTCAAATCACTAATCTTCAAGCTAGCAGCCGAGCTTGTTAACCATTTGCAACACCCAGGGACTCCGAAGTGAGAGGATAGACTGAGAAAATAAGAGGTCAGAGATCAAAGACTTGCAGGCACAGTTATGGTGAATGGGTGGACAGAAGAAGAAAATTCACAGAAGGAGTTGCTGCCTAAAGGGTAGCAGAGGAACGGGAGAGACGAAAGCAGCAGAGGCAAGGGTGAAGGGTCTCAAGAAGGGAAGCGTTGTCAACAACGGCAGTGAAATGGAGAGAGGTCAAAAGAGACTGCCGGACTTGACAACACAGGTCCAGAATCCTGTATCTGAAACCCTTCAAGCCAGGTGCTTCAAAATTCATCAATTTTCAGATTCTAGAAAGGTGAAACAGTACATATACCATTGATTACAAACATGTTAATATGACTGCAGTCTAAGTAGTCATACTAAGCAAAATTAATAAAAACTGTAAATCGCCTCAGGTCAGTTCTAGCCACGTTTTACTGTTATGAAAAAAAAAAACTTTCAGTTTTAAGAGCTTTTCTGACTTCAGAGCTGCAGATGAGGGACTGCGGACTTCTGGCAGCAGGAACCAGTGAGGGGGAGGCCAGACCCCAGCTGATGAAGATGATATAATGGAGACACCAGGAAGCCGAGACAAAAGTTTTTGTCACAAGAATGATGATTTTTTTAGGATATTGGAGCATTTGAGCTGTTTTGTAGGTGGAAGGAGGAACTAGTGGAGAAATAGTGATGCAGACTAATGGAGAAAAACATAAGACAATGGGAATAATAGAAAGTAGGTCTCAGAGGAGACAGGGAGAGGATGGCCCCTGAGCACATATAGAACCTCGGAAATGGCCCCCAAAAGGGCTGGAGGCCTGGCCTTCTCTCAGTAACAGAGAATCTTGAGGTGAAAAGCGTACATAAATTCACATTTATTACTTTTCTAAAAGAATCAGACTCTCTGTAACCTATTGCAGGAGTGAACCTTATTGCAAACTTTACATTCCGTTATCTTTACCAGATACCAAAAAAAAACCAAACCCATTGCTGTCGAGTCAGTTTTGATTTGTACAACTTCCTCACAGGGCTTCCAAGGCTGTAATCTTTACAGAAGCAGACTACCATATCTTTCTCCATCAAAGTGGCTGGTGGGTTGGAACTGCGAACTTTTCAGTTAGCAGCCAAGCCCTTAACCACGGCACCACCAGGGTTCCTTAACAGATAATAACACATTAATCCTCTCATCTACTCTAGCAAAGCAATTCATGCACATTTATTTATATTTGCCCATGTTAGACATTGTCCATTCATAATTGTCTTGTATTAACTGAACTTTTCATTGGAGAGGTACCATTTATTCAAAAAGACAATCTAATTGATTGGCTAGTTAATATAAATGGTAAATTGGTTAATAATTATAATTGAGTCTAAAATATAGTGGTGGTAAATATTTTCATAAGGAAATCAAAACTGCCTTCACAAACACATAAAGTCATGACTGTTTTCATTGGTGAGTCTCCCCCAGCCTGGGAGACCTAGGGCCAGGATCATGCTCGTCTTCAATTTAATGTACAGAGGAACGCCACAGAGGGAGAAGGGAAAACAACAACAACAAAAAAAAACTTGCATTTCTTGGAGCTAAAGTCAATGATTCATAGTAGGAGAATGATTCATATCCCTTTCCTGTGAATATTTCTATTTCTTTCCTTTCCACTGATTTCACCTGCTTTAGAAAGTCTGCTATGGCAGTTTGTTAAATTAACACTTCATGGTTAAAAAGAAAAGTGCCAATTGCACCAGCAGGAATCCCCATTACCCTAGCTCAAAATTTTTCAGAAAACTAAAACTAGCAGAGAGTAATGTATTTACAGTATGCTGGATTTATTAGTATCACTTCTCTTCCCAGCTTCTCTTTCCCTTAATCCCAGCTCCTCTCTGTGTAGTTTAATACTGTGACCAATTAGGGTATTTTTAAACTGCAGGCTGTTTCATATGCTCATGAAATTTATGGCATTGAATCAAAGTGCCTTCTCCTACAACCTTTAGATAAACATTTAATTTGATTTATGACCTGAAATTCCTAAAATTTTACCATTTGAATCTACAAGAACACTGCATGGCAGATGTGAAACAGTTCATTCTCCTGGTGGATTTTCTCTTAACTTTGCAACCACTGATCTTTTTGAAGTTGTCTTTTTCCTTTTAAAAAAGATTAGATTTTTAAGTTCCCCTGGATATTACATTTTAACTCATGGAAGTTATAACTGAATCAAGTTTCTGTTCGAAGTATCAAATTCCACACATGTGATTTAGCTGGTACTTAGCGGCCTAGACTAAGAACCAATGTGGTATACACTGTAAATATGATCCCCAAAAACAATAAAAAGAGAATGCCTATTTTATATAGCCTATTTCTACACTAAGGGTAAAGTGGACTTTAATATAAAAAGTTTTGGTAGAAAAGTTTTCTACAGCATTCTCTGAGACAGAGTTCTAGCCTAAATCCTAATCCTAATCTGCCCCTGCCCCCCCCCCAGTGTAATATAAAATGCAGGAAGATTGCACTATTACCCAAAATACTCTGGTATTTATGGAATCTTCAGTTTGGTAGGAATACCTCCTTGTGGGAAAACGGATTTTACATGTCCCAGAAATACTTCATCCTCCTCTTTGAAGGAGATTTTGCCATAGAAACCTGGTACTAGCAATAGGTGAATCACCCAGGTATTTCCCTCAGTGGGCAATAAGATATCAAGTTCCCAATCTCCTGCTTGTTTTTGCAAAAACAGGACTGGACACAGTCATTAAAAACACACTGGATATCAGGGACCAAATATGATTAAGTCTATTGATTAGCTGGCATTTGTCCTTTGTTTTCATGTTCTAATGCAGCCCTGACACCTAACATAATGAAAACCACATCACAAAGGACCATAAAAATGAAGACAGCTAGCACTTATCCAGCATTTACTATGTAACAAACACCCTCATAAATTTTATGTGTGGTATCTCCTAACTAAGGAGCCCGGGCAGCGCAACAGTTAAGAGTGGGGCTGCTAACCAAAAGGTCGGTGGTTCAAATTCACCAGCTGTTCCTCGGGAGAAAGATGAGGCTGTCTGCTTCCCTAGAGCTTACGGCCTTTGAAACCCTATGGAGCAGTTGTACTCTGTCCCGTAGGGTCACTGTGAGTCGGAATTGACTCCATGGCAACGGGTTTGGTTTTGGTTATTTCCTAATGAGTGGGTGATTCCTTTTGCTTTATTTCTTCCCCATAATAACTATTAGTGCCTTTTAAAAATGAAACTCTGTCCTTCTCTTAGATATTCAAGATTTTTGTTTATATACTCAAGATTTTTCACAAACATCTTTTGTTCGAGTTACAGGCCATTGATGCACTCGAAGATATGTTGCTATCAATGGAATTTTAGCATGGCAGCTAACCACTTAAGGCCAAAACTGACTTTCTATTTTGAAAATGACTTGAGAGACCTAATCCTCTTGCATTTAATTACATTAGCTGTTTCCCTTTCCCCTCCCCACTCAAGGAGGCTTCAAAATGAACTGTGAGCAACTTTGTTTCTGTTGCATTACCACCAGAACCTTCTCTATGCCATGTTTTCATTTTGAAAAGCACAGTCATCTTCTTGATTTTGCTCTTTAACCATCATGAAAATACCTTTGCTTCATTCATGCTTTCTGGAATTTTATATCTGTGGGTTAATTTTCACTCCCGGTGTGAAGTTGAGAGTATACAGTGTTTTATAATCTGGGCTTTTTCTTTCAGTTTCAGGAGATGTGCTCCTTCCCCGTAAACCAGATCCCGAGGTCTCTCAGAGTGAACCTGGTAAATGAATTATTTTATTTTTCCAGCTAGGAAGTATATTTTTCAAAACATATTCTTGAGACAAATATATTTTTAATAGTTGTGATGTAGAATAAGTTAGGAGAAAATTATGGCTATATGATGTATTTATCTACATAAATACATTATGGTGGGGCTTTAATTACACAATCTGGTTAAAATATTTTTTTCTTGATTAATACAAGGGGAATAGTATATAATTTGTTTATTTTCCCTAGAAGCATATTTGTCAAATGAAAGATTATGCTATAATTATAAGACATAGTTATTAACTGAGCTAACCATTTTTACTTTTTTTTTTTTTTTTAATGTGAGTGTAGCTGGTCAGCTGTCATTACAGTTGTGGATATACTTTTAGGTACAAAATTTGGAGGTGTTGTTATTAGGTGCCGTGGCGTCATTTCTGACTCCTAGCAAGCCTGTGTACAACAGAAGGAAACACTGCCCTGTCCTGTGCCATCTCACAGTCGTTGCTGTGCTTGACAATTTGGATACTGCTCAAAAATTATCCTCAAAGTCACAGTTAATGAGAATTTTGAAGTTTCAGCTAAACTTAGTTCTGTGAGTGATATTTAATATGTAGAATTTTCTCCTATTTACAATGATAGTCAGAGAATGTATAAATGTTCAAATGAATGCATCTAGAAGTACAGAAACTATTTTGACTTCACCAAGTAGGAATTCTCATAAATGCCTTTCTTTGGTTTGCTTTTGGCATAGTTCTGCAACCCATTACCGTTAGAACTGATCCACCAAAGACAACAATAGGTAATGGCTTTCCCATATTGACCAAGTCTAATTTTTTGTTCCCTTTGCAACAATCCAGATTGTAAGTCTTCCTCAAACGATCATGTTGAAACATCATCTCTTCTCAAACGATTTCATCATTTCATTCTTGTTTCATTTCTTTTCTCTTTTTTACTTGCCACTGGACTTGGAGCTGCCCCACTAATCTTTTCAAAGTAGCCAAGCAACGGTTCACAGCTATCACGGCTTTGCTCTGAAGACCAGCTTTAGACAGTTCATCGCTGAGTCCATCCTCACCTACCTCATTTTAGCGCCATGTTCAAAATGATTCCACCTTATTCACGCCCATCTGGTTAACACTTCCTGCCAGTTCAGTGGTTCTCAGGTGTAGTGTTACAACACACTCGCATGTTAGCATGTTACAAATTGCAAAAGGTGCTGCAAGTAATACATTATTAATATTGGTTAAAATACTCAAATTTGCCAGTGATATACATTTAAAAATCAACTTGAGCAGACTCAAGGTTAACCCTACACTAACATTATCCTCACTCGTTTTGCAATTGGATATGCTCTCTTATGTGGAGAGAGAAGGGACTGTGTAACCCGCATTCCATCTTAACGGGGTATGCTCACGGAGTGTGTCAACCATAGAATGTCATTTAGTACGTGGTCTGGTGAAGACACAGTTGAGAACCATTACTGTTCCACAGTCATTGTTCCTCTCCATGACCCACTTACGTTTTTGTGTTTCATTTTCTATTTCACATGACGGCATCTCGTGCAGTACTGAACTGGCCTGGTACTGGCTTTTTAATCTAAAAATTTACAACCTCGGTCCTTTTCTTTTGCAGCTCCTTTAGAGACACGGGGCATCCCTTTTATACCTATGATTTCACCTAGTCCCAGTCAAGAGGAGCTACTAACCACTCAGGGTAAAATTTTGTTTTGTTATTTCAATTCAGTGAGGAGCTACCTTTTAGGGATTGCCCTTAAAATAGCCATTTGTACATTTTGTTCATGTGTTGTTTCCAATCAATAGAGGGTCTCTTTTTCCCGTTATAAGAACTATGTGTATCACTTGATTCTTTTGCCTTAACTGTGTATTTGTTCTAAGACTCGTGCTATTTTTCAGTATAAAACAAGAATGTTTTAAAGCTGTTTGAAAAAATCCTAAGTATTCTAAAAGGAAGAATTTCCCGACAGTACATAAATCCTGTGCTTTTCTGTTGCTTTTGAACTGTATTTGCAGTTGAAATTGCATTTGAGGTAAAAATCAGTCATCAAATCACTTATTGAACCCTTCTTGCTGGGTGCTAAGCATAATGTTAAGCAATGGGAATTCCAAAAAAAAAAGTTTTGTTAAAGAGATGGAATTCTTACCCTGAACAGCTCACCATAACAACAGGAGTTAGTGACAATAATGTTTCCGCCCTCCCAGCCAACAGGCTATGTGCATTTTTTATTTAAGCCACATGACATTTCTATGAGATAGGTTCTTTTGCTTGCCCCATTTTATAAATTAGAAAACAGACGTATAAAGACACTTGAAAATTTGACCAAGGTCACACAATTAGTGTCAGAGCCCAGACTGGAATTCACACACTCTGTTACCAGAGTATCTAGGATTAACCCCATCGTTATACAATAAACTATGATAGAGAAAAGAGCAACATGCCAAGCAAGCAAACTACCTGGGGCATCAAGGAAGGCTTCACAGTGGAAGTGACATTTTCATTGAGTCTTCGAGTTGGAGTGAGAGTTGAAGAGTCAAAGATGCGAACGGCCGTTCAGGTTAAAGACACAGAATGGGAAAGAGGCTCAGGCCCAGGACAGGGAATGGCAGCTAGACTAATCAGATGAGCTGGTGTGTTGCCTGGAGAAACAAGGATGAATGAGTCAGGAAGGTGGGTTGGGATGAGCTTGTCCTGCTTTTAAGGAGTTCGGCAGGAACATGTTCACTGTGTGGAGAACCTCAGTTTGCCTGTCTCTTGGTTGAAAATGAACTGGAAAACAAGAGTTCCGGGCTTGTGTTTGTTGGCCCCTCTGCCCTGTCCACGCTACATCCCATGTGGCTGTGCTTAAATCAGTGCCCGTCCTCTCCTCCCTTTTCAAATAAAGCCATCTTTTGCATGTGTCTGCTGAAACCAAGTTATTGATCACATTTTAAAATGAAATGCTCTCCTAAGGAAAAAATTTCAATCGAATGTGCAAATGAGCCTTGGTTAATGAGTAATTAATGCTCATCTAGTCTAGCTTAGGCCTGCAAAGTCAACACCACCCATGATGGCGAAGTCAAAAGGACTTTTGAAGAAACTAGATATAATAATTGTCTAACTTCCACTCTCTATTTTTTAATGTCCCTTGATTTATAGAAGCAAGAACCGTCACCTGTCAACTGTCACAAGTATCTCTCTTGTGAGCAGAATCAAGAGAATAAAGCAGGGCAGAAAAATATTTCAATATATTACTTGCACCAAGTATTTCCTTGGATCCAGTGTGTGCAAAGTAAACAGTGTAATTTGTTGTGTCTGCATGATGTAATGATTTCAGAATAATGGGGGATGAAAGTGTTGCTCTACTTATTTGTCAGGGGAAATATGCCCTTATGTCAATGATATAAACATAGACTCTGTTTTTCATATGAGGAAAATAGAAGAATATGTATTCTTATATGGTGTAAATATACCTCTTTTCATAAGATCAATTTCTTTTCCAGCTCATCTAAATTATTTGTGAAATTTATGGAATAGGGAGGAGAAATACAGAAGACAATCCATAAAGACAACTAAGAGGAATTCGTATAGGAACTGCATTATTGCTGTTACGTGTCAAGTTGATTCAGACAAATAGCAACCTGTGTACAACAAAACACTGTCCACTCCTGCACCATCCTCACAATCACTGCTATGTTTGAGCCGTTTTTGCAGCAACTGTGTCAATCCATCTCATTGAGGGTCTTCCTCTTTTTCGCTGACCCTCTACTTTACCAAGCATGATGTTCTTCTCCAGGGACTGATCCCTCCTGATAACATGTCCTAAGTATGTGAGACGAAGTCTCACTATCCTCACTTCTAAGGAGCATTCTGGCTGTATTTCTTCCAAGACAGATTTGTTCATTCTTCTGGCAGCTCATGGTATATTCAATATTCTTCACCAATACCATAATTCAATCATGGTATTCAATTCTTCTTCAGCTTCCTTATTGTCCAGCTTTCACATGCATAGAAATGGTTGAAAATACCATGGCTTTGGTCAGGCACGTCTTAATCCTCAAAGTGACATCTTTGCTTTTTGACAGTTTAAAGAGGTCTTTTGAGGCAGTTTTGCCCAATGCAATACGTCATTTGATTTGTTGACTGCTGCTTCCATGTTCATTGATTGTGGATCCAAGTAAAATGAAATAAATCCTTGACAACTTTAATCTTTTCTCCATTTATCATGATGTTGCCTATTGGTGCAGTTGTGAGGGTTTTTGTTTTCTTCATGTTGAGGTATAATCCATACTGAAGGCAGTATCCCCTTGTTCTGTTCGAACAACTGCCTCTTTGTCTATGTACAGGTTCTGCGTGAGCACAATGAGATCCTTGTAATAATTATTAAACTAGTAGTGCAAGAAGACAGCAAATACAATAAATCAGAGTCATTATAATGTTTAATATATTTTAATGCAATTTATTCTTTTATTATTGCATGGGGAAGAAGAAAGTGTGGATTTTTGGCATGTTTCTAAAGATAATTATTTAAAACAAGCTATCTTGCTGTGCTTTTTCCCCAGCAGAAACAGACCAATCCACCCAAGAACACTTCACAACTAAGATTCCCCGAACAACTGAATTGGCAAAGACAACTCAAGGTAATATTACTTCCCTAACTCTGAATAGTAACTTTTCCTTATTTGTTTTTAATCAGGAAAGAAATTTTTTTTTTCAGGATGTTAATTTCTCGTTACAGAGAATGAGTTGATTTTTTTTCCATTACATAGGTGCAGCATATCAGCCAAATCTGAATACTTAATATGAATATTAGTTGAATGTAGGGAAAAGTTCTTTAGTTAGAACTCTGCTGTTAAATGTGTTGTTGGTTGCTTAATACTGATAACTAAGAATAGAAGCTCATATTTTTTATTTTTATTTTTTTTCTTGCTTGACTTTCATCTGCCTCATTCCTTTAATATCTAGTAGACAAGAATTTTTGTTATCTTCTCCTTCCCATCCTCCTCTTCTTCCTCTTTTTTCTCTCCCTCCCATCCTTCTTCTGTCCTATCATCCCCACTGGGCAAAATACATTAATACTGTGGCCTGGGAGTCCCTGGGTGGTGCAAACGGTTAACGCATTAGGCCACTGGCCGAAAGGTTGGAGGTTCGAGCCCACCCAGAGGTGCCCTGGAATAAAGGTCTGGTGATCTACTTTCAAAAAATAAGTCACTGAAAATCCTATGGAGCACAGTTTTACTCTGACACACATGGGGTCAAAAACTATGAGTCCAAGTTGACTACATGACAACTGGTTATTGTGGCTAAGAAGAGAAACTATTAAGAAAATGGTTTTTTTTTTAAATCACTTAATATTTGAATATCTAGAGAGGATTTCTCTGGGATTTCCTACCTTCATTTCCACTTTGGGATTACCAACTTTTTGGAAAGTGAACTCACCGACATACAGCCGTATTTCATCTTTGTGCTCTCGGAAGTCTTTCCTTTTTACATTTTTCTTTCTTACTTGGGTTATAACATTCACAGTACCTATCCAAGTATCTGTGGAGAACTATTCTTGCTGCTGCATTATACAACAAAGAGAACTTTAACTATTTCACTTTGACCTCAAGGTGTTTACTGCCTGGGAAATTTATGGTAGAAACTATGGCCATTCATATTCAGTTATATTATGAAATATATTGTAAGTCATTAATATACTGATATTATTTGAGTTTTCTGTCTAAAATTAAATTCCATATTGTCCCTAAATTCTGTAACAGCAATTACAAGCATTAGAAACTAACAATTGAACTGTGTTTAGCTTTGATGAGTGAATGCATCTTTAACCAGTTGTGGATTTTCCAGTATTTGCGTAGTTTTCTTTTTTTTCTAAATGATCCCTTTTGCCCAGCTCTACCTCTACCAGATGGCAGGATTTCCCCTACCCCCCGCAAAAATAAAATAAAGTTAAATTTAAGGAGTTAGAAGACAAATAAGTTTATTTTACCCATCATCAGTTCTAATTGGAGGAAAAATTTGTTGGGAGAAGTTTAAAATAAGAAGAAATTCTATCAGTAAAAGAAATCTAATGTTAAAGTATGTATTTTGTCATATTTATTACATATAATTCTTATTCTAAATAAACATTGTTGATAATAGACTCTGTATACTACAAGAAAGTGCCTTTAAATTTTCCAAATCTTGTTTTATTTGATTTTTTGGTGTAACTTTTTATTCTGTTCATTTAAAAATATACACAGAAGTAAGAAGAAGAATATAATGACACCACTCCCCATATCCATTACCAGCTTCACCAATTAACAACAGATATTCTATCATGTCTTATCTGTACACCACCCTGATTTTTGTATATTTCTTTCTGCTATGTTTTTTTCAAATCTCTTTAATATCTGGTTTAATGGAAGATAGCTAGATTCTCATAATCAAACACATTAATATTTTTGCAGCAAAATAAATAAATGTTTACTATAAGTAGGATAAATAAAGACATTTATTCAACTCAGGTTGGGTTGCCAAATGAGAAAAAGATTTCAGCTTTTTAGAATTCTATGGATTTCAGTATTTTATGGATTTCAGAATTCAGGGGAAAAGATCACAAGCCTTTCTTGTTTTTACTTTTCCTTTCTTTAATGGGAATAGGGTCACCGTTGCTAGTGTATATGGAATTTTTATCAAATTCCTTCTAAAACGTGTTTTTATTAGATACAAGTTTCACAGTTTATTGGATTTATTTATGGGATCTGGTATCATTATATGAATTGTCAGTATATTTATATGATGTATTTTAATTTTTTTTTCTTTGTGTGCTGCTGATCCTTAGCTGAAGCTGAGTCTAAACTGTGCTGCCCTGGGATTCGTACTTTTCTGGGCTTGTGCCAGCATCTTGGAGCCCTAGTGGTGCAGTAGTTAAAAGATGTGGCTGCCTGCTTCCATAAAGATTCCAAAACCCATTGCCGTTGAGTAGATTCTGACTCATAACGACCCTATAGCACAGAGTAGAACTGCCCCATAGGGTTTCGAAGGCTGTAAATCCTTACGGAAGCAGACTGCCACATCTTTCTCCCGCGGAGTGGCTGATGAGTTCAAACTGCCCACCTTTCAGTTAGCAGCCAAGTGCTTAACCATTGTACCACCAAGGCTCCTCTCTGTAAAGATTATGGCCCTGGAAAGCCTGGGGCAGTTCTACTCTGTTATGTAGGATCACTTTGAGTCAGAATCGACTCAACGGCAACGGGTTGGTTTGTTTGTTTTACCAGAATCTTTAAACTTAAAGATCTTTAAGCCTTTAGGTTCATTTGCATGAGATGACAAAGGACATCCTGGGAAAGAATCCATCCTGAGGAATGCAAGTAGTATCCACAACTTGGTCCATTCCAATATGCCTGCTTGGAAGCCGAGGGTCAATGTTGAGAAAGGCATGCTGTGTGTCACTTGGACCACTCTGGGGCCCAACCTTCACAAATGTGTGTCTGAGCTCTGAGGAGAGAGGGTCAGTTCGCTGTTTGTTTGTTTGCTTTGAGGTCAGGCATTAGGAGCCCAAGCCAGCCCGCCACAATTTGAGAGAGATGCTGAATCCTCTCACTCTTCGCACTCTACCCCATGTATGTATGTACCACAACCTATGGGGCTTTTTGGTCCCCAAGGCCTCAGCCATGAGGCCCAAGTGCTCCGAAGAAACTTTGTGCCTAGATTACTGATTACAGTGTGAGTCTGCTAGTGGAATCTCCAACACCTTTTCTCTGTGGCACCCTTACTCGTGCATCTCCTAAGACAATTTCCCTGCAGGACACTATAACAGAAACCCTGAAATGTTCAAGCTCCTCTCACTTACCTTATAATCTCAACCCATGGCAGAAATCCACTTAGCCAGAGGTGTTGAAGGACATTTTGATCATTGCTTTCAGCCCCCTGGCCACTAATCCACGCAGAGCTGTATCCTCCTTCCCCTTTCCTGACTGGGCAGAACGGGTGGGCCCCTTACGGAGTTCCTCCTGTAACATCTGTGTGCTCGTTTTTGATGTTGTCTTCATACAGTATTTTAATGCTTTTTAAAAATAGCTTTTTCTGTAGATATTTAAGTATGAAGTCATCTTTTTTATTTATTTTTATTATTGGTCACCAAAAACTATGTGGAGATAAAGTTTACCTATATTAATTATCACAAAGTTCCTTCATCTTCTTTTAAAAAAATTGAAACCCTAGAGCAGTTTTTTCAAGAGCATATGTTGTTTGGTGATGATGAGCTGTATGAGTAACTAACTGCCTAAACATAAATTATACTTCAGCTGTTTTATAAAAGACTTGCTTCTAGATTTAAGTAAATACTGTGGAAAACCTAAAACAAAAACTCTGTGATCCTGTGCCTTTGAAATCTTGAACGGAATGGTGATTATTTCTGTGCTCTGCTTAAAATCTCTTTTTTTTAAATAATTTGTTATATTTTTGTTTTTTGCAAATTCTCTTTTTTGTACAGTTTTCAAATCCATGTGTGTTCTAGAATGAGCCTAATAAGATCCATGATCCTTGTTTTTTGTTTTTTTAACTAAAAGCAATCTAATGAATTCCAGGTCGCTATGAGTCGGAAACGACTTGAGGAGAGTGGGTTTGGTTTTTGGTTTTAGAATCTAACATTGAAAGGAATTTATATGAAAAGCTGGAACAAATTACATTGACAGGGACTCCTGCCACCCTCAAAGAAAACTAAAGGAAAACATTTGCACATCATCATCATGCATTTTAAAGTCTGCGAGAATTAATTTCTAATAGCGTCAGTTCCTCTGCCCACTCTGGTTTTTGCACATTGTAAGGCCCATCTGAACCTATAGAAAATGTCAGTGTAAGTCTGCTGTTTTTGGCCTGCAGTATGGCAAAATTCTGCGCATCACAATCTTTACATTGGAAGCTTATAAATGAGCCACATTATGACCTATTTCACAGGTGTATTCTTTTTTTTAATTTGGTAGGCACAGGCATTGCTGATTTATGGTTATACAAATAACCACTCAAATGTGTGAACAAACCATTGAAACGATGTAACCTACTTACATCGTCTGCAAGAAAAAAAGTTTCCAGTCCTAGCTAAAGCATTACCAAGACAGTTAGTGGCAGGAGGCAGAGTGATGCGCTGAGGGAAGCAGCGGAGAGCAGGGATGGGATGGACGAATCCTAGGATGAATGCACACTTTAAAACTGTAAGAAGCAAAAATATCTCAGCAGAGTTTCTCAAGAATATGCCTGTTTACAATGGCCGTTCATTTATTTATTTATTTATTCAGCAAGTCTTCGTTGAGAGTCCTAACCAGTTACCGTGCCAGGCCCTGGATAACAGGAGCAGAAAGTAACAAGGCGGCGTGATAGTCTCAGGGCTTGTCTGGGTTCTTGCTCCTCTCTTGATGGTCAGGGCGCCTAAGGCCATTTTTGATCAAAGTCTAGCTTTATAGCCCTGTGTTTAAGTGTGAACATTCATTCATTTCAGAGTTCATGAGCAGAGATAATTTTATAAAGACCACATATTTCTACTCTTTTAATCTTGCCTACCTAAAATTATTTCTTTTTTTGCCTTTGAGGTTGCTTGGTTTCTTTGGCAAAATACTGTTCCACAGTGACTCCTAATTGAGAGATGTGGATGGATAGATGGATGGATGGATGATGAGTGGGTGGGTGGGTGGATGGATGGGCAGATATATGCTTACTGTGTTAAGCAACCACCTGGCAAAATGAATGCTCTTGAAAAATGTGGACTAAATGCTGACTGATGGTTTGTTTGTTTTTTTTTCTTTTTATTGTTGGGCTTTAAGTGAAAGTTTACAATTCAACTTAGTCTCTCATACAAAAATTTATGCATACATTGTTTCGTGACCCTACTTTCTCTCACTATACTGTGACAGCACACTCTTCCTTTCCACTGCTGATTTCCTGTGTCTACTCAATGAGCTCCTGACCCTCTCTGCCTTCTCATCTGGCCTCCTTATGAGAGCTGCTCATTTAATCTCATGTTTCTACTTAAGCTAAGAAGCACACTCTTCACGAGTATCATTTTATGTCCCATAGTCCAGTCTAATCTTTGTAAATGCTGACTAATCTTTAACACACATTACAAATGACCTACCTCACTCTGCCTATGTACATTTTTAATTTCCAGTCATGAATATTTTTACTTGTTTTATTTTCCTTTAGCATGAGTGCTGTGGAGGTTTCAGAACATTACTTCTACTTCCATGCAGAGTGTATGTGTTGTTGGTCCCCAAGTGCTAACCCCTCCATTTAGTGGGTTCTGGGGTCTCGGTTATTAAATACGAAGTATTCCTCTGTTTCAGCACCACACCGATTGTACACTACTCCTGCGAGGCCCAGGACAACTGACAGATCACAGATCAGACCTGGTGAGTTGTTTCTTTTTCTCAGATGGCCTAAATAACCAGCAGGTCTAGGGAAGATATAACATGTATTGAAACAGCCCAAAAAACCAAACCTACTACCGTCAAGTCAATTCCGACTCATAGCAACCCTATAGGACAGAGCAGAACTGCCCCATAGGGTTTCCATGGCTGTAAATCTTTACAGAAGCAGATTACCACATCTTTCTCCCGCAGAGCAGCTGGTAGGTTCTAACCGCCAACCTTTTGGTTAGCAGCCGAGGGCTTTAACTACCGTGCCTTCAAGGCTCCTCATGCACCAAAGGGGGCTATATATCCTAATTGTATTAAAATCCATACAGAAATTCCGAGGATTAGAGAGGCACTAACAAATCCAGAGAAGTGACAAGACTTGATTGAGATTTCTAAGGATTGTTGGATTCAGAAACCACTATGGAACTTTATCAGAAGACCTTGGGTATATAGAAGTATTTTACAAATAGTGTTTGTGTGTAAGTCATTCAGACGTGTGCAATTTCAATTTTCTATGACAATTATAGTGATAGATAGCATAGGATTAGCTATGACAGGATAATTTAAAAAAAAAAAAAAACCATTGCCGTCAAGTCAATTCTGACTCATAGCGACCCTATAGGACAGAGTAGAACTGCCCCATAGGGTTTCCAAGGAGCAGCTGGTAGATTTGAACTGCCAGCCTTTTGGTTAGCAGTTAAGCTCTTAACCACTGACATGATACTACTTACTGTCAGTTGTTATTTATCTTCTAAGAAAAGACAGTCTCTTCCAGTATAAAAAGACTCTTGCTCTGAGAGAATATTTTTACTCGATTCCTATAGAAGTAAAATATATTTTACAGGTTGTAAACAGCAAAAATAAAACAATAATTATACATTGGGAAATATTTTAAATTTACAAAATTCTACAAAGATTACAGAATCTCCTTCACTGGAGGTTGTTTAGGAAAAAATTAACTTGCAGGGGTTGATTTGGTTCATGTAAATTTCTCCTACACTAAAGCACAAGTAGGACCAAAGACTCTGATGGTGTTTTCTGCCCTTTTTCGCTGTGATTCTAAGAAGTCTTCTTAAAGTTCTAAGTGATTGAACTGGCTTCTAAATGAATGTTCTTGGTGAACATCTCTCCGTACACATGGAAGAAAGAACAAATAATTTTTTATATCCTTTGCTTTATGGAGAGCCCATATATTTTGCAGTAATCCTCCAGTTCTTAAAGGTAATTAGACACAGAAATCTTTTATAAACAAATACATTGCCATGTGGCTTTGGTATCATGATAGCTGTTAAAAGCTTAAGGTATGGCTGATTATATTAAACAGCTCTCCAAAATAACAGAACAATAACAAAACGGCTCACACTGATTGAGTGTTTGCCATGTGCCCAATGAGGTGCAGTTGAGGAAGCTAAGGCACGGGGAGGAGCTAGAAAGTAGATTCAAATCCAAGCATTCTGGCTCCAAAACTTGTGCTCTTAATCGAAATACACTTAATGCTTTTATTTAAAGTGTATTCTAAATGGAGGATAAACTAGATGATTTCTTAAAGGTCTAGGTAGTCCTGTGGCTCTCTAGAGAGCAGAAGATCCATTAAAATAGTTTCAACATAGTACTGTGTTCAGTAATGGACTTGTACCAGAACTATCGTGAGGGAACATCTGTACTTAGAGACTCCTGCAAAAAGACCGCGAAGCTATGAATTATGAATTAAAGTCCTAACAAATAAATACACTTCAGGTTTTGGTTTCTCATTAGGCATACGATGTTTCTTCAGTTCCATTTTGGAGTGTATCTAATGCTTATAAATGAAGCAAGTTATTGCCCACTTAGAATTATAAATTCCCTTGCCAGTTATTTTTTCAAGTCAAGTATTGAAGCCCAGTGTTAACTCAGAGTACAAATTCAGGTCTCTGTTCCCAAATTCAAGTCTATGAATTTTATACCAGAATTGTGGCTTCTATATTCTGAACAATATTTTTTGGTAAGCCATCTTATTTTTTTTTTCTTTTTTTATTCCCCAGTAAATGACTTGCCATTCTCTGAGAAGTTTTGTTTTCCTTGGCCACAAAGTTTTAATGAGAAAATGTCTAAATGATTTATTTCCCACTTTCCTGTAGTTACGAATAGGACAACTGCAAAACTTAGACCCAAACCCAGTGGGATGCCCGAAGGGAATGGAGTGAAAATAGGTAATGTTTACAAATTTATTTCCTTTTGATCCTATCAAAACTATAAATGTAATTATTTAGTCTCTAAAATTCTGAATTTATACTTCAATTTCTTTTTTACTAGTTTTGGAAGTTCTTAGTGTAACTGGAATTGAAAACAGTAACTCATTCCAATATAAAACTTCAAATGTCTGTGAAAACATTAAAGAAGAATTTTTCACTTTTCTCAACCCAGTCTACTAAATTAACTACCACATAAAATCTTAATTTTTACAAAGATCATGATGAAATATGAATTATTGAACAAAATTAATCAAAATAGCTGTTTTCCCTAATCTCAAAACACGTTCCATACAGAGGCTTGATCTTTGCAACAGTAATTACTTGGTTTTCAAGTTATAATTTCACAAGGGCCATTACAATTTTTTTAAAAAGATTTGTATTTACTAGCAATCTGAAATATGATGGGTTAAACAAGAAGAAGCAGATTTAATCAGAGAAATTAGTAATTAATCGCTCTAGTTACAGTCATATAAATATTCCCAAATCATTCAGCTTAAGTAAGTGATCCAGTTAGATCTAAGGGATTAGTCATCATACAGATAACTAGAACACTGGTCTGGCCAAAGTGTAAACATCAAGTCACCAGGTGGATAAATGGTAGTTATTACATTCCTTTAACATGGGATTGCACCTTTCCCTTGAAATATATTTTAAATGGTATAAACTCTGTACTTGCTTATGTAAAAGCATGAAAATTGGAATTTATTTAATGCATATATACATTTAATCAACCCATGATGATTCTATAATGAAAAAGAGATGTGTATCATACCTAAAGATATTTAGTCTAAAAATAATTTTGATTTGTTTTAGAATAAGGTTTTTGTAGTTTTACTAGAAGTAGCATCTGAAGTTCTAGGAATTCACGTCTCCTCAAACCAAATAATGAGGCCAATACTATAAATTCCTGATTCATGAAAAGCAAGAAAGCATTCCAGTTTCCATTTGTGCTCAGCTGCTCCTTTGATTCTTCCCAACTGTAGGATTAAGCACTGTATAGTTTCTCAGACACAATCTGTCTCTTAACAGAGCCACTTTCTCTAAGATACTTTTAGGTGCGGGGAAATGGGTGCAAATGTTTTTAATATTCAAAGTAACTCCCTGGAGGTTGTATGAGTAAAAATAGAGGAAAGTAGTTAGATGACAACAAAACAAATGAAAGAACAAGAAAAGTAGCTATGATCAAACTTAAAAACAATTAACCTTCATATAATTAAGCATCGATTCTCACTAGAAAAATGCTAATCATCTTTAACAAGGGAACTAGAAGCATTATTAAATTTTAGCTTATGAATGATATAAACATTTTCCCAGAGCTACTTGTATAGAAAACTGATATCTATTACCTTCTTGGAGCCCCAGTGGCACAGCGGTTAAGAGCTTGGCTGCTAACCAAAGGGTCAGCAATTCAAATCCACCAGCTGCTCCTTGAAAATCCTATAGGGCAGTTCTACTCCGTCCTATAGGTCACTGTGAGTCAGAATCAACTCGACAGCAATGGGTTTAGTTTTTTTATTACCTTCTTGGGTAGATGAAGTCATCTTTATAATAATAACTCATCCAATTTATCTATAGAAAGATGATACATTAGAGCATCTTGAATTTAATGGGCTGGTAGGCATGCGTAAACAAGAATATGCTCATCTCCCCTCTTCCTATTTCACCCCCAACCAAGATTTGTTGTACCTATTTTATGTTCTGTTGTCTACCCATTGGGATCCCCCTACAAAGCAGGACTTGTTATCCAGCTGCAGAGTGTGAAGTCCATCTATCAGCTCCTTCAGGGTCAGCCTCAGCTGAGAGAGACTTGAAGGGAGTTCTGGGTGGCACATTTTCATGTTTACCACAATAATACATCACAATGAAGTGGGACTTGTCCCAGTTATGCAAGGTTGGTTCAACATGTACACAAATTAGTGTAATTCCACATTAACAGAATAAAGGAGAAAAATCACATGATCATCTTAATAGATGGAAAAAAAACTTAGGAAAAATTCAAAATCTATTCATGGTGAAAACTCTCAAACTAGGAACAGAAGGAAGTTTCTTCAACCTGGTAGTCATTTTTGAAAACCCTAGAGTTAGTCACATACTTAATGTGAAAGAGAATGCTTTTCTCCTAAGATCAAGAACACAGAAGAATTCCTACTCATCACTTGTATTGAATGTAGTAGTGGAGAGTTTAGCCAGTGCAATAAGGCAAGAAGAAAAGTAAAAGGCAGAAAAACTGGGAATCAAAAATGACGTGATTATCTATGTAGACTATCATTAAAGGAAAATTTAGCGGCTCTCAGATTATTTGCCTAGGGAATAATGTTTTAACAAATTGGTAAAAAAAAAAAAGTTTTCAAATCTTTGCTCAACAATTTATAGACCTAAATGTGTCCACCTTACTTTGATTCTGCATACTTTTGGTCTGACTGGTCTACAGAGATGCAGATGTTCCCATAAGTTTATTTTCTTCTCTGAATCAGTTCCACTGTCTCACTAACACTCGCCTCCAATCTCTATTGTGTCATGTCCACACCATATCTTAGGCAATCAGTCTTTTTTATAATTTATTTTTT
The DNA here is from genome assembly GCF_000243295.1 of Trichechus manatus latirostris. Taxonomy (NCBI): domain Eukaryota; kingdom Metazoa; phylum Chordata; class Mammalia; order Sirenia; family Trichechidae; genus Trichechus; species Trichechus manatus. The sequence goes on along the minus strand of NW_004443991.1, from coordinate 1,683,026 downwards.
GTTGTAATTGATAATATACACAGCCGAACATACAGTAATTCAACAATTTCTATGTGTATGATTCAGTGACATTGATTACGTTCTTCATGTTGTGCAACCATTCTCACCCTCCTTTTCCAAACTGATTCTCTCCTATTAACATAAAATTGACCACCCCCTAAGTTTTCTATCTTACCTTTCAAGTTGCTGTTGCCAATTTGATTCCACATAGATAGTTCTTAAAAGAGCACAATACTCAAGGCAGACATTTTTTACTAGTTAAGCTAAACTATTATTTGGTTTTAAGAAGACTTTAGGGGATATTTTTGGTTTGAGGTTTAAAGATTATTTCAGGGCAATAGTTTCAGAGATTCATCCAGCTTCCATGACTCCAGAAAGTCTGGATTCCAAGAGACTTTGAAATTCTGTTCTGCATTTTCTCCCTTTTGATCAAGATTCTTCTATAGAATCTTTGATCAAAACTTTCAGTAATGGTGTCCGGGCACCACCCAGTTCTTCTGGTCTCATGTCAAAGGCAGCAGTCATTCATGGAAGCAGTTAGCCGCACATTCCATTTCTTCCCCCTATTCTTGATTCTCCTCCTTCCTCTGTTGCTCCAGGTGAATAGAGACCAATTGTCGTACCTTGGATGGACACTTTCAAGCTTTTAAGACCCCAGGCAGTACACAACTAGGTAGAAGGTAGATGGAAGCACTAAACACGATATTAGTCAGCCAATCAGTCTTTATGAGAGACCATTTCTTTGTCAACTGATTCCATGTCTAACTTTGACATCTTGTCCACAATATTTATTATCCATCTCACCTACATTTTTCCATAGTTTTTCTTACTGAATTTTTCAGCCCAGACATTTTATATTAGAAAAAGTCAGTTGGTAAAGGATTAGGTTAAGATTTATAGGACATATCCTTCATGGTATTAGGCCATCTAAGGTTGTGCTCTCAGAAGACTGAAAAAAAGAAAAGAAAAAGGCTGTGAGGCCTGAAGACTATGAACCCTTGACTACTGGGGCCTCTACAAAAATCTTGCAATTATTTTATCATTGTTGTTAGTTGCTGTCAAGTTCATTTGTACTTATGGTGACCCCATGTGGTACAGAGTAGAACTGCTCTATAGGGTTTTCTAGACTATAATCTTAATGGAAGCAGATTGCCAGTCATTTTTCTTCTGTGGTACTGCTGGTTGAATCAAGTGCAAACCATTTGTGCCACCTAGCGATCTTGCAATGATTCTATAAACCTCAGGAATTTTTTAAACCATCTTGAGCCAAGTTTCTTATTTCATAACATCATTACAGCTATTCTTCATACATTATGTGTATTTCATACCTATGTATATAAATATTCCTCCACCTCAAGGTTAGAAAGTAGCCTTCAAGAGGTTGAGGTTTTAAGGGAACCGTTTTTCCTGCACTCTGCTTTTCCAAGGTTTCTAGAAATGTGTCTCAGCTTAGTTGATGTGGTCTACATATCAGAACCTCCTTGATACTTGACTACAGAGATACAACAAGCTGTGCACTAGACCAGGGTCAACAAACTACGGCTCCATAGGCCAAATCTAGTTCACTGCCTGGTTTTGTAAATAAAGTTTTATTGAAACACAGCTTGCTTTCACAATACAATGGCAGATTGAGTAGTTGTGCTAGACATAGTATGACTCACAAAGCCAAAGATATATACTATACGGTCCTTTACAGAAACTCTGTGCTTTCTCCCTGAAGAAGGAAGTTGTTGAACTGAACAACTATTCTTTCATTTATCCCTGTATTTATTGAAGACCCATTATGTTCCAGGAAAAGCATAATTTTGAAACCAGCTTGGCACATGTGGTTTGACAGTTATGGTAAATACCTGAATCCCTGGACTCCCTTCTCTTCATCCTAATGAGGAAACCACATACACTTTACTGTCCCCACATGGAGTGTGTTTGACAACCAGACTCCTCCAACTTGAGGAATGTATTTTTCTGGGCTGTGGCTAAATCTTCCAGACTGTTGGCTCTTTCTCCTCTGGTTTTCTAGCCAGGTGTTAAGATTTGGGGATGGGGTGCAGAGACTAGTCATCTGTAAATGCTACCCTATTTTTGGTCAAAGGGAATGGAGTTTCTGATACATTTGAAAATTGATTCCCAGTCTAATGTGTTTGTTTGAAAATTTTTGTTACTATGGTTAAAAATACCCAAATTGTTAATTCACTTTTGACAATAAATTGCTAAAAGATGAACTATGCAAACCCAGAGATTTTTGGAGAGTTCCCATATGGCAGTTGGGGGCTCATTCTGAGGCTCAGTCTTGGTTGCTTACAGAGCCTACCCTGCCCTTTGGACAATACATTAATTAATCCTGCCTGAGGAAAAAGGAATTCAGGTCACAGCCTCAGCCAGACTGGCCGATTGGGTGCCAATTCCTGAGGAGTCCTTCTCAGCAGCATCTCTCTCATTGGCTTCCTCCTTCTCTTCCCATTGTCTCTGTGCCACCTCTGGCTTTCAGTTGCTCTGCTCTGATGTAGGGCAGCAGACATGTGACTGATTTCCATGCCTCTGACACTCACATTGCTGCCCTGTTGATGTGCTTAGGCCACAGCTAGATGGAGGCAGAGCCAGAACTAGAGCTCCGTCTCCTGCCCCCCAGTTTAGCATTCTGTCCACTGAGCCCCAAGGCTGACTTTTGCAGACCCTTCCCAACACTTCCATGCAAAACTGGCTCTTACCTGTTGGAGGCATTGGTAGTTCAATGGTAGAATTCTTGCCTTCTATGTGGGAGCCCCAGGTTTAATTCCCAGCCAATGCACCTCATGCACAGCCACCACCCTTCTGTCAGTGGAGGCCTGTGTGTTGCTATAATGCTGAATAGATTTCAGCAGAACTTCCAGATTAAGATGGATTAGGAGGAAAACTACTTGCTAGCAATTTGCTTCCAAAGATCAGCCAGTGAAAACCCTGTGGATCACAATGGTCCAATCCTCAACCAATCATGAGAATAGTGCAGTAACAGGCAGCATTTCAGTCTGTTCTGCATGGGGTCACCACGAGTTTGGGGGCCAACTCGACAGCAGCTAGCAGTACAACAAAGGCTGAAGAATGCCCTACTGATTCTGACTCATAGCAACCCCATAGGACAGAGTAGAACTGCTCCATAGGGTTTCCAAGGCTGTGATCTTTACAGAAACAGACTGCCGCATCTTTCTGCCATAGAGCAGCTGGTGGGTTCGAACTGCTGACCTTTCAGTTGATAGCCAAGTGCTTAACCACTGCACCATGAGTCAAAATTGACTCAATGGTACACAGCAGCAACAACTACTACTCTATTGATTTGACTAGTTACATGTCAGGATTGTAACAGTATGATGCTTCTGTATCCATCTATATGAAAAATGACAGAAAATACCTAGTTTCTGCTAACTTCTCCCTTATTTGAAAAGAGCCCAGGACAATTGGTGTCATTGGCCTAATTGATAAAGTAATCCCACAAAATTTTGGATTTTCTGCAGGGCTCCTAAATCGCCAACTCACTAGGCCCTTTGAGCACTCATCCCTGTGTATGGTGGATCTGCCTGTGTCCAGTACCACTTTCTGAGTCCTACACGCCCATGGCATGGCTGGACCAACATACTTGCCAGTTGTGACCATTTAGTCCTCTCACACTGGTGGTGCTTCATTCCACCCCAGGGGCCAAGTATAGGATGACAGGGCTGTAGTCACTTAGAGGCATTGCGGAAAATAAGAGAAGGAAAAAAACAACAGAAGGAAGACTGTGCTATGTGCTATGCCACTTGGTGCTTAAGAGACAGCCTTTGCTAGTGAGCAGCCATCTAAGATGCACCAGTTGGTCCCAACCCACCTGGAGCAAAGGAGAATGAAGAACACCAAAGACACAAGGAAAATATTAGCCCAAGAGACAAAACAGGCCACATAAACCAGAGAATCCATCAGCCTGAGACCAGAAGAACTAGATGGTGCCTGGTGTCTTAGTCATCTAGTGCTGCTATAACAGAAATACCACAAGTGGATGGCTTTAACAAAGAGAAATTTATTTCTTCACAATCAAGTAGGCTGAAAGTCCAAATTCAGGGCATCAGCTCCAAGGAAAGGCTTTCTCTTTCATGAATGTTACCCAGGACTAGGAGCCTCTCCACGCAGGGACCCTGGGTCCAAAGGACGCGCTCTGCTCCCAGCACTGCTTTCCTGATGGTATGAGGTCCCCAACTCTCTGCTTGCTTCCCTTTCCTTTTATCTCTTACAAGAGATAAAAGGTGGTGCAGGCCACACCCCGGGGAAACTCCCTTTACATTGGATCGGGGATGTGACCTGAGAAAGGGTGGTGTTACAATTCCACTCTAATCCTCTTTAACATAAAATTACAATCACAAAATGGAGGACAACCACACAATTCCCAGAATCATGGCCTAGCCAAATTGTTACACACATTTTTGGGGGGACATAATTCAAACCATGACATTTCATCCTTTGGCCCCCAAAAAATCACATCCTTGCAACAGGCAAAACATATTCACCTCATCATATCATAGCAAAAGTCTTAACTCCAAGTCCAAAATCCAAAAATTCCTCTTCATCTGTGAAATCTAGAATACAAGTTATTTGCTTCCAAAGGTACAATGGCAGAACAGGCACAAGCTAGACGTTTCCATTACAAATGGGAGAAACTAGAGGAAAAGAAGTGATAACAGGCACCAAGCAAGTCAGCAGAACACATTACATTAGCCCTCAAGGCTTTGAAAATAATCTTCTGTTCTCTGAGACAATTTACACAATGGCCCTGCCCTCCAGACTCTAGGTATTGGCCACACTCTCCAGATTTTGAGTGGAGGTCCCTCTGCACTGGGTTTCAGCTCCGCCTTCCAGGCCCACTGGGACAGCAACTCTGCTCGCTTGGCTTTAGGCACACCATTCTACTTCATCCGAGTGACAACTCCACCCTTAGAAACACCAGAGGCCATGGCTCCACCCTTTGAAACCCCTGAGGTCATGGCCATACCTTTTGAGACTAAGGCAGCTAGGCTTCTTGTGTCCCTTGTCTCTTCAGCTTCTGCTTCTGTTTCCCGTGGCCTTTTGGCCTTCGGGCCTCATGCCCGCATCTGCCCTGCTGGGGCATGTGTTCTAAAGCTTTGTAGCTCCACGGATAAGTGCCCGGAGGCACCCCACTCTGCCAGGAAGCCTCCCGCGAACAGGCACTCAGCTCTCTCGCTCCGTGGGTCAGCTCCAGTGCCATCTCGCACTGGCCTCCTGGTTCTGCTGCTGCTGGTCCTCTGTCACTGCTGCACGGTCTATCCATTCACAGTTTTAAAACCGCTTCCACGTTTTAGGTATCTGTTAGAGCAGCACCCCACTCACTCGGTACCAAATTCTGTCTTAGTCATCTAGTGCTGCTATAACAGAAATACCACAAGTGGATGGCTTTAACAAAGAGAAATTTATTCTTCACAATCAAGTAGGCTAAAAGTCCAAATTCAGGGCATCGGCTCCAGGGAAAGGCTTTCTCTGTCATGAATGTTACCCAGGACTAGGAGCCTCTCTGCGCAGGGACCCCGGTCCAAAGGACGCGCTCTGCTCCCAGCACTGCTTTCTTGATGGTATGAGGTCCCCAATTCTCTGCTTCCTTCCCTTTCCTTTTATCTCTTACAAGAGATAAAAGGTGATGCAGGCCACACCCCAGGGAAACTCCCTTTACGTTGGATCAGGGATGTGACCTGAGTAAGGGTGGTGTTACAATTCCATTCTAATCCTCTTTAACATAAAATTACTATCACGAAATGGAGGACAACCACACAATTCTGGGAATCACGGCCTAGCCAAATTGTCACGCACATTTTTGGGGGGACATAATTCAAACCATGACACCCGGATACCACCAATGACTGCCCTGACCGGGAACACAACAGAGAGTCCCTGACTAAATAGGAGAAAAGTGCAATGCAGAACTCAAATTCCAGTAAAAAGACCAGACTTAATGGTCTGAATGAGACTGGAAGATCCACGGAAGACACGGCCCGCAGACTCTCTGTTAGCCCAGAACTAAAACCATTCCCGAAGCCACCTCTTCAGACAAAGATTAGACTGGACTATAAAACATAAAATGATACTCGTGAAGAGTGTGCTTCTTAGTCAAGTAAATACACGAGACTAAATGGGCAGCTCCTGTCCAGAGGCGAGATGAGAAGGCAGAAAGGCATAGGAGCTGGCTGAGTAGACACAGGAAATCCAGGATGGAAAGGAGGAGTATGCTGTCACATTATAGGGATTAGCAGCTAGTGTCACATAACAATGTGTATATAAATTTTTGTATGAGAAACTAACTTGAGCTGTAAATTTTCACTTAAAGCACAATTTAAAAAAGTACAAAAAAGAAAAGAAACAGGCTTTGGACCCGGGCATATGTGAATCTGAATCCCAACACTTCCTAACCGTGAGACCCTGGGTGAGTTGCTCGATCTCTCCTTGCCTTGGTTTCCTCATGTGTAAGCCATCAACGAAGTCTCCCACACAGAAGAGTTGTAAGGAACAAATCAGGTATTGAACGTGTAAGGTACTTGCACAGTATTGGCACAAAATACTGTGTTTTTTAAGGGCAGGGAGATTTGGAGAAAGGTTAGAAAGAAGGATCTACTGAAGGTACACACAACTTACTAGCCTTCTAGAGTACGGGATAAATTTTTTTACCCTCAAAACAAAAATAGCAGTAAATCAAATCTCACCACGCCAGCTTATCCCAATGACACAAATAGAAGTAATTCCTTTTCCTTAAGGCATTCATGGAGTCCTGATGGCACATTGGTTAAGAGCTCAGCTGTTAACCAGAAGGTCGGTAGTTTAAATCCACCAGCCACTCTTTGGAAACCCTATGGAGCAGCTCTATTCTGTCCTGTAGGGTCACTATGCGTCAGAATCAACTCAACAGCAGCAGGTTTGGTTTTTGTTTTTTGGTGAGGCATTCATGGAGTAACCACTATGATGGGCCACTTCCATGGCCCTATAACTACTGACAGTAGGGCACAGGGAAAAGACTAGTAAGCCATTTCCCTTTGCCATGCCTGTGGGCTTAGCCACAAAATAGTTATTGTCCCTGGAAATATACTTTTTCTATCATAAATAAGCAACATTTAATTCATGGCTCCGTATAAACATTCCCCATGATTTTATATATTATCTCTTATCAGGGAGTTTAGGGTTGCAATACTAGGTTCATTCTTGAATTTCATCAATTTATATGGAAATATCATCCAATTTGTGGCAAGAAAATCTTCTGTTGTATTTAATCAATATATCTGCGCACATGTGAAATGAAGTTGAGTGTGTAATGCCCCTACACAGTCCCTGGAACACAGTGAGTGCTCAAAACAGGTGGTGGTGGTGGTTTTCTTGTCATCGTGGTTGTTGCTGTTATTGTAATAACTAGTATACTAGTTACTAAATAAAAGTTTCATTCTTATTTTTAAATATATAAATTAGAGTCAGGTCCTCAGAGCATGGACTCTTTTTTAGGTTGAGTTATTCTATCTAAAGTTGTCCCTGAGTGGTAAAAACAGTTAACATGCTCAGCTGCTAACCTAAAGGTTGGAGGTTCAAGTCCATCCAGAGGAAGCTAGGAAGAAAGGCCTGGCAATCTACTTCCTAAAAATCAGCAACCCTAAAAATTGACAACCCTATGGAGCACAGTTCTACTCTGACACACATGGGGTCTCCGTAAGTCACAATCAACTTGACAGCAACTGGTTTTGTTATATCTAAAGTGATATTTACTATTTAGATTCTAAAATTGTCTGTTTTCATTGGTTCTTAATGAAGAATGTCAGCCACATTACCCATTGCCTTCAAGTTGATTCCAACTCATAGCAACCCTATAGGACAGAGTAGAACTGCCCCGCAGAGTTTCCAAGGCTGTAATCTTTACGGAAGCAGACTGCCATATCTTTTCTCCTGTGGAGCGGCTAGTGGGTTCAAACTGTTGACCTTTTGGTTAGCAGCTGATTGCTTAATCACTGCACCACCGGGGCTCCTTGTCAGACACATTAGGGAAGATTATAATATAAAAGAATAATAATAAATAAAACAGGACAACCTAAATTGGTTCCCACTGCCCAACAGTAACTACCCAAAATTCAAGCATGGGCATTTAGGGGAATGGTTGAGTAATAACCACCAAAATATCATACAAAGTAATTTTCAGATCAGATCTTCACAACAACAACTTGATGTTCTTAGGCCTGCCCAGTTCTAATTTATAAATCCCAAAGGTAAGAGATTACTTTGTGACCTCACCAGCCTGATAGCCCAGGCCTCTCTGGGAATATTTTGAAAGTCAGCTCATGAAGTATAAAGCCAAACACGTTGGAATTCTAAGGATTTTTATAGGGGGGACAGGAGGGAATTGGTTTTAACCACAAAATACACCCGTGAACATTGGCTAAAGGTGGCCAGTCACCCGCCTGGTGAGGCAGTGCCACTCCGGAAAGCAGCACAGGGCGGGGGCATCATGGAAAATCGAGACAAAGCCACAGTCCACATTCAAATGCTAATTCTTCAGAGAAAATACAAAGCCACTGAACGTAAGGTTTTGAATTTTTTATATATCCAGATGGTAGAAGCCGATTAAAATGTCTATGCACAAAAACAGAATGCTTCTGCTCTGCAAAGGATGCACGTTATCACTGACAACCTGACCCACCATCAAAGTTTAGCAAGTTTTTGCTGTATATTTATTCCCTTCCATTATTTCTGTTCATAGGGTCCAAGGAGGCCGTCCCTGGAGACATTGGTGTTGGTAGAAATGTGTCAGTGGACTCAGCCCGCTCCACCAAAAAACCAGGTGAGGAATCAGATGCCAGCTCCCTGACAGCAGCTCAGCTCTGAAACTGGGACTTTAACTGCAGTATCATTTGTTGCAGCAAAAACAGCAACATCCCCATGGCCCCCAAAGTTGTCAGAATTGTGCTAAGAGTATATGGTACTGCTAGAGAAAAACTCCAAAACATCATCTTTAGGGAGGAATGAGAAGTGCTCTATGGAACAATTAAATAAGAACCTCTAACGGGTACCAATTTAAAAATTATTCTCTGTAGTGTTCTGAGTGGCCACGATGAACAACTGTTTAAGAGTCATTGTGAGTTCTAGTTTTCATCATGTTAAAGTTTTGCTCTTGTGAAATTTATCGCAATATCCCTTTGCCTGATATGATTTATGTTCCTGATTTGAGAAGGTGCCCTGTGTAATAGGACGAAATTGTGAAGCTGGTGAATATCTTTGCATTGAATAACGACTCTGTTTTTTAAAGGGATACTATAAGACCCACCTGCTGTCTTTATATCTGGGCTACAGACTATATTCTGTCACCGCCAGCACTCTACCCTCCCCCCAACCACACACACACACACACACACACATACACTACACCACACACACTGGAGAAACCCAAGAAGTACATAAAGCCACAGGACATTTTCCTGGATTGCCAGTTTTACTCAGAGATTTTAAAACCAACATGTATTACTATAGAAAGAAAGAAATGAATTTTTAAACTCAAGACTTCAAGGAAATTTGGAATTAAGATGTAATGCTCCAGGCACCCTTAGTCTCACCAGCATTGTGCAAAGTGCCTCCCGTTGGATAAACGTGCCCTTCCTCTGGGCTGGCAGCCTGTACCAGGGCTCATGGGTGGGTTAGGAGAGTGGGTGCTAAACTTCAGTCCCGCTTGCACTTCCCCTGCCCTTAGCCAGGCGCCCTTGTGCAGCACACGACACCACAACCCTTCCCAGTGACCCTGCTCTCCAGGCACACCGGCTTCTCACTTCTGCCATCAGGGCTCCTTTGGTGCCATTACTTGAGAAGTTATGAAGGCATTGGTCTAATTATAAGTACATCAGAGTTGGAGGATGGGGCAGAGCACTCAGAAAAGGAGATGTGGTATATATAAAAACATAAAGATAAAATGGTTTAAGAAATTACAGTCTCAAAATCAAGGCTATTGGGGATAACGGAGCTTAAAAATGCTACTGTTATGTCTACATAGGAAACTTAAAATGTTAATTTCTATACAGTCTTTCAAATGGCAGATTTAAAATGTATCCTAAAATATATAATTATAGATTAAAAATATATATACCTATATATTTTTAATCTATAATTAGAGGATATGTTTTCCATATATCAATGTGCTGACAAAAGTTCTTTTTATAAATCTGTGGTTTTGAATAGTGAATCCTCATGACAGCTGTATCTATAATATAATCTCTTAGCCATAATCCCAGGCACTCGCCGCCGACCCTTGCCACCTAGACCTACACCACTACAAAGAAAACCTTTACCACGAAATAATGTCACCGGAAAGCCAGGAAGTGCAGGTACGTCCATCTATACCTTCCTTCTCCCTCCAGGATGTCGGTTTTACTAGCCAACCACAAGCCCTTGTTGGTATGATAGCTTAGTCAACGGACAAGTCAGAGGTGTGTGGGTCATGTACTGTGTTGTTCCTGAGGACCGGACCCGGTAAATTACAGCTTTGAGGACTCTTATCCTGACTCTGGGTGGGTGGGGTAAAAGAAGCCCTCCCTCTACATCTGAGCCAGTCTTCTTCTTAGATGTTTGTGTTCTTGGAGCCTAGACAGGAAGCTTACTCATGCCCTTCAACAACAAGCAGATTATTTTGGATGCTGTGTGTTGCCAGCCACTGGGGGTGATGGAAAATGTGATTCCCTGTCATCAGTTTATCATTCTGTCTCCTGAAATGAAATCTGACACATCTCACGGAAAACACCCGTCCACCAGCCTTCATGCTAGCCTGCATTATGGTGTTCGGGGGAAGACTGGCACTGGAATATTCAGGGTGACCGAGCGGGTCTAGCCTGTGCAACAAGGCAGGAGTAGGCAGGTATTAGAAGTCAAGCTTCTCTCACGTCCATGTCCCCTCCTCATGGAATGACCCCTCCCAGTCACCTGGGATACTTATACTTTATCCCTTTCTTGAAGAAGCCTTCTCTAGCTCCCCCAAGTCATCTTGGCATTTCTTCTCTGTTCTCCTTTTCCCTGATACATACCTCCATTAGAGCAAATAACAATTTTTTTTGCATACTTGTTGCCCCCTACTAGGCTGTAAGCTCTGTGATGACAGAGTCGTTGGTATATTTTCTCTGAATTCCCAGAACCAAATCTAGTGCTTAGTGCCTTTAAGAAAAAAAAAAAAAAAATAGCTGCCACAAAGTTTATTCTTACTCATGGTGACCCGATGTGTGCAGAGTAGAACTGCTTCATAGGGTTTTCAAGGCTGTGATCTTTCAGAAGCAGATTGCCAGGCTTGTCTTCCAAGGCACCTCTGGGTGGATTTGAACTGCCAACTTTTCAGTTAGTAGTTGAGTGATTGACCATTTGCAGCACCCAGGAACTCCATGTCTAGCGAACAGTGGATATTTGATAAGTAATAACTGAGTGAATAAGTGAATGAAATTAAGAATCAGTGAGAATGAACCCAGTCCAGAGCAAAGCTTCTATTAAGAGCCCTTCCACCAGGATCTGCCAGAAAAATCTCAGCATGTTCCCTATCTTTCCTCCCTCTTCCCCCACCTCTTCTTCCTAAATATTTTGTAGTGGAATCAGGATAAAAGTAAGCTGCTGATGGAGGTTTATGTGAAAGGGTACGTAATTTTTTTCACGGGGTAGAAAAGAGGGTATGAAGACAGAGAAGCTTTTATGATCTGTCATGTGCATAGTGAACTCTAGGTTGTTTTTCCCATCAGCTGAAAGAGGAATCACTCCCTCATCCATGCTGCTGGTGCCTTCCCCAGTCATGGCAACGTTGTGTGTGTCGGAGTAGAACTGTGCTTGCTCCATGGGGTTTTCAGTGGCTGATTTTTCAGAAATAGATCACCAGGCCTTTCTTCTGAGGCACCTCTGGGTAGACCTGAACTTTCAACCTTCTGATTGTCCCCTACAAGGGAACAGGTTTTCCTCATTAATTTTAACCTGCAGCAGCTGTGACTTGAGCTCCAATAGTCTTCAGGTCAGGATGAGTCCCAGACTGAAAGTGATGCCTGGAGTGTCCTCCATGGGAAACTCAGGGGACTTCCACTACAGAGTTCCCCTGTAAGGCTGCGTCTTCAGCTACAGCTTGATGGCCTTGGTTCTTGTCATGTAAAACTCCTGTTCTCTCCCATCAGTGTCATTTTGGTACAGCCCACCCAGCTTTGAGAAGACCATAAACCACATTCTGTTTCTGAGATTAACTCTGGGCCCCCACATTCTTGCTATCTACCTCTAACTCAAAGAAATGGCTGTACAGAAGGTCCAAACAAACAGAAGCAGTTGTACAGATTTGGTCTGATTAACACTGCAGAAAGCACATCCTGAATTCAAGAAATCAACTAAGTGTTCTGGGAATCCTCCGAGGTTCTCTTGCACGTGCCCATGAACGAACACAGCCTTAGGCAACCATGGGGCATCTTCCACTTTTTTCCTTTCTCCGGTGTACTGAGGCCCCTGAGTCCTTCAGTCCTTACCCAGGGAGAAAGTACTACACCAGCATTTCCTGCTGACTCTGAAAGCTCCAAAAGCTTATGCAGACTGCAATGCAACTTCTCTTGATTTTCACTTGCCCTGTTATTGTGGCCCACTCCTACTGGGACCAGGAGCATGAATCCTCAGGGCGTGAACCAGAGGCCCATCCCAGTGACTTGTCTGGGATTCCATGCTGGCCATGGTCCTTGGGTCAGTCTTTTATCCTTTGGCTTTCTATTGCTTGAGAATGACTCCTTTTTCCAAGAGGAACATAAAATCCAATCTAGCCCTCCACTCTACTCTCAATACCCAGACCTGCCTGGATCTTGAGATGGATTGAATTTTGGAGGCCTATATATGTTTTTATAGGAGCCCTGGTTGCTCAGTGGTTAAGTGCTTGGCTGCTAACCAACAGTGGTTCAAGCCCACCAGATGCTCCATGGGAAAAAGATGTGGCCATTTGCATCTGTAAAGATTTACAGTCTTGGAAACCCTATGGGGAAGTTCTGTAATGTTGCTATGAGTTGGAATCTAAATAGCAGTGGGTTTTTTTTTTATTTTTTTATTGTACTTTAGATGAAGGCTTATAGAACAAATAGTTTCTCATTAAACAGTTAGTACACATATTGTTTTATGACATTGGTTAACAACCCCACGACATGTCAACACTCTCCTTTCTTGACCTTGGGTTCCCTATTACCAGCTTTCCAGTCCCCTCCTGCCTTCTAGTCCTTATCCTGGGCTTTTGTGTCCCATTATTCTTGTTTTGTTTTATGGGCTTGTCTAATCTTTGGCTGAAGGGTGAAACTCGGGGGTGACTTCATTACTGAGCTAAAAGGGTGTCCAGGGGCCATACTCTCGGGGTTTCTCCAGTCTCTTTCAGGCCATTAAGTCTGGTCTTTTTTTGTGAGTTAGAATTTTGTTCTACATTTTTCTCCAGCTCTGTCCAGGACCCTCTGTTGTGATATCTGTCAGAGCAGTCAGTGGTGGTAGCTGGGCACCATCTAATTGTACCAGACTCAGTCTGGTGGAGGCCGTGGTAGTTGTGGTCCATTAGTCCTTTGGACTAATCTTTCCCTTGTATCTTGTTTTCTTCATTCTCCCTTGCTCCCAAAGTGGTGAGACCAGTGGAGTATCTTAGATGGCTGCTCACAGGCTTTCAAGACCTCAGACACTACTCATCAAGGTAGAATCTAGAACATTGTCTTTATAAACTATGTTATGCCAATTGAGCTAGATGTTCCGTGGGACCATGGTCCTCACACCCTCAGCCCAGCAATTCGGTCCCTCAGGGAGTTTGGATATGTCTGTGGAGCTTCTATGACCTTTCCTTGAACAAGTTGTGCTGGCTTCCCCAGTATTGTGTACTGTCTTACCCTTCACCAAAGTTACCACTTATCTATTGACTGTTTAGTGTTCCCCAGGCCCCCACCCCCATAACCATCAGATTGTTTCTTTTTGTGTGTAAACCTTTCCATGAGTTTTTACAGTAGTGGTCTTATACAATATTTGTCCTTTTGTGATTGACTTATTTCACTCAGCATAATGCCCTCCAAATTCATCCATGTTATGAGATGCTTCACAGATTCATCATTGTTCTTTATCATTGCATAATACTCCATTGTGTGTATGTACCATAGTTTGTTTATCCATTTATCTGTCTATGGGCATCTAGGTTGTTTCCATCTTTTTTCTATTGTGAACAGTGCTACAGTGAACGTGGGTGTGCATTTGTCTATTCGTGTAATGGCTCTTATTTCTCTAGGATATATTCCTAGGAGTGGTATTTCTGGATCATATGGTATTTCTATTTCTAGCTTCTAAGGAAGTGCCATATCGTTTTCCAAAATGGTTATATCATTTTGCATTCCCACCAGCAGTGCGTAAGAGTTCCCATCTCCCTGCAGCCTCTCCAAAATTTGTTATTTCCAGTAGAAATGGATTTTTATACATGTTTTTGCAAGAGTAGTCACTGGTGAATGTAGCACCTGTCTGGCCATGAGGCCAGAATCATGGCAGTTACCTTAAGAATATTTTTCCTTTTTCTCAAGGCATCTCCAAGTTAGGCCATTCCATCTCCTTGACATCTCTCATGTCTCATCCCTCCATACAGTCCCACAACTTCTGCCATACTGCAGCCTCCTGTTTTCCTACACACCAAAAAACCAGTTGCCATATCAGAGTAGAACCTACAGCCTTCTGGTTAGCAATCAAATGTGTTAACCATCTGCACACTCGGGATCGTTTTCTTGCATACACAACTTAGTTTCCTGACTTCTGTCCCTGCCACCAGCCTCACACACTAACAAATCATCCTCTTCCCATCTAATTATATTACCTCCCTATTTAGAATCTTTCAGTGGGTCCTCATTGCCAAAAATAATGTCCAAATCCACAGCACAGTATGCAAGGCCCTTCATGATCTGCCTGCCCTGCCCCCCTACTCTCAGTTCTCACTGCCCCAGTGCCTTCAGACTGTTTTGTGGTCTCCTAAACTCACCAAGCTGTTTGATGCTTCCCTGTCTTGGTTGTTGCTGTAGCTTGTGATGGGAAAACAGCTCTCATGCCTACCTCCTGCTCACGTCTCCTGTTTATGGACATATCCTCTGTGAAGGCATTTTTACCTTCTCCCCTCAACACCCTCCATCTTTCCCCATAGACATAATCACTCCCTTCCTTTGCCTTCCCTGTGACCTCATCCACTTCTTTTACAAAATCTACAATGTTTCAATACACTTGGTTCACATACCTGTCTCCACCAAGGACCAGGTCTTGTTTTCTCTCCAAGCCTGACAAATAGTACCAAGCCACATGGTAAGTGCTTAATAAATATTTAGCGAAGAACTAAATGGGAGACTTGGCAGTACTGCTATAAACCTGAGTACTTTGGCTTCACATCACAGGAATCATTTCGTCAGGCCAAGTAACTTCCCCACCCTTGAGGGCAACACTCGGGCCTACTGGAGCCGCCTCAGAGAAAACAGAGACAGATAAAAAGCAACCAACAGTTCCCGCCTCCGGAGAAGAATTTGGTTAGTATGTCAGCCAGTTCTCATTGGATGCTTGGCTACATGGTATAAAAGATTCAACTAAGCGGCGGTGGGGTAGGGGGCAGTCTCAGTGCTGGATCTTCTATTTTTTTCAATTTTATGATTAATACAAAACTTTTTACATTTAAAATTATATTTATTTTCACTGCTTGGTTATAGAGTATGCTTATTCCTTCAGCAGACATATAATAAAATGCTCAAGTTTGCTTCCTAAAAATATCTTGCTTATCCCATACTTACTACTAAGTCACATGTCATTACTAATTACTGAACGTATCTTAATTTATCAATGAACATTAACCAGTCAGTGGTAATCTTTAATTCATTATTTCTTACCCTCCAAAACACCAGCAGGATGCAGTTAAAGACCTTTTACTGTGGACCAATATGTACAATAAAAATAATACAGGAAATCAAAAGCTGCAAGCAGCAGACTAGGAGGCAGATTGAATATATATAGTCTTCACTACTTTTTCACTGTATGGTGCAGCTGTCTTATCCTTTTGCCAAAACTGTTTATTATCTTCCATTCTCAGGTAATGTAACTGACTTTAGCTCAATCCCAACAAGAGAAACTGATCCTCTTGGGAAGCCCAGATTCACAGGTATGTATACCGGGCTCCAGATCTCAGTTCTGACAGGGCTGTCTTTGGTGGGTGTATTAGTCAGCTGTTGCTATGTGACAAACAACTGCAAAATCGTAGTAGCTTCCTACAGGAAGGTTGTATTTCTCGTGGGCCTGTTAGCTATGGAATGGCTAACTTAGGATGTGCTTGGCTGAGTGGTTCTGCCTGAAGCACAGCTGGCCTCTGGTGAGTTGGGCTCCAGTTTGCTCCACATGTGTTCATTCTGGGGCCCAAGATGAAGAACCAACAATAACCCGGGAGAAGCTGCTCTCAGGGCAAGAGAGATGCAAAAGGGGGGACATCCAAATACACAACCACACTTCAAGCTCCTTCTTGTGTCACATCTGCCAATATTCATTGGCCAAAGACAGTCATATAGCCAAGTCTGAAATCCAGGACTGGGGAAGTATGCTTCTCCCATGGGTGTGGAGGATATTTCTGAATAATCATCTAACATACCACAATAGGAGAGACGTGATGTAACACACAGTCAATATTCCCTTTTGTGATTTGTTTTCTGAAGTGTACAATTTGATAAACTTTAGCATATGTATACGCTCATAAGACCATCATTGCAATCAACATAATGAGCACATCAAGCACCTCCAAAAGTTTCATCACGTACGTTTGCAATCTCTCCCTCTTACTCCTCCTCCCCTCTACCCTCGGTACCTAGGTAACCACAGATCTGATTAGTTTGCATTGTGTGGAATTTTATATAAATGAAAACATACAGTACGAACTCTCCCTTTGTCTCTTTTCACTCAGCATCTGTGTGATGGAGATTATTTAAGGATTCATCCGTGTTGCTGCATGTATCAATAATCCATTCCTTTTTACTGCCAACTAGTATTACATTGTATGGATATACATTATTTTGTTTATTCATTAGCCTGCTCATGACGTGTGTTTTTTCTAGTTTTTTACTGTTACCAATAAAACGGCTATGAACATTCAAGCACAAGTCTTTATATAGACATACGCTTTTATTCCTTTTGGATAAATACCTAAGAGGTGAAGGCTATATCATATATAGATGTACATTTAACATTTTAAGAAATTGCCAAACTATTTTCCAAAGTGATTACCTTCCCATTAGCAATGTATGAGAGTTCCAGTTCCTCCACATCCTTGCCAACAATTGATACGGTTAGTCTTTTTAATTTTGGCCGTTTTAGTTGGTGTGGAGCAGTATCTAAGGAGCCCTAGCAGCACAGTGGTTAAGAGCTCGGCTGCTAACTGAAAGGTTAGCAGTTCAAACCCCTCAGCCGCTCCGTGGGAGAAAGAAGTGGCAGTCTGCTTCCATAAAGATTACAGCCCTGGAAGCCCTACGGGGCAGTTCTACCCTGTCCTATACAGTTGCTATGAGTCCAAATTGACTAATCGGCAGTGGGTTTGGTTTTCGGTTTTGGGAGTAGTACCTCATTGTGGTTTTAATTTGCATCTCTCTAATGTTGAACATCTTTTCATGTGCTTATTTGCCATCCACTTGTCTTTTTTGGTGAAGTGTTTGTTCAAATTTTTTGCTTATCTCATTTTATTGGATTGTTTGCTTTCTTACTGAGTTTGAGAGTCTTTATATTTTTCTGGGTACAAGTCCTTTTTCAGATATATGCTTTTGCAAATATTTTCTCTCCGTGTGTGACCTCTCTGAGGCAAGATCAGATAAACAGCAAAAGCAACATAATGTGAGATCGTAAAACAGTCATAGATTATTATACACACTGCCTTCATGTGACAGAACCAAATGTCTACTTCTTACTCAGTAAAAACCATGCAGTGATGATTCATTTTCTGCACGTGACCTTTCTGGTCCCTGGATAATGTGTGGTCAGCCAGCTCCTCTCTGTCTCCAGCACTTCTGGGCCCTTCCCTTCATTCAAGCCATGCTCAGGGGAACCAATTACTTTCGGATATTGGCATAAGCTAAACCTATTTAGAAAAGTCAATCAACAACAACATCCATATCATGTATCCCAGAGACAGGACTTTGGATTTTCACAAAAATCCATGCTTTCCTCCATCTGCCTATAAAATGAGGCCAGATTCTCTCAAATATATAATTATGTTTATGAGATCATCTCATTTTTCACAAGCTCCAAAAATGCTAAACCTCAGAACTCTCTCTCTTAGGTCCCCATGTGCGATACATCCAAAAGCCTGACAACCGACCTTGTTCCATCACCGACTCTGTCAAGCGGTTCCCCAAAGAGGAGGCTATGGAGGGGAACGCCACCAGCCCGCCGCAGAACCCACCCACCAATCTCACTGTGGTCACCGTGGAAGGGTGCCCCTCATTTGTCATCTTAGACTGGGACAAGCCACTAAACGACACTGTCACTGGTAAGATCATGGCACAAGGACTGTTACTACGGTGGGAAACTTTGATAATGTGATGAGTCAAAAGTGTGGTACCTGGGATCAAACTCTGTCCTGCGTGGCGTATCTGAGGAGGAGCAAGTCCTAGCAGACTTCTGCTGTCCTTGTGGTACATCGTTACCAAAAGTGTCATATGATGGGGAAAAAAATATCTTTGTCCTTGATATGGGCTCTCTGTTAATTTAGCAGCTCTCTTAAAGCTGCATTCCTCCCATTTCCTCTCAGAGCTCTTTTTCACAACATGAAGGTATATCTGGTCTTTTCATTACTAAGAGAATTACAGAAATTACATTAGCAGTTTTGCCACTGCTGATGATATTTAAATTAGTTTCCCAGAGGGTGAGAATGGTTACATAACTCATAGAATGTAATCAGTGTCACATGTAGAAACTGTTGAATTGGTGTATGTTTTGCTGTGGTATATTCTTAACAACAACAAAATAAATAACATTACATAAAAAGAAATAATAATAAATTAGTTTTCCTCCACCAACCCAAATTCTAGATTGATCTAGGACTTTGAATCAGGTAAAAGTTATTACAACAGTCTTAAGAGAATTTTTTAAAATTTCTATTCTTGCTCAATATGCCAGTTATCTTAGGAAATTTTTATTCTGTCATCACCCACCCATTCTTCTGAAAGTAATTGTAAAAAATAAGAAACTTTGAGTCATTCCTTAAATGTGCTGAATTTGTTACAGGGAATTTGTTTTTTCTCTCCATAGTGAACAGAATAGTCAAACAAGAAAATTAAAATATGTTAAAACCAAACTCATTGTCGTCAAGTTGATTCTTACTTATGGCAACTCCATGTGTTACAGAGTAGTAGAACTGCTCCATAGGGTTTTCTTGGCCATAATCTTTATGGAAGCAGATCACCAGACCTATTTTCTGTGGTGTCATTGGATGGATTTGAACTGCCAACCTTTTGGTTAGTAGTTGAGCACAAACCATTTGTGCCACCCAATGAGGGGGAAAAGACAACCTCAGTTAGCTAGACAGCATAGAAATAGCGTAAGTACATGAGGTCCCTGGTGCCCGGGTCCCTGCCATAGACCTGATGTGGGTAGATGGGGGATAGAGGGGCTAGTTAAGAGGCTGTCAGGAAGAATAGACGAGTGTAATACACAGGATAGAAGGTGGACAAGGGAGTGGAATTCAGAGTCCACTCAAAACTTTTCTCCCGAGTTGACTTCTGTTTAATCCTTCTTTTAGTTGACAGACACCCACTCACATCTAGTGAATACATTCCAATTCATTGCTTCTGCACATTGCTGCTACACTAAAGTAGAAGTAGGTACACCTGAGAAACTGGCCATAGCCTGGGTCCTTGGACTACTTAAAGTTAAGTGAGTTGTAAGTTGTTGCTGTGTGATATGCCAAGAGCATGACAACATAGATTACAGACCAGCTGTGTTCTAGATGTGCGAGTTTGGGTATATTAGCCTCTTTGAGCCTTAGTTTCCTCATCTGTAAAATGGGATAATAATGCCCCATTGCTATCAATTTATTGTGATGATAAAAATTAAATAGGAAATTTGAATGTGCAGCAAAAATTAGAAACTGCTAAATTATTTTTTGTCATTCATAGCAATAGTAGGAGTGGTATAAATAGTGTCTTGGTTATCTAGTGCTGCTATGACAGAAATACCACAAGTGGATGGCTCTAACGAAGAGAAATTTATTCTCTCACAGTCTAGGAGGCTAGAAGTCCAAATTCAGGGCGTCAGCTCCAGGGAAAGGCCTTCTCTTTCTGTCGGCTCTGGGGGAAGTTTCGTGTCTTCAGTCTTTCCCTGGTCTAGGAGTTTCTCAGTGCAGGAACCTCGGGTCCAAAGGATGCACTCTGCTCCCGGTGTTGCTCCCTTGGTGGTATGAGGTCCCCTGTCTCTCTGCTTGCTTCTCTCTTTTATATCTCGAAAGAGATTTGTTTATAATCTAATCTAATCTTGTAGATTGACTCTTGCTTCATTAACATAACTGCTGCTAATCTCACATCATTAACATCATAGAGGTAGGATCCACAACACATAGGAAAATCATATCAGATGACAAAATGGTGGGCAATCACACAGTATTGGGAATCATGGCCTAGCTGTATTGATACACATTTTTGGGGGACACAATTCAATCCATAACAAATAGTATTACCATTATTATTTTAGAGCTGTATTGCCCAGACTGTGATGTTCCAATCTTAATAATGTATAAATTTTCCTGTTAAGTGAATTATCTCACAGGAAGGCAACAAAATCCTCTGGGGAAAAATGCCAAACATGCAGCGTTAGTTCTTTTGGGCTCTCCTTATGTCTTTACTGTTAATGAAATTATAAACAAAATGCTATATTTTTAAATAAGAAATATGGACACATGCTTAAAAGGCTATCTTAACCTTATGAAATATATTCAAGATGTATCTGAAAATACTTATTACAAACATTAATATTACATTTTTGTCATGTTTCTGGACTTATGAAAATACTATTATAATTTTAAAACATTAAAAATGAAAGATAAGGTTTATAAAAAACCAGAAGAATACATATTCAAAAACTAGAATTCTGAGATGAGAGATAACATTTTTTAAGTTATATTTTAAATTATGAAGGTAGTTTCTATAGATCCAGTTTGGAAACTCTGATCTTTTGAAGGGAAAATATTATTAAATCAACTTTTGAAACTTGAATCAAATGAAAATTAGAGAAGATATGCAATCAAAGTTTCAAGTACTAAAAGGCTGCTGTAATACTACAAAGAATGTCACACGGTTGATAAGGAATATCCCAAACCAAAGATGTTTTCTGAAAGCGGTTGCTCAGGTACATAACCAACTGGAGTGTCATATAAATTGCTCTTCTGGTGACTAAGCAGCATCTGAATCTTTCCAATATTTTAAAGCATTCATTTTCATACAGTAAGACTATATTCTCTCAATGAAACTATTGGAATCTAACAAATCCCTGCATCATAGAATCTTCTTGGCCAGCCTCTTTCCTCTAGAGATGGGAATGCAGTAGAGCAATTTAACAAGGACACACAGCTATGAGGGCCAGAACCAGACATCCCTGCACAACCCCTAAGTCTGTTTATCCTTATACTCTGCCTTGATTAAGAAATGATATAAAACAAATTATATAAATTCTCAAGAGTTAAATAATAAATATAGAGGAAAATAGGATAAAGAAAAGATTAAAATGAGAATAACAAAGACCAGAAGAGAAATTAGTACATAGATCCCATGCCATGTTGTCCTATACATTTTCCATCAGTGAGTCTCCAATTTGGGCTGGTGCTTTCTTTCAGCCACCCAAAAAGGGGATGAGGAAACATCCTCAGTATGATTCTCAGTGTCTAAAAGATAACAACAAACCCATTTCTCTGGCGAAACCCAGGACTTCCTGATATGTAATAATTAACTTTCTGAAGAGTATCCTTACAACCTACATAGCCACTCACTTTGTAGGGCTGGTTTTATAACATGTTTGAGTGTGAACCATGCCATAATTCCAAAGGGTCTTTAGGAAAATAATTTCCCAAGACTCAAACAATGCTGCCAAGGCCGACCACTCTCTGACCATCTGGATTAACCCTAAGAGATTTTAGAGCATCTCGAGCTGGGCCGTCCAGTACAGCAGCCACTAGTTGCACATGGATATTAGACTTAAAATTAATTGCAATTAAATAAAAATTTTTAAACATGTAGTTCCTCAGTCACCCTAGCCATATCTCCAGTGCTCAATCATCACATGCGGCTGGTGGCTACCATATTGGGCAGTGCAGCTCAAGAGAAAGGATGCAGTATTTAGTCTTTAAATGACCTTCCATATCGGTCCTCGCAAACGAGTTTTTGACACAGATTAAGGGATTACCCTTATATATATATATATGTATGTATCCTGATACAGGTCTAGATGGCAGAAATCCCATAATACATAATAGGAGCCAGGGTAAGCCCTCACAGGCAGCTGAGCCACAGGAGGACTGATGCCCTGCTGTGAATGCTGAGGATCCTGGAAAGGGCTAGTGTCCAGTTAGAGAGAAAGCCCCATACCCCTTAGACCATGACCAGAGTAATCTCAGCCCAAACCAAATGCCCACTTGGCCAGAAGACAAATACCCAGGAATACATCCATATAATATTTAACCATAAAATATAACTGGTCTTCTTTCTAGATAAACCAATTGCAGAGTAAATTAACTTAGTCTCCCAGGCCATGGAGTATAAATTAATTAAATATTAGGAAACTTTGAACAAAAATAATGATCTTAGTTTTAGGAGAGGATTCGTTTATGACCTTTTTAATCAATGTACCATATCAGGAAAAAATTTTTGAGTCTATTTTCAAAACAGCCCGACGATAATAAAAGCAATAATAATAACTACCACATGTTGAGCAAAACATATGCAAAATACTATTAAGCACTTTCCATATGTTCCTAATTTAATCTTCACAAGTAAAACTATGAACCAGATATTACTATTGACATTTTACAGATGGGGAAACTGAGACTGAGTTAATGGTAAGTGGCTTGGTTTGTCTTTTTCCAGTAAACTATGAAGTTTCCATTTTAAAAAATTAAATTTTACTTCATTTTAATTATTTCCATCTTTTTCTAGCAAATATCCCTCACAGCTCAGGAAAAGATCTAAAGTGGGCAGATATGGATTTAGGATCCTCCTCTTCCTCCCTTTCAGCCCTCTGCTAGAATGAAGATCCAAGTGAGAGACTGGCTGGGATCAAAATGGAAGTGAACTACAAATAACCAAAAACCAAAAACCAAACCCATTGCCATCGCATCGATTCTGACTCATAGCAACCCTATAGGACAGAATAGAACTGCCCCATAGGGTTTCCAAGGAGTGGCTGGTGGATTCGAACTGCCAACCTTTTGGTTAGCAGCCGAGCCCTTGATCACTGCACCACCAGGGCTCTGAACTACAAATAGAGAGTCTTAATATCCGATACTGATCACCAGTCATTAGTCCTTTAATAGCTGCACGATGGTATCCAGGTACAATGGCCACTGCCTTCCAGCTTCATGTTGAGTTTATGGAAGGATAGTCATGCAAAATTGTTCAGAAGGAGTCATCCTGTCTTTTGAATTTTTAAAATACACTGTAAAAAGTTCTCCTAAAATTAAAATTAGTGATTTTAGGTCTATAAATTACTCTGTGGTTTTAATTTTACTTCCAATATCCACCTCATACTTTTGGTCTTGGAGCTAGCAGCAGAAATCCCCAATAACTTGCCAACTCCTCTGCAGTCTTCCAACCTTCACTTGATGCCCAGCACTTATTATTTCTTCATATTATTGATGGAGTTGATTTCGAGTGGGGTTTCTTTTTATTTAGTTCTCTACATAAACTTGTCATATGCCTTAAGCTAAGTCCCAACTGAGAGCAGGGAAAGGTAATTAACAACTTTGTAAATTGTCTTCTCTTATTCTAGAAGTCTTTCTCTTTTGATTAGCCCTTCAAGCTTATGGAAACATGCCTTTAAGTGAAAGTAATGTAGACCTCCATGAAATTTTTTTTTAAGTACAAAGAAAATTATCAAGGGAGCATTCCTTATGTAAGGTTAAAAAAAAAAAAGCCAAACACATTGCTGTGGAGTTGATTCCGACTCATAGCTACCCTATAGGACAGAGTAGAACTGCCCCTCAGGGTTTCCAAGGAGCAGCCAGTGGATTTGAACTGCCAACCTTTTGGTTAGCAACTAAGCTCTTAACCACTGCGCCACCAGGTAAGGTATGGGTACACAAATGCCATAATGCTATAGTTCAAAGCAGTGAACTGTAGAAAAGTATAGCTCATTATTTGGTTAACTGTTACTTGCTGCTGTGATTTTAACTGAAAGGGATTTTTAGCAGCAGTACCATATATTAAGTGTTTTTGGCCTTTTCCCCAACTATATTATAAAGCCCTGCAGAGTAGAAAGCATGGTTTCTGCTCACACTGGTCTGCATAAGGTGTTTTTCCCACACTGGGCTTTCCAACAATAATTATCTGACTTACCTAACAAGCCTTGGTAGCACAGTAGTTAAGAGCTCAGCTGCTAACCAAAAGGTTGGCAGTTCAAATCCACCAGCTGTTCCTTGGAAACCTTGTAGGGCAGTTCTACTCTGTCCTATAGGGTTGCTGTAAGTCAGAACCGACTCAGTGGCAGTGGGTTTGGTTTTGTTTGTTTTTTTTTCTTTTGTTTAGTATCCAAAGCAACCGTAGGAGTGTATTCTGGTTCCAGGTCTTCACTTCTCCAGTAAAGGAAAAGCAGAAATGCTCAATGAGCAGCTGCTGAAAGGGTTTTGGGACCTTCCTCAACTGCTGACCATCCCCATGTGGATCTTGCCAATGTGTAAGATCAGTGTGTCTCTAGAACTTCAATCTAAATTGCTTACCTTTGTGAGAGTGACTGTATTATGCTATTAGCTTCAGGAATGATTAAATCAACTGGGACATAAAACAAGTATCTGTTGTGTTTTTCATTTTTCAGAATATGAAGTTATATCCAGAGAAAATGGGACATTCAGTGGGAAGAACAAGTCCATTCAAATTACAAATCAAACCTTCTCCACAGTAGAAAATCTAAAACCAGACACAAGGTAAGCCACCAGGCTATTACAGGTGAATGCTGAGAATGCAAAAGTCATAGCCACAATGGAGGAATGAAATTAGATCATCCTCCTCTCTGTCTTTAGGGAGGGTGTAGTTTGTGTTTCATTCTTTGGTTTTCTGTACACACACTAGATGCTTCTGAAGTCATCTTTTGGTGCCCAGCAAAGTATTGGTGTGAACAGAAGAGTTGTCAAAATAGTAAGTTAACAGTATAAACCAAACCAGTTGACATTGAGTTGATTCTAACTCATGGATGCTCCATGTGTGTCAGAGTAGAACTGTACACCATAGGGTTCTCAATGGCTGATTTTGCAGAAGTAGATCACCAGGTCTTTCTTTTGAGGCACCTCTAGGCAGACCGGAACCTCCAACCTTCTGGTTAGCAGCTGAGCGCGTTAACTCTTTGCACCACCCAGGGACTCCAGTTAACAACATAGCTGGGATGTAAGAATATAGAAGGCCATTTGTTTTAGTCTCCTATGACTGCCGTAACAAAGTACCACAAAGTAGGTAGCTTTAAATGTAAGAATTTCATTGTCTCACAGTTCTGGAGGCTAGTAGTCTGAATTCAGAGTCTTAGCAGGGCCATGTTTTCTCTGAAGGCTCTAGAGTAAGATCTTTTCTTGTCTCTCTCAGATTCTGGTAACCCCGGGCATTCCTTTTGCTTGTAGATGTATCTTCACATGGCAGTCTCTCCTCTGTCTGTCTCTCTGTGTTTCTTCTCCTCTTTTATAAGGACACCAATCAGATGGGATTAGGACACATGGTTCTCCCATATAACCTCATGTTAACTGATAACATCATCAAAGACCCTATTGCCAAACATGGTCACATTCATAGGTATAGAGCTTAGGATTTCAACATATCTATTGGGGAGACACAACTCAGTCCATAACTAAATGTTACTAAATGTTGATATTAAATACTGAAATTTAGAGAAGGAAAATTCCTTCTTGAGAGTTCTTCTCTAAAAGTCCTTGGACCAGAGACAACCGGAGTGTGCATGATGTAAAGTAGATTGGAAGCACAGAAGAATTTGACTGCATGCTGCAAAGAGGAGGGCAAAGAAAAGAAAAGCCAAGTAACATGTGTAGGTGAAAGTATTTAATAGTTAATACGTAAATACTACACATCAGTCTCAGGCACGGCAATCCTTTGCTTTGGACCTTTTATAGATAGAATGTTCCTTAGAAGCAAGGATGGCAAGACTCTGAGTCGTGTACTTTGGACATGTTGTCAGGAGGGACCAGTCCCTGGAGAAAGACATCATGCTTGGTAAAGTAGAGGGTCAGTGAAAAAAAGAAGACCCTCAATGAGATGAATTGACACAGTGACTGCAACAATGGGTTCAAACATAGCAACAATTGTGAGGATGGCTCAGGACTGTGCAGTGTTTCATTCTATTGTACACAGGGTCACAATGAGTCGTAACCAACTTGATGGCACCTAACAACAACAACATTGATAAAATGAGAAAAAGATTTTGACAATAGAGTTATGTATCTTTAGCATTATTCATAACAGGTTTTCTTAGTATCACTTATTATACATTAATACCAGGTTTGTTCATATTGCTATATAGTTTTGTGATTCCTTCTTAAAATCTAAAATACCCAACATATTATCAATTTATTTTATTACTGAAAGAAAAATAAGGGCCAGACATTTCTAGAAAGGTAGTTCCAGAAATGTAGAAATAATAGTTTCTGGAAATGTAGGGAAGGTCTGAGAAGAGGTTTAAATTTTTTTTTTTTTTTTTTGAGTTTCACTTCTTATACCTTTCATCATCATCAATACGTATTGAATGAACTGAATTAAATTGGGTGGGTATTGGGTGTGACACCTAAAAGAGCCTGTTTTCGCTCTGGCAGCAAAGAGACTCTACTATAATCTTTTCAAGGGAAAAGGACGCATCTAGCTCATTGTAGGTGGTTTGCTTTGTATGAGCCTTAGTGCTAAACTGAAAACAATAACACTCTTCCCACAAGTTAATTTTTCTTAAAGGTTCTCTATTTTGAGCTGTAACATGGAAAATTTTGCAAGTGTTAATTTGCGTAAAGGATTTAAGTTAGCCAAAATAAGCACGTATTTCAGTAAAAGCCTATTTGATGATCTTGGGTCTATTTCCTTAGTAAGACTGATAGGGAGAAAGACTATTTTTACTATATTTTTAGAAAAGAGTAGAAGAGAAAGGATCATTTAATCAAGATTTTTTTTAATAGGTGGATTGGACTTACAGAACTTGGATAGTTTTTCCTTTCAATTTCCTGCTTTCTATTCCACTTAATAAAAAGTGGGCTGTGTAGTAATACAGTCATTGAAAGGCATCCAGTTTCTAAATCTTCACTGTCTTCCTTTTTGGAATCACTCCATGCTCTGAGCTTCTCACAGTGTACCTGTTTACTCTTGGCCAGAATGTAGAACACAGTTATGCCAATGACATTTTAAACCAATTTGTTTGTGAACATTTTGCATTTCCATCCAACTAGCATTTATTAAGTGCCAGCTATGTTCCCAGTGGTGTGCTTGGTGTTGTGGCTACAAACATGAACAAAACTTGGTGCCTGCCCTTGGAGAACTTGAGTGTAGCACAGGAGGCAGTTAATAATGGATTATTCCACACACAGTGAGAGCTCTGGTCGAAGTATGCACAAGGTGCTATGGAATTCCAGAGGGAGCTGCACCTAGCAAAGTCTGGGGAAATTAGGACAAACTTCTTGGAGAAGATGACACCCAGGCTGAAGCTTGGAGGATGCGTAGAAAAGAGCTAGCCAGGTAATCATGGTAGCGGAAGGAGCATCGGTAAGAATGGCACATGTAGTGCACAGAAGCCTGAAATGACATGGTTGCGTGCAATAAACAAAGCACTGCTTTCACCAGTATGAATGATGAAAAGTGACTAGAGACAGAGGAAGAAAGAAAAGTGGAAGCCAGGTTGCAGAGGGCCCATCTGCCAGATCAGGAAACTTGGGCAGGAGATGGTGAGACCCTGCATGGTGGTAATTGGGGTGTGTCTTATTTTGACTTTTCATTTTAGTTGGAATAACTACTTTTAATACTATAATTATTTATAATGAGTAACAGTTGCTGAATCTGGAATATAACAAAAAAGAACATTTTGTCACTGTCTTGGTAAAGGTGCCATTTTGGCATCTGACCTAACTGGGTACAGTAGGTGGGTAAGAGAAAAATACCCTTGGCTTGAGCTGCATTTTTATTCTGTGATCACAGGACCAGGCAGATCATGGGATTCCCAGCCAGCTTCTATTTGTAATTGTCTGAGGACTCATGCTAATTGTTTCTGGAGTTTGCCTCTGACTGAAAGGTAACCATGGGTCCTCTTTACCTGCCCTCATGGTGTTTATCTTGCTTATCTCCTGGCCTTCATTACTAGGCCTTCTAAGAAGGACCCCTGCAACCTGTCCTTGCCTCAAGACTAGCAAAGCTTAAAGGAGGCTGTTTCTGAATTTGTCTGTAGGGAAAAAAAAAAAAAAGCAATATTAAATCAAGTTTAGGGATCCCTGAAATCAGGGCCCCATGCCGAGTCTTACCACTTAGTGCTAATTTGGGGGCATTCATTGTGTCTATATGCAGCTTATTTAATGGTACTTTTAGGATTTGGTATGGTTGAATAAAATCCATTAGTGTACCAAGACTGTTAATGTTCATATATATGATTTAACCAAAATTATACTAATAGTCCTTAACTGATTGGTTGTGACTTAAAACTTACAAATCAGTAGTTTGAAGTAAAAACATTTTTCCATTTGAGGGAGAAAATATAATACACACAGATGTAAGGTGCTCTGCTAAGAATTATTTCGTCCACACTATGTGTAACTTCGTAGCGGCCAAGTAGATTCTAGCCCCAATGAGCTTGTGTTTGCGTAATTTCACCTCTGTGTTCACAGAACTATGCCAGATTATCATTATTAATCTGTTTAATGGCAAGGAAGGTTTTGAGCTGAAATATTGAAATTATGTGTTGAAACCCACTAAACAAAATAACTTAATGACCTGGGGAAGAATGAAGTGAAGAAGTGTTTCATTTAATTTGAGACTTTCTAAACTTAAAAGTATCTGGGGAAGCAAAACAATCGCCCACAAAGCAGTTGGAGAGCGTCACCACGCAGCACACGACAGCATGCCGAGTAGGACTTTCACGCCAGTTCTGGGATTTAGAAGAAGGGCAGAAAGCTGCATGGAATACTTGGGACTAGACCTTGATGGTAAGGATAGGATGGAAGGAGGAAAGCTGGCAAGGAAAGGAAAAGCAGGAACAGCTTTAAAACCAAATCCACATGGGCGACGCAGATGAAATATGAGTAGTCTTCAGAGTTACTACTGACAGCGGGGCCACAGTCAAAATATTGAAATTACAAGTTCCCACATTTAGGTTTGTTGGCTTTTTCAACGTAAGCATTTTTCATACTATCTTTAATTGTTACGACAGTTTCTTTCCACTGTGTCCCGTCTACCCCAACCATGATCCAGGATTAGAGCTAATATAACACGCGCTGCAGAACAAAGAAGTACACACAGGAAGCAGCCACCAGGTGGTTTTTATCAGCTATAAAGAATGACTCTAGTCACATTTCAATGCTTGGGGAAAGTTTTTGAAGTAAAATATATGAAAAAAATGAATTTCCAAAATAGACAAACGTTGAATTTTTTAATTATAGCTAATACAATTCCCTCATTCACAAAGGAATGTCCTATTTGAAACACTGGAATATAACAGCTTCTGAAAGAATCTCTATAGCTGTGTTCCAGATACATGTAAGATACCTGTAAGTCATTTATTCTGGTAGCATTTTCAACATTTGTTCTAACTAAGAAACATGAGGTCTGAAAACAGACAATAATTACGGACTAATCTTCACATGCCGACATGGGTGGAGTAGAGCTTGGCATTAAAACACTTAACCCAGGAGAATCAAGGCAGAGATTTTAGATCTCCAGAGGCTTTTTGGTTAGAAACTCTGAATGTTCACACACTATTCCAGAACCAAATGACTACGCTCCCTTTTTCTCCTCATAACTTATGCCAACCTTCTCCCTGCCTATTTTTATGATTTAGCCAGGTTTTTATCTACTTTGCAGAAGCTCAACAAATAGCCCATATCCACCTAAAACACAAGGAAATTGTTTTTTAAAAGCCCACAATAAGGAACCGTCCAGCAGCTGTTTTGTGTATACTAGAGTTCAGCTCCACACCTGCTGTTGGATTGTTCACGTCCATAGAGAACGGGGCCACTGACTGTACAGAAGCAGAGCCACTGATGTCTGTAGAGGTAGGAGCCGCTGATGTCCTTAGGGGGCAGAGCCACTGACGTCTATAGAGAGCTGAGCCACGTGGCTGCTCTGGGGGTACCTACTTGTAGCTCCAAAGGCAGGGGGCAGGAGGAGGCGCCAGCCGCCTTGTCAAGCGCTGCCTGCAGCTGTCGTGGCCCTGTGGTGATATATGTGCACAGGAAAGGGGGCTGTCTGTGGGGAACCACAACTGCTTTCTTTAGCCAAGTGTCTTAGTTATCTAGTGCTGCTACCACAGAAATACCACAAGTGGATGGCTTGAACAAAGAGAAATTTGTTTCTTCACAGTAAAGTAGGCTAACCAAGTCCAAATTCAGGATATCAGCTCCAGGGAAAGGCTTTCTCTTTCTGTCCGCCTTCTCATCAGTGCTCCCCCCGCTTCTCCGTGCAGGGACCCCAGGTCCAAAGGACATGCTCTGCTCCTGGCACTGCTTTCTTGGTCGTATGAGGTCCCCCTATCTCTCTGCTCACTTCTCTCTTTTATATCTCAAGAGATTGCCTCAGGACACAACCCAATCTTGTAGACAGAGTCCTGCCTTACTAACTCAACTACCACCCATCCTCCCTCATTAACATCACAGAGGCAAGATTTACAACATATAGGAAAATCACACAATACCAGGAATCATGGCCCAGCCAAATTGATACACACTTTTTTGGGGGACATAATTCAATCCATGACACCAAGTAAAGCAGGAGAGATCTGTTACCAGAGGCAAACTGCTATAGTACAACTCCATCTCTTTCTTTAGAGGATCCCACTCTCACTCTCACCTCTAAAATAAAAAGAAATGTTAAAGAATGTTGGTGTCTAGTTGAGTCAGTGCCCATCGATCTCCTCCCCAATAATTACTTTCTGCTTATTTCTTCCCAGTTGTCTTAGTCATCTAGTGCTGCCATAACAGAAACACTGCAAGTGGATGGCTTTAACAAAGAGAAATTTATTTTCTCACAGTCTAGTAGGCTACAAGTCCAAATTCAGGGTGTCAGGTCCAGGGGAAGGCTTTCTCTCTCTGTCGCTCTAGAGGAAGGTTCTCCTCATCAATCTTCCTTTGGTCTGGGAGCATCTCAGCTTAGGAACCTCAGGTCCAAAGGATGCGCTCTGCTCCTGGCACTGCTTTCTTGTGGTATGAGGTCCCCCTTTCTGCTTGCTTCTCTTTCTTTTTATGTCTTGTAAGATAAAAGGTGGTGCAGGCCATACCCCAGGGAAACTCCCTTTACATTGGATCAGGGATGTGACCTTAGTAAGGGTGTTATAATCCCACCCTAATCCTCTTTAACATAAAATTACAATCACAAAATGGAGGGCAACCGCACAATACTAGGAATCATGGCCTAGCCAAACTGATACACACAATTTTGGGGGGATATAATTCAATCCATGACACCAGTGAAATTCTGTTTTAGCTTCTTATTGTTGCCATGGGTTTCTACAGTAAAATATTTAGAGAATAATAACTTCATGCAAAGTTTCAACTTTGGCAAACAAGTTTCTCGCTTCTTCCTCTGGCCTCATTTCAAATCTTCTCAGAAATAACTAGGGCAAATAGCCTTGTATTTCTGGGCAATCCACCCTTGCTTCTCTTCTCTTTTTCCTGATTCCTGACTGGCTCTCAGTGCTCTATGTTCTTTCTCAAGACTGCACATAAGAAGGAACTGAACTTTTTCATACTAAAATGTAAATGACTGAAGAGACCTATGCATTATGACTCCCCAGAGCGTTTTAATAGACATCATAACATTAAGCTGAAGAAACTATATGATATCAAAATGCAGGTAGTGGTGGGGGAAACATTTTGGGAGACATTGGCTGAAATCATACAGAGGTTGCCTTCTCTACATACACCACAGTCCTGTGCTATCACTCTTCATTTTCTCCCTAAAAGTCATTGCTCTTGGCTTTGGAGAGGATGGGGAGAGAAGAGAGTAACCTTTCCTGCCCCACATTTACCCAAGAACACCAATCTTTTATATAGAACACCAGTCTTCTATCTTTTGCAGCAATGTGTGACTCTTGTTGAACTTACAGAAGACTATTAAGAAGAGCCTCTCATATCTAAAGACAACCACTTTGTCTTCAAAGGCCACTATGATTATTTTCAGTTCTGTGAACAGTAAACAGTAACTAGTTGCCGTTTAGTTGATTCCGACTCATGGCAATGGCATATGTGTCAGAGTAGAACTGTGCTCCATAGGATTTTCAGTGGCTGATTTTTCAGATGTAAACCACTAGACCTTTCTTCTGAGGCACCACTGGGTGGACTTGAACCTCCAACCTTTTGGTTAGCAGCCAAGTGCTTTAACCCTTTGCACCACCCAGGGACACCTCAGTGAACAGAGGAACTGATAAAGTGTCTTAATAAGTTTTGCACCACTGCTTTAAAGGGCAGAGTGTGAACCAGTTGGTCTCTAAGGTCTCTCCCAGCAATCAGATGATATAATTCCACTGGCATCTGAAGCCATGCGCGGAGCCAGTGGGAGAACTATAACTGAAAATAAGATCAAAACCTCAGTCAGTCCCTCAGCAAGTAGAATTGTCCTGGTAAACTACTTTTCTTTGGATCTCTGTCTGCAGTCTGCAATTTGTTTCTAGATAAATTGTTTTTAGCACACGTTTTGATAATCCATTGATGGACTGGACTCCTCCTGATGAACTGTTTGGGCAATACAGATGGACACAATCACTGAACGTTAAAAAAAGTATGTTAATCCCACTCTTCTCTCCCAATAAGCCCACCTCTCTCCTCGCTTGACAACAAAGCTGAAGAAATCATTGCGTGTGCCAGACTTACATGTGGCCTAGCAATTTCCTATGGAAAATGCACTCTGTCTGTGTAATTAAGATAAATCAAATTCACTTAATCTGCTCAAGTACCTTTATTGTCCTCTGTGGTTTGGGAGGATTTCGCAGAACAATTCTGACTCTAAGACTAAACCCGACCAAAGTAACCTGTAGCTGGCAGCAAAAGTAGTTTGGGACTGTTGTTTAGGTTGTTTAATTTAATAAAATGTTGGCTCTGAAGGTTAGCTGGAATAGAGGCAGCAACTTCTTATGAACTGTAAATCTGACTGAATGAAGGAGGCATGTGGAATAGCCATTATGCCCTTTTCATAGTATTGTTATGAAATTCTGGTCTCTGCAGATTCTGTATTGACTTTTCAACATCTCTTCTCATGGACTTTGTAGACAAAAGAGGCTGCCAAAGGATCAGGAATTTTATTTAGTTTTATTGTAGGTGTGGGCAGGAGAGCAATTCCTTTCTTGTTAAAAAACGAAGAAATTGAGGTGATTGCTCAGTTTAGCAACTTTTCATCAGGCAAAAGAAAAGCTAACAGCACAGAATGCCACTGGTCTATAAACAGAAAATTCTTCCTCTGACATCACTATATTATTTTTATTACTTTTTATTTTGAAATCCTTGGTATCTAGGGAGGGGAGGGAAAAAGACATGGCAGCACTACAACCCAGCTCCAGAACTTCTGGGCACAAGAAACATCCCCAAGGACATAATGCATAGCTACTTTATGATCCCTCATGCCTACCGATTCTCTGCTCTTCTCCCTTCTGCCACTGATTGAGGCCTGTTTGCTTCCAGGTGTCCCCTCAGGTCTGCCCTCATGCTCCTTATCTATACACCAGGTCATCACAACTTCTTTGCATGTGGCAGGCTCCTGGAAATGGTTCCAATAATCCTGCACTTCCTTAGAGCAAGCTTACCCAAACTGATTGATTAAATTTGTTTCCCTCTTCTTTTTTTTTTAATCCCAGTTTTCCATTTCTCCCCTTCAGACTGAAAGCCTGCCTGACTAGAGGCTCAGATGTTTCAAGACTACCAAAACCAAACCAGTTGCCATCGATTCAATTCTGACTAACACAACCCCATGTGTGTCAGAGTAGAACTCCACTCCAAAGGTTTTTCAAAAGTAGACTGCCAGGGCTTTCTTCCAAGGTACCTCTGGGTAGACTCAAACCTCCAACCTTTTGGTTATCAGCAGAGCGCTTAACCATTGGCACCACTCAGGGTTCCTTCAAGACTATGCTAGGGGTGGAATCAGCTGGTCAGACATTCACGCTAACAACAGGGTGGCCTTTCAGTATAAAAGGCAGTTTGCTTAAGGTTTTTGAGGCTTTTGTTAGAGTGAAAAATCAGCTTTTTAAATGAAGAGGTAGTGTATAACCAAGAAGTTCATCAAATAATAAAACTATAATTCAGCTCTGTATTATGAGCATAAACAGGTGAAAGGTTATAGACAGGAACACAGGAAGCAGGGGCAGGAAGGGAGTGACACAAAGAATTGTCTGCCCTAACCAGACCTGGAACCCTGGTGGCACAGTGGTTAAAAGCTCAGCTGCTAACCAAAAGGTCGGCAGTTTGAATCCACCAGCCATTCTTTGGAAATCCTATGGGGCAGTTCTATTCTGTCCTATAGCATCGCTATAAGTCGGAATCGACTTGATGGCAATGGGAACCAGCCCTAAGGGTTATTCTGGAAGCTGTTGTCACCTCTCCTACCTTTGAAGAAATCAGCCTGAGGAGATAGATCCTGAAGGTCGGGGTTCCCTGTCTCTTACAAAGAGTTTCCTGAAGAACTACAGATCCTACTTTTTGAAACCCTGGTTTTTCACTTGTCTATGAATTGATGTATTTTTTAAATTCATATGCTGATTTTAACATTTGAACTCAAACTCTTGGTTTCAAGCTTTGCCTTCTACTTCATTATCCCACTCCTCTAGGCTAATGCTTTGGAGTTTTGTAGAGTTTTCAGTGAAATCTTATAGACCACTGTATTTTCCTTAACCTGTGGAGCTATTTTGATGACAGACAGAAAGATTTACCTGCTTAATTTTCAGTCTTACCAATAAACTATTGACTATGCCTGTATTGGAAACCCTGGTGGCACAGTGGTTAAGAGCTACAGCTGCTAACCAAAAGGTCGGCAGTTCGAGTCCACCAGGTGCTCCTTGGAAACCCCATGGGGCAGTTCTACTCTGTCCTATAGGGTCACTATGAGTTGCAATAGACTCCACGGCAACAGGAACGAATGCCTGTATTATAACCTTTCCAACCACAAGAACGAGTATTGTGGACACAGAAGAAGAGAGCTGCCAAAAGAGTTCTATGGGAAGTGTTTGTCAAATTCTCCAATAAAACAGAGGCACCTTTTTAAATTCTCTAGATATAAAAAAATACAGTACTAGCCAATATTTAAAAAGTCATTAAAATGACAGGAAAGGAAAGACCAAAAATCATGTCAGAAGAGACTCTGAAACTTGCTCTTGAATGTAGAGTAGCTAACGCAAATGGAAGAAATGATGAAGTAAAAGGGTTGAACAGAAGATTTCAAAGGGCAGCTCAAGAAGACAAAGTATTATAATTAAGTGGGCAAAGACCTGGAGTTAGAAAACAAAAGGGAAGAATATGCTAGGCATTTCTCAAGCTGAAAGAACTAAAGAAAAAATTCAAGCCTCAAGTTGCAATACTGAAGGATTATATGGGCGAAATATTGAACAACATGGGAAGCATCAAAAGAAGATAGAAGGAATACACAGTATACCAAAAAGAATTGGGCAACATTCAAGCATTTCAGGTGGTAGTATATGATCAATAACTGGCAGTACTGAAGGAAGAAGTCCGAGCTACACTGAAGGCATTGGCGAAAAACAAAGCTCCAGGAATTGAGATATTTCAACAAATGGATGCAATGCTGGAAGCACTCACTCATCTATGCCATGAAATTTGGAAGATAGCTACCTGGCCAACTGACTGGAAGAGATCCATATATTTGCCCATTCCAGAGAAAGGTGATCCAACAGAAAGAGGAAATTATCAAACAATGTCATTAATATCACATGCAAGTAAAATTTTGCTGAAGATAATTCAAAAACGGTCGCAGCAGTACATGGACAGGGAACTGCTAGAAATTCAAGCCAATTTGGAAGAGCACATGGAACAAGGGATATCATTGCTGATGTCAGATGGATCTTGACTGAAAGCAGAGAATACCAGAAAGATGTTTACCTGTGTTTTATTGACTATGCAAAGGTATTGAACTGTTGCGGATCCTAACAAGTTATGGATAACATTACGAAGAATGGGAATTCCAGAACACTTAATTGTGCTCATGTGGAACCTGTACATAGTTCGAACCGAACAAGGGGCTACTGTGTGGTTTAAAATCAGGAAAGGTGTGTGTCAGGGTTATATCCTTTCACCATACTTATTTGATCTGTATGCTGAGCAAATAATCCGAGAAACTGGACTATATGAAGAACACAGCATCAGAATTGGAAGAAGACTCATTAACGACCTGCAGTATGCAGATGACACAACCTTGCTTGCTGAAAACGAAGAGGACTTGAAGCACTTACTGATGACGATCAAAGAATACAGCCTTCAGTATGGATTATACCTCAACATGAAGAAAACAAAAATCCTCACAACTGGACCAATAAGCAACATCATGATAAACGGAGAAAAGATTGAAGTTGTCAAGGATTTCATTTTACCTGGATCTACAATCAACACCCATGGAAGCAGCAGTCAAGAAATCAAACGACGTATTGCATTGGGCAAATCTGCTGCAAAAGTCATCTTTAAAGTGTTCAAAAGCAAAGATGTCACTTTGAGGACTAAGGTGTGCCTGACCCAAGCCATGGTATTTCAATCACCTCATATGCATGCGAAAGCTGGACAATGAATAACGAAGACTGAAGAATTTATGTCTTTGAATTATGGTGTTGGTGATAAATACTGAATATACCATGGATGCCAGAAGAACAAACAAGTCTGTCCTGGAAGAAGTACAGCCAGAACGAACGCTCCTTAGAAGCGAGGATGGCGAGTCTTTGTCTAATGTATTTTGGACATGTTATCAGGAGGTATCATTCCCTGGAGAAGGACATCATGCTTGGTAAAGGGAGGGTTGGCGAAAAAGAGGAAGACCCATAACAAGATGGATTGATACAGTGGCTGCAACAATGGGTTCAAACATAACAATTGTAAGGATGGTACAGGACCAGGTAGTGTTTTGTTCTATTGTACATAGGGTCGCTATGAGTTGGAACTGATTCAATGGCACCTAACAGCAACATTTAAAATCGCTATATGCCAAGTTCCTTGCTTTTATGTACGTTATCTCATTCAATCCTCACTAAAAATCCTCACAGATTATTTTACACCCATACAAGCATATTATTAATAGTATCCTCACAAGTACCATTATTATTCTCATTTTATATATGAGGAAAGTAAGGTTCAGAGAGGTTAAGTAACTTAAAAGTCATACATTAAATATTCAGTGCAGCTATGAATCGTATTTCAGACTACAGAGTCCACATTCTTTACCACTGCACCATGCTGCCTCCTAAGAGGGATGCGCAAAAGGGTTGTTTTTGTTGGGATACATGACCTACCCAGGCAGAACCAGATATGGTGTTCTGGGAAGAGTGTTATTTACCTGGCTTGTCCTCTGTGGGACCCAGAGGCTTGATGCAGTTGTTACCTAGACTGTAATTCCAGAGATTTATTTTGATATAGTAAGTCATATAAAAGGCTTTTTAAATTTTTATT
The DNA here is from genome assembly GCF_000243295.1 of Trichechus manatus latirostris. Taxonomy (NCBI): domain Eukaryota; kingdom Metazoa; phylum Chordata; class Mammalia; order Sirenia; family Trichechidae; genus Trichechus; species Trichechus manatus. The sequence goes on along the minus strand of NW_004443991.1, from coordinate 1,644,979 downwards.
TTTATCAGAAATACATGTACATGGTTCTAAACCTCAAATAATACTACAAAAAGTTCCTCTCTATTCTTAAGTTCTTTTTCTTAGAGGCAACCATTTTCAATTATTTTAGCTATTTCTTCTGCTAAATTAAATCCATGTATCTAGCCTGTTCTTCAAAATGGTCAAATATGCAAGACATCTATTTAGTCCATATATATTTATTTATTTGTTTATGGTAGCATCTCTCCTCACCTTCATCTTTTGCCCCGCTACTGTGTTGGATTCCTAATTCCTGCGTCCCATATCTTCTTCCTTGTTTACGCCTGCACTTAGTGGCATCTTGAGAAAAGGTTATGAAAGATAACATTTATGCGTCTTTGCATGTCTTAAAATGTCCTTGTCCTACTCTGATAATTAAGTGACTGTTCAGCTAGACATAAAATTATAGGATAAAAATTATTTCTCAGAATTTTGAAGGCACTGCTTCATTATTTTCTAACTTCTAGTTTTGCTGTGGAGAAGTCAAATATCATTCTGATTCTAGATCCTTTGAATGGGACGTCTTATTTTTGTCTCAGAGGCTTTTGGGATCTTCAGTACTTTGAAATTCTACAAATAGTGTGCTTTTGTTAGTCTTTTCTATTTTATTTTTTTCATTTTACTGGGCACACAGTAGGCCCTTTCAATCTGGAAACTTTCTGCACTCTCTTCCAAAATTCCTTTTAGCTGGGTATTGTATTCCTTGGATAATCATCCAATTTTCTTATTTTATCTTTGGTGTTTTGTTCTAATATTCGTAAAATTTCAAATTTATCTCCCAAACCTTGTATTTAAATTTTTATTTATGCTATATCTTCTATTTCAAGAAACTTTTTTGTTCTCTAAAAGTTTTTAATAGCATTCCTATGCTTATTTCATAGGTAGTCAGAGACAGTATTCTCAGACCTATGGTGTCATACATAAAATGTGCTTTTTGAGAAAGTTTTTGCCACCATAGTTTGCTTATTTAGGGTGTCACTGGCCAAAAATATGCCTTTAATTTCCCATGCAATTAATTAGTTTAAAATAATTTCTTCAAAACTTAAGTGTCATGAAGTGTTGGCCAAAAAAAAAAAGTAGCTCATGAATATTTGCAGCCATGCTGCAAAAGGAGCGAAAGTGTAAATAACCATGAAATAAAAAGACATGGAGATGATTTCAGCAATCACACTTGGCCAAAGCACAGGGCTTTTGGCAATGGCCTGGAAGATGGAATGCATTGCCCACTGATTCCAAGTCCAGATGCCTGTGATCTTTTCCCCCATTTTCAGTTCACCATAGCTCCCCCTCCGGTCCTTTCTCCCTAAGGCCATTAGGCCTCTCAGCTGGACTTTAACCTCTGGAAAACGCTCCATGCCAAAATTCCCCAAGTGTGTGTGATTTACTTAAAGGACTGGCATAGGTGTTTTTGTATCTGCATTCTCTTATGACAGTGATAATAGCGCTTTATATAGTTGTTTGATTTACAAATTACAAAATTGCATTATCATTAAAACTCTATGAGGTAGGAAGGGTAAGTTTAAATTTCCATTTCACAAAGAACCTGATGCTTGCTTGAAAAAGCAAAGGCAGTAATATTATAAAGATAGGGCCCTCATTGTTCTCAACTGAAAATTAGAATAATACCTATCTCATGGGGTTCATTGTATTAATTTCATATATGTCAAATGATTAACATAGCACCTGATACACAGTAAGCACTCAAAAAATGGTTGCCATTGTTATAGTGCTAAAATCTGTGGTCTCATACTAAATTCTAAGTGTTTTATTGCAGTGCCTTGGTAATTATAAAGCTGACTCCTTTGGCCCCGGAAACTTCTTTCATTACTGCTCACTTCGTGCCCTCCATACCAATCTATGAGAACTGTCATTCTTCTGTTTTTCACTTATAAAGCATCTTTCAATCTTTTGTGTGTTCTGTATTGCTATTCAATAACAAACTTCTCAAAGACGGGAATTATTTATCTTCCAAAAGCTACGTACAGTTTTGGGCCTCAGAAGATACTACTGGTTGATTCAGGCTGGTTTTGCATTCAAAGTTATTTTGCTGCTAAGTCTGCTTCTTTCAGGAACTCCTACTTTCAGGCAAATGTCAAATCGCTTTCCTGTTTGAATTGTTTTAAAGGATTTGCTTTGTTCAAGTATTGTATGTATAAAATTTGTCAAATACTGTGTATTTCAAACTCTAAAGGATCTGAGTTTTGTTGTTGTTTCTTACAAAAAAGGGTTAACTAAGGGCCTGGCCCATGTGACTCTGGGTTATAGAGAGATAAGTCTCAGTCTTGTGCCCATGCTCTTCATGAGGCAACACTGTGCTACACCCTGTTCTGGACACCGTGGCCTCCTGGGATCCACGGAAGGCCCGAGCTCCCAGAGATACAACTAGGAAGTCCTTGAAAAGAAACATTTCCATGTGCATCTGTTCCTGTAGCTTAGCCTAGCAGTCCTCAAATGTCAGTTGGTACAGAGCTCACCTAGGGAACTTGTTAGATTCCTACCTAGACCCCCTCAGAAATGGATTCAGAGGCTAGGATGAGGCAAGATATCTGCATTTCAAACATTCCCCATTTCCATCTCATCCATCACAGGATTCTGACCTAGGTAGTCCCTTCCGACTCTTCCCGTACCCATTGCTGTTGAGTCAATTCCAACTCATAGCGACCCTATAGGACAGAGAAGAAATGCCCCATAGAGTTTCCAAGGAGCACCTGGTGGATTCGAACTGCCGACCTTTTGGTTAGCAGCCGTAGCTCTTAACCACTACACCACTAGGGTTTCCAACCCCACAGTGACGAGTATTACCCAAGCCCAAGGCTGTGCCCAAGGTTGGTATACTTGGGAATAAAAAAGAACCTTTCTAGTTCTGTGCCCCAGGAAGTAGCTGAGGCATGTGAAGGAAAGTGGGGCTCCTTGGTGCTGGAATTAGCCTGGGTCCACCACATGCCTTTCCTGTATGTCTGCTACCAACCTGCCCAGTTATTTCTAATTGGAAGTTTTTTAAACACAACTATCTTTTTTAACTTAATCCTTTTCTTACACAGCACATTAGATAAGCTGGTTTGGTTTGACAAGCAAAATTAAGAAAGCATTTTTTTCCCTCCTCAAGCTGCTCCTAGAATATGTTACCATTATTGGCATTATGATTTCAAAATAGAATCAGGAGGGCTGTCAGTATGTTGTTTTCTAACCCTGAAGAATATGTTACAATTATTCTTATTTTCCCCCTAAACAGCTATGAATTTCAGGTGAAACCCAAAAACCCGCTTGGTGAAGGCCCAGCCAGCAGCACAGTGACATTCAGTACAGAATCAGGTAATCACATCAACAGTAATTGCCAACAAGTATGGAAAGGGCCACAATGGATCCATGTTTTACATAGGGAACTTGTTTGAAACCAAGCTTAAACAATCAATTTCTTGAATTTCTAAGACCATCCACAGAAAACGGCAAATTGAAGGTACCCTTAAGGAAACACCACTTACGCTTTCCCTCATTTACCTTGATGTGTAGGAAAAAGTTAGACATATCAGCTAAAAAGGAAAAAAGGCATAACGTATACTAAAAAATCCAGTGAATGAATGTTCTCCTGTATGCCTAGAATCAAAATATCAGGCATGCTGAACCACAGCACATCCAAAGAGCAAATGATAGTTTTTTATGCTAAGCAGCAGTGAAATTTTGTAATTTGACTTTCCAAGCGTCAATTCCTCACGGAGCTGCATCTGTGCATGCCGCATTATTTGCGTTAATTCTTACACCAACTGCAGTTCATGGCATCTTGGTGAATTTACCAACTGTTTTTGTATGAAACTGAAAGAGAAAGGTTTTGAAGTTGAAGTGAAGGCTGGAACAGCCATGACTGGTAACTACTCAAACCACATGCAGCAGATACAGCTGAGCACCTGGTGGAATGGAGATTCTTCAATAAAGAACGACTTCCAAAACAAAACAAACGAAACTTTCAATCTTTAGCAAGAATGTGTGACTTTGCTATTATAATTTTTTAACAACTATTAGCACTCTTGTTCACCTTGCTACTGAAACACCTAATAACATCTCACTGTTTCCTATTTCTCCTCAGCGGACCCTAGGGTGAGCGAGCTAGTTTCTGGTAAGTACCCTGTCTACAACAGGAACGCAACTACATGCTTTTCTAAACTAATTCAACTGAACAGGCATGGCAGAACTTTAGTCAGGGTCTTGCTTTCTTCCAGTTTGCCTACTTAGAATATCAATCAGGTGTGAATGTTTACCTAAAATATGTTCTGGGAGCAAGGCGGACATTTCAAAACCTGCCTTCGTTATCATACCAGGCCAGCTCAAATGTTGCTTAATAACTTAACCTTCATTCCCACTGTAAATAACGTCACATTAAAGCAGCTGTTTAGCTTTTATAATATGCTTCAAAAAAGAAATGAGTGTGCTCCTCAAGAATGCTGTCTGCATGCAGCACTGAAGAGGCTCTGAAGTATCTATACACTGCTAAGATCTCGTGCTGACAGGAACTTAATTTGGGTTTCACTTATTTAAGTCTTTACAGTATCTTTGGACCCAATGTTTGGCAATAGAGAAAATCAGGTACCAGAGAGTGGAAATGAACTTTGCAAACTGCTTCTTTAGTTTTTAAGGAAAGCTCTTCAGTATCCAAGAGTCAGACACTAAAATGCAGCCGTTTTTTCCTTACCAAGCAGGAAGAGACGCCATCTGGACTGAAAGACCCTTTAATTCAGACTCTTACTCAGAATGTAAGGGCAAGCAGTATGTCAAAAGGACGTGGTATAAGAAGTTCGTAGGGGTGCAGCTATGCAACTCTCTCAGGTACAAGATTTATCTGAGCGACTCCCTCACAGGTAAGCAGGGCTGCCGGGCCTGATCTGCGCATCTCCCTTCAGGGGAATGTTCTGCAGCACTCTGTAACTCAGGCTTTTCCTAGGAAGCATTCCAGGCATTAGGGTGTGATGTAAACACAAGTAATTTCCTCTTAAGATGTTACTGGAATACTATCAATCTAGAAAACAAGGACTTAAGACATGCTATTAGAAAGTAAGTAAGGAAAATGCAATTTCAAAGTGCCATCGTAGGAAACTTGAATAAACAGGTACTAGCACATTCCAGCTCAATTTTGTTACAGCTATCTGAGAATGAAAAGCCTATTGCTAATAAATGTGTGTTTCTGACACTATTCATGGATGGAATAGGACAATTTTAAGATTTTAGATCTGCCAAACTAAAGATTATAAACACTGGACCAGAAGAGCTGTAACTGCTTGCTCCATACCCCCATGAATTAGAATTTTCTATATTCACAAGTAAAAAATTCAACAAGTAAACAAGACTGGGCCCAACATAGAAAGGTAGACTTTGCTTTGTTCATTCAACAAATGTTTGTTGAGTATCTACTTTGTGCCAGACACTGTTCTGGGTGCTGGAGACAAAGCAGCAAACAAGACACATCCTGCTTTCATGTAGCTTACAATCTAGTGGGGAGAGATAGACAAGTGTGTAAATAACTTCTTATAGGTGCTTTGAAGAAAAGCTTTTTTAAAAGGGTGAGAGAGAAGGGCTGAACAGGGATTGGAAGCTTCTTTAGCTAGAATGAATAGGGAAGGCCCCTCTGAAAACCAAACACTTGTGCGAAGAAGAAAATTATTAGAAGGAACCAACCTTGCAAAGATCTAGGGATGAAGCCTTAGGAGAGGGAAAAGTGCAGAGCCTGAGGCAGAACATGCCAGCTCCTCGAGCCTGGCGGAAGCTTAAAAGGGAAGCATGTAAGTGATGGGCATCCGCGTGCAGGCAGCTGTGAAATCACATGAGGCTTTAGAACCACGGTGAGGACTTTGCATTTTGAGTATAATAGGAAACTGCTGGAGAGATTTATGGAGGGCAGTCTAACATTATCCGACTTGCAGTTTTAAAGGATCGTTAACCAACCTCTGGGAGGGGATGGGGAGGAAGACTATAGGGAGGCAAGAGTAAAAGCAGGGAGACCAGCTGGGAGACTATTCCAGTAGGTCAGGCAAGGGACATTGGGGGCTTGAACTAGAATGTTAGGGACAAGGGAAAAAATAAGACCAGGAAAGACTGATTATTTGAGATGATCTGATTATTTCAGAACTGTCACATATCAAAGAAAGTAACACTTCATTAACCTTTTAACTTCTGGTTCTTCAGGAAAATTCTATAACATAGGTGATCTGAGGGGTCATGGAGAAGATCACTGCCAGTTCGTAGATTCATTTTTAGATGGACGCACGGGACAGCAACTCACTTCTGATCAGTTACCTGTCAAAGAAGGTATGTTTTCTGATCTTCCTCCTAAGAGGATTTTGCAGATTAACCCAGAAAGGAAAGCCATCCATTTAAAAATAATTCTATAATATTACTGCTTTAATTATCTGACTAGAAAAATTAAGACTTATTATAAGTTTCTCAACTTTCCTCCCAGTCCTTATGGCTCCATTGCTTAGACTCAAGGAAAATAGACACAGACACATATAAATGCATTCTACTTCAAGAAAATCTGAATTTGCAAAACAAAGCAGTGTTTCCCAAACTTAAATCATTTATGTATTACCTTTATGGTTTCTGTCATACTCAGCATCACCTACATTATTTTATTTCTTAAAAAAACCTTTACTACCATAAATGGAAAAAAAAGTTATTTGCCTTATAAATTATTTTATATTAATACAATTAAAATAGAACAATTCTGTTGAGAAATGAATAACCTCTGTAACTTGCTGAAGACACATCAGCACCAAGCTGCTTAATGAGGGAACAGATTGTGTAGTAAAAGGAAAACTGTCCATATTACTCAGGAATCGCCCTGAGGTACCTGGTAATGATTTAAATACTTTAAATCATGATTACAGGTTTTTCAGCAACACATTTTTGCACACCTGAAGTATCAACCATACTAAAAGATGACTCAGTAAGATCTGTGAACTCATTAACCAGCAAGTGAAACTCATGCCTCATGGGAGCTGGAATATAAAACACTATAAATTTTGTATATTTCTGTAACATTTCACAGTGAAATTTTTAATCATATAGTGCATTGAGGGAGATTTCAGTAAGATTAAAGTAACACAAGTTTAACCATCTTAAAACTCCCCTCCTTTTGTATTCCTAATACTCTAGTATAGCACTGTTTCTCGGGGTAGCTCTTCACAGACACTGCTAGTCTTTAATGTGCACAAAGGACACTTTCAGGTAAGACAGAGAGCTATACTGTGTGGGCAATGACACCAAATAAAACACCCCTCTGACTCCTATCCCTTTTCAGCTATCTCTCTCAGACATTACCAACTGTCCCATCCTAACTTGGTAAGCAAATGTCAGCTTTCTTCGTGTGCCCAATTCTAGCCAGCCATTACTGCTTTAGGGAAAAACACCAAGGCCTCTGTTGCTATTTTCTTAAATATTCTGCTTCACTCTGAGTCACCTTTAGTCATTCAATGACACACTTCAATCTATGAACAGCGAGGGCAAAAATATAATGTAGCAGATATTAAAATTAAATTATTTTCCCTCTTAGGCTATTACAGAGCAGTTCGCCAGGAACCTGTCCAGTTTGGAGAAATAGGTGGTCACACTCAAATCAATTATGTCCAGTGGTATGAATGTGGGACGGCAATACCCGGGAAATGGTAAATTCTGCAACCATGCTGAAAAGTGCCTTTTATTCATTACGGCAAACACAAAAAAGGGACAGTATGGTATTTGTCACATTCATTTAAAGCTGTTTTGTTTACTATGTATAAAAATTTAAAGTTTAATTAATAGCAATAGTAGATGTTTATTAGAAAAACTGCTGAGAATATTTATCAGGTTTTTACAAAGTCATTTTATGAATGCAAGATTATTAACGAGAGCAACATTTTTTGGGGAAGCTGGCTCCCTATTCATGGTATTTTAAGAGATCATTTGTATATTATTTATCACACTGTTGTAATGATGTTTTGAGATACTTTTATGACAAAATTAGCATCAAAAAACTTTAATATACTTTTTGAAAGATACTTACGTCTTTTGTTAATGTATACGCTTTCTACTGGTGAGTTGCTTCCATAAATCTCTACTTACTTTAACTTATTGGATCAAATTATCTTCAGCATATGTATCTGGGGGAAAAAAGTCCTAATATTCATATTTAAACAACTTCAATTTTTTTAGCCACAGCTGAATAGCTTTTCTGAAGAGCTTAAGTAAACATTCATACTAATATGCCTGTCTTTAAATGTTTGCAAATTACTGAAAAGATTTTGTTTGACTCCGTGAATTTCATTTCAGCTGAAAATGAAATAGAGAATCTGATATATTCAGTTTCAAAAAAATGTTTTGATATATTCAGTTTCAAAAGATATGTTTTGTTTTCTCTACCCAGATATGTTGTAATGTCTGAGAGTGTACTTTTTGTCAAACTATACCTTTAAGCAATTGTCTTCCTCATGTTTTTAATCTGATCTAATCAAGTTGTATGGAGAGATGGAATGTGAAGTCTGAGCACAGAAAGATAATGCATCGTGAGCGCCTTGCTATTTAGTATGTATTTATATATAAGATCTCTATGCACGAATACATAAGATGTTTTCTTAGTTCTGTTTAACATAAGCTTATAATAAAAAATCTAACTCATTTTTGTTAAAATGTATTGTTTTCCTTCATCTGGGGAGGAAGATGGGATGCTGCATTAGTCTCATTCTCAAAGGATCTTTCCTGAAAGGATCTTTCCTGTGCTCAGCTTTCAAACATGCTTCATTTTTATCAATGCTATATACACTTTTTTTAAACAATCATAAACTCTGCACTAAAGAGTTTTGTTTGTTTTTTTTTTAAGACTGAACACTTAAGTTTATCAGTACATGTATAACTATACTTTTCATCGCTATAGGAAGGAAAATCAGTTAGTTATTCAGGATCTACCAAAATCCCTTTGTATCTATTGTGTTGTTTATAGCCTAAGCTCATCTTTCTTCCCTGTAACATCTACTTAAAAGTTTGATTTCTTCTTTCAAGCCAATGATTGTTAAATGAGTCAGTCAGAAAAAAAAAAAAGTTGTTAAAATGTTTATACTTCATTTTAAGGACAAACACTGACAATGATTTCTGAAAAAAACTGACTTTCTTTTTTTGTCATGTATGTATGTTAATAACTAAATTAAATTACAAGACCACTAATGGATTTAATCATCTTTATTAGCCTATCAGTATTACACTTCATACATAATATCTAGTTGTCGTCTCAAAGGGATCTACTTTAGTATGTCATATCATGTTAATAATAAAAAGCCAAGTAAGATGGCTAACCCTATCATTTTTAATATCCTCTGGACAAGGCAAGCTAGAAAGTCAATCATTTTACACAGATTTAAGAGTAGTGTTCCAAAATTAACTAAGAAGCTGCTACATTTTAAAGCAGGGGAGGAAATAACTTTTCATTTTGGTCTTTTGTGTTCCAGCAAATTATACTTTCAATTAACAGCAACAATGATATCATAAAAAATGCTCTGCTTTTTAAAGTTCTGAACTTCAATACAAATTAAAATAGTAGTACTGGAGTCTTTTAGGAGGCAAATAGCTAACAGCTACATTCATCAGTGTAGCTGAGCCTCCTTATCGATAACCAGGTCCAGGCTGGGTATAGCCCTGACCAAAGGGAGGACGGTTACGTGCATAAGGGTTAGGCCCACTGGGAGGAGGGGTCATGGTACTTCCAGGAGGTGGAGTAAAACCTGGTCTTGCTTGATAGGCCCCAGGTTGGCTTGGAGCCATTCCGGGTTGTGAGGAAGGGGCCACAGTATAATTAGCAGGCTGAGGAGTCTGGGTAGTGTAAGTTTGTGGAGGATAACTGCTCGCCTGGTACTGCTGTGGAGGTTGAGCAGGCAGTTGTTGAGGCTGACCAGAAAAGGCAGGAGCTGGTGCCTGAGAAGTTGGTTGCTGGCCATAGCCCTGGAACTGCTGAGGTTGCTGGGGCCCAGTCTGCTGACTATAGCTTGCTGTAAAGGCAAAATAAATAACACATATGTCTTATTTTTCTTTTGCTGCAAGTTTTCCAGAGTATCAGTATTACTGTTATGGACCAAAACTGGTAAGAATTTAACAAATGTGTTCACAAATATTTATGTAACAAGCACAGTGGTAGATTTCATCACATAATATTATTCCAAGACCAAATAGGTAATTTTTTCAACCCACTAATCTTAAATTGAAGACACTACTACATATATATTTTTTCTTCATTTACAACTGCTTCTACACTATATAATCCTAAAAGCAAAAGTCCTGTCCTAGCAAAATTACTAGTACAGAATACTCAAATGATAAATGCATGTATTATTATACTTTGTACTTTCTAGGAAAACTAAGAATGCAAAAGCTGAGTAGCCCTTAACCTGGTTTTGAGGAGAAGCCTAATTAACAGCAGTCCCAAAGAAAAACACACTGCAAAGAATGAGTATTTTTAAATGAAACAATATTATAAATACATCTTATTGTGCTATGAGATGCTTTAAGGTTTATTCATAACTCTATAGGCCACTTAAGAACAGACAAACTCTCAGTACTCATTTTTCAAAATCTTTCGTTTCTTTTGATTTGGTATCTGATAACTTTTATACCTTTTGCAACTCAAAATTTTGACTTAACAGTAACAGCATAACACACACAAAGCATACCATACTGCCCCACAAAATCAACATCCAAATTCATCATTTACTAGGCTGTAATTTTTTTAAAAAAGAAAAAGTCTGCTTCACTGAAAACTTTTATCTCTACCATGAAACACACCTGCAGCTACTTGCAATGAAACCTCTCCATTGACTGGAATCCTGTCAGCATTAAACACCAGATACATAAGAAAATTATTAAAATATGTACAACCCTGCATTTAAAAAAAAAGAAAAGAAAAAGGATTGAATGAATTCGAGTATATTCTGAACTCACCTTGAAACTGGGTTCAAAATTTACTCATGAAAGAAACCTTTTTGACATAGTCCATGAACAAAACTGGAAAAGGTTACAGAGGGAACTGGCAAACCAACAGTGTCAAAGATGGCCCAATGTTACCACCGCCACTTAGTCTCCCAGCAGAGTATTTAGTTGACTATCTCTGTATCTCAATAAAATTCAAGTTAAAGTGACTAGGGGGATCAGAAATACACAGATAATAATTTGGAGAAAGCTGAAGTTTAGTCAGTGAAGACCCTGACTAAAATCATCGGTAGCAAGCTTAACTTTCAGTAAGTAAATCAAACATCTAAACCATTTAACTCATGGTAGCATCTCAATACTGAACTGAAATCAATTTACAATAAAATCTCAAATGTCCTACAATTCTTCCTATCCTTTACATTAAAACATCCAACTTCATTTTTTATCTTAGGTTTTTGGAGAAACAGAAGGATTGAGCTTCTATACTTCAAATGTCTATTCAATTTAAGACTGAGCATAAATTTTAAAATGTTGCCTTTTTATCCTGGGAACTGAAATCTAAACTAGCATTTTAATGATTCTTGAAGCAACCAGATCCTTAATTATCACTCAGGAGAGGAAATTACCCCACAGATGCCATTTCATTAGCGGGCTACTAGTCTTGATCACAATGCAGCAATGCTTCCATTATGTGTCTAGTCTCCCTCCCACCAGTACCCCTTCCCCTGAAAAACAAAACCAAAAAAATGAGTAGCTTCGAAGAACATCAGGAACTGCAAGAAACGGAAATCCTGTGGTTTCTTTGAATAAATGAATAGTCTAGGACAAGGGGTCATATGGTACACAAAGCCTAAAATACTTACTATCTAGTCCTTTACAGAAAAAGTCTGCCATGCTCTGGTCTGGGATGGAGAATGCAGCAAGGCACAGGGAAGTACTTAACTGCAATACCAGAACTGGGTTCTGGTCCAGCCCCCCCAGTGAATGGCTATGTATCCTCAGACAGGTCACAACCACGTTGAACCCTAGAGTAGCCTCATCTAGAAAATGAGGGATTGGGGCCCAATCGGTGGTCCCAAACCCTGGTGGCACATTAGAATGACCTGCAATGCTTTCTAAATACCAAAGCCTGAGTCCTATTCCTGACCAAATGAAATAAAATCTCTTTAAGAGTAGGTCCCAGGCACCTCTAACTTTCAAAAAGCTCTCCAGGTGATTCTAAAGCACAGTGAGGGCTGAAATACCCTGAATTAGATGATGACTAGGTCTTTTCTACAAACTGTATAATTAACACTTTAATTTTTTTTTAATTTAAAAAAGCTGCACCCTAAAAATAACCTTCCCCCTAATATCATAATCCAAGTTTACTGTGTTTTTACACAAATAACATGTGCCTTCTACGTTTGTTTGCCAACCATTCCCTTCCCCCAAGAGCAATCTTCATAAGCCTGCTATGCTAATTTTTTTAACAGCAACGTAAAAAAATTGGCATAGCAGTGCTCATGAAAATATTTCACGGGGGGACGGAGCAGTTAGCAAACAAACGTAGAAGGCATACACTATTCACGTAAAAATATGGTAAGTTCACTTATTTATACAATTACTAGCAGTTACAGGTTATATTACATTACAGTATATACACTTCCAATAAAATTACTACATATGTTAAAATACGTCCAACTCCAACTAATGAGATTTTTATAGTCTAGTTCAGGGGTCAGCAAACTTTCTTCTGTAATGGGCCAGACAGTAAAAATTTTAAGCTTTGTGAGCCATACAGTCTCTATTTCAACTACTCAACTCTGCCATTCTAGTGCCAAAAGAGCAACAGATATAATACAGAAATGAATAGGCGTGTTCCAATAAAACTTAATTCACAAAAACAGGTGACAGGCCAGATTTGGTCTGTGGGCTACAGTTTACTGATCCCTGCTCTAGTTGATACTATAAAACTCCATAAAATAGAACTCAGACAAGATTCAACTTACATAAATTATTTTTAATTACAGTTGAAATTTTGATATCCAAATCTGGCTGTAAAACGAGTTGACACAAACTCTCTCTCTGCTATAAAAATGTAAACATTACCTGAATTTTAACCAAAGCTATATTAAAGAGATTTAGCACATTTAAAGATGGATACTCTTCAGTAGCTAAATGGTAAAATAAATACAAAATACCCAGAATGCCTATTTTTGAAAATGGGGGGAGAGGGGAACCAAGCTTAATGTTCTTACAGTTGCCTGAATTAGGTTTTAAACAATTCTATTTTTATGGTATTCCTACATACTTTTGGGAAACTAAAAAACTTAAGTAGCTTAATTTAGTTCTTTTAATAAGATCACCTTTCTATGTATGAGGAAACTGTTAACACTCCTACAGATACTAAGCACATTATACGTAACCAGTTCCTGTGTTAACATATAATGGGAAAAAAATCTTGCACTTCTTGTAGTTCTAAGTCACTTAAGAGGTCAGCTGATCATGTTAGTTACAGCTTTGTATTGTACCGAAAACTTTTTTATGCTCCAAGTTACTACAGGATCATCCACTAGGTTTTGCCCACTGGAAAACTGAAATGCTGATTTACAATAAAAAAGTAAAAAGTTTAAAACTTATGTTATTTCTCCCAGTAAATAAAGTCTTAATAATCTACTACGATAATGTAAGTACCACAAATCAAGGGATTGAGAGAAAGAGCTTAATGAGTATAGAAATAGCTCAAAAACAGAAGCCAAGTTCCTTTCAACACCTGCTCACCTGAATACTGAATACCATACTGTTGTGGAGGCTGAGGCGGAGCCTGAGGCTGCTGAGCACCATAACCGGCCTGTTGCTGGTACTGTTGGTACAACTGACCTAAAAAAATAAAATTACCAAAAAAAAAGTACAAGGAAAGGGGCAGGTTTAACTTGGTAGAGAGAAATTTTTAATGGTACATTTACATTCTCTCCCCATCCAAACACACACACACTGCATAACAATATACGAGAATGTGGTTCCTTTTCAACGTATATGGAAAAGACAATGAGTTCAAGAAGCACAGCTGCTCTGCTCTGCTGTGGATTAACTGCAGAGAACCCCAATGGGCAGCAAACACAAGACTATTTATGTGACATAACACTAATGGTTACCACTTCATATACTCCAGAAACACAAATGTTTTCAAAACTGCCAGCAGATAAGCACTGAGAATAATTCTATGTTCAGGAAAAAGTGAGTAGCGAAATAAAAAATCTGAGACAAGGGACAAATACCATTAATGGCTTCTGTATCTTTCCCAAAGCACCGTATTTATCATCTTCACCATTTGGACCTTTACTTGTTACCATGTGAATGGACACTCTGGTAGGAAGAATTACACAGCATGCTTTCCCTTCAGACCTCAAAAAAAATCTGGAATTTGACAACTGTTGGTTTTCAATGTATATCTGCAATCTGAATATCCTAGCCAATCATGGGGAATCTGATAAAGCTTAAATGGTTCCTCACTGCACTTTTAAATAACAGCAGACCTGCTTAACACCGGAGATGTCCTTGGAAATGGGAGCCCTATTTGGGGTCAATGGACCACAGTTCCTATGGAGAAACATTTTAGACACTATTACCTGTGATTTTCAAATAATTAAGGGTTTACTGGTTCATGTCTTCATCATCTCTACTTCTTTACAGTTGTTCTAATGATAGATTACACTTTAGTTTAAACTGACTCGACATTAACAACAATGCCAACACAAGAGTCATTAGCCAAATGTGGCATCGAGCATCTGAAATGTGGCTAGTCTGAATTGTAATGTGTGCTGTTTGCGTTTTGAAGCATTTCAAATCAGTGTCATACATACCAGATTTCCGATATGAGAGAAAAAAAATGTAAACCATTAATAACTTTTTAATAATGCTTTCATGTTGACATACTGGATATACTACATTAAATAAAATAAATAAAATATATTAAAATTAATTTTACTTTTTTTTATTACTTTAAAATGTGGCTAGTAAAAAATTTTAAATTACTTGACTCTTCCATTATATTTCTTTTGGACAGCGTTAATCTGTAATTTCACTTCCAGAATGCTAATCTATTGACCGATGTCATATTATTAACTACACTTTTTATACTGTATGTTTTAACGTAAACTAAAAATAACAGTTTTACTAAAGCATGCAACTAATGCTACTATAAAAGGAATTAAATCACATCAAGCAATGTTAATTTCATGTCTTTCCACAAGGGTACGTGGTAGCTGGGGGCACTTATGGTGGCAGGAAAACTTCTCACTGTGTATTATCTTTTTAATTTTACTTATTTAGAATGAATTTTTAAATTAAAATGAATCCTTGATAGAATAAACTGAGATATTACTAATAGAATTAAATTCCATTCCTTTATAAGTGAAGAGCAAACACTGTACAGTGGTAGTTGGAAGGCCAATTTTACCAAATAGTATACACTGCTTAAAATGGAATGTTTTTAACAGATAGTTTTAGTCCACCTGATACAGCCGTTAAACTCTCATCATATCCAAACTCTGCTTCTGCCCCTCTATTTCCACCCATATCTGCTTCAGTTAAAGTCTGTTCTGTCCTTGGAAGCTGCATCTCCGTACGAAGGAAACTACCTGACTAAGGCTGGTTGAGAAGAGGGTGAAGCACCAAGAAATTCTTCCCAAACCATTCATTCATCAGCAAAATGTCATGTGCTAGTTCCTAATGACTAATACTCATCCAATGAGAACCCTAGAAGTATGATCACAAGATGATAGGCCACTATTCCAAAGTGACCAGTTCATTTTAGGCTATGTTTTTTAAAATGATTAATAGCCTCAACTTGCTTCTGGTGCTGAAAACACATCATATCCTGCCGCCTGGTGCCTTTCTACACATAGTAAGAGCACTACCTGGCGTTTGTTTTAAAGTAAAACGTGTAATCGTAATCTTAACGGCCACAACATGCACAGACAATTCACAGAAATAATGTTGTAATATATAGAGATCAGCAAGTATTTCTCAGCTGTGCTCTGCAGAGCTCCAAGGTTAAAATGAGGCACCTCAGTGCCTGCTATCCTGGGCCTGGGGCCCTCAATCCCCTTTAACCACAGCAATTACCCTTTTGTCTGTTTTAAATATTAAGCCTTCAAGTTACATTTCACTCAGGACTAAAGATATTCTTTGAAAACAATGGTTTAGTCCAATTTTCACATTTTATAGTGAGAGAATATTAAAACCCAGAGAGACTAAATTATTCATCCAAGGCCCCATTATTTAAAGAAAAGTTTGACTTAAAATACACTGCTTTTTCTACAAATGTTTTACTGCTAATTGCACAAAAATATACAGAGCTATTAATCTTCCAAAAACACTACACTTAACTAAAGTTTGGCTTCACAGAAGCTTCTATTTTAAAAATCTTTTTAAATTACAAAAATAATACATATACAGCCACTGGGGTCGGTGGAAGAACCGAAGGAGATAAAGTAACACCCAAGCATAATACAAAATAAAGTATGATGTTCCCTTCTCGATTCCGCTCTTCTCCCCGGGGGTCACTACTGACTGGTAAGATTTTGTCGTGATCTTCTCCTCTGTATTTATATTTATAGACACTTTCTAGGTTTTTCTCCTTACAATAACCGGAAGCATACTGATATATTTTCTACTTATTTTTTAACCCCAAAACATACCATGTCAGTAAATCAAAAGTTTTCACAGTTCTGTTCATAGCATGAATGCATCTGTAAGCTGCTTACCATTCCAACTACGCTGCCATAAACACTGCTGCACATACATCTTTCTGCACATGCGCTCTAAACTCTATTTTACCTTCAATCTGACCTGCTTGTGTCTGCGCTCCTGTATACGGTGGCTGCTGTGGCTGAACTCCTGGTGGATGAGCTGCTGAGGAAGAGGAAGCAATGCTGTCAGGCGTTCCTGAACGGTCTTCTGCAGAAGCACTGGGTGGCCCTGGATGGTCACAAAAAGTCAATTCAGTACCTAATACAATGCCTTCCCCTATCAAGCTCAATTAATAGATTTGTTTGAAAGCCAGAAACTAAAAATAAAAGTACTATAGAATAAGTACATCACCACAAATGCAGCTTTTTACATTACGTATATGTACTTTAAGGGGTCCCTGGGTGGCACAAACAGTTACACACTAAACAACTAGCCAAAAGGCTGGTGGTTCAAACCCACCTAGAAGCACCTTGGAAGACAGGCCTGGCAATCTGCTTCTCAACAGTCACAGCCTATGGAGCAGTTCTACTCTGCACACATGGGGTCATCATGAATTGTAATCAACTCAACAGCAACTAACAACAACATATGTCATTTATTTTTGCATTTGTTCCAGTCTCTTAGGAATCTACAGCTACAACTGAAGTGCTATTATATTCCTGAGTCCTAACCTCCCCCTGCAAAAGCCAATATTCCTCCCTGCGATGTTAATATCCTCTCACTCTCATGTGATCTATTTTATACATCAACCCAAAGTATCATTTTATTCTTCAATGCGTCTCCACTGCCCATAAATCAAGTCTGGTTCAAGGGTTCAAATGTTTCTTACAATTGTTCTTCTCACATGCCCTACCCCTCACCTAATCTGACCTACTCCATATTCCCACAATGTATCTAGTATTCTTTCTGCCTCCATTTCGTTTATCACTATTTCCTCTATCCCTGCCCCATTTTCACATACTAAATGCAACTAAAATCCTTTAAAATAAGTTATAATTCTACACTTCTCACAAGTCTTCTTGGTCCATAAATATTTTTCTACTTCTAACCTTCTATACAGCTTACTTTTATTACTACCCTTACCAACTTCTACTTTGCATTTCTTAACAAGCCTCATCATCCCTTAAACTATGAGCTCTTTTGGGCATGCTTTCTGATTCTTTTTGTCTACCTCACAAGGCCTAGGACTGTAGTTTACACATGGAGCCATGCAAATTCTTCCAGAATAGTGAACAAAAGAGTAATGGAGAGAATGTGTTACAGTTCCAAGACTGGAACAGTCAAAAAAGACACTGAAGATAATCCAAATCTAAATTTTTACGCCTGACCTCAAAGAACTACTCACTTCTCTACTTAGCATTTCCTAAATCTTAAATGTTAAGTAGCTAGAATATTCACTCATATTTCAGTTGCTCTAAAAAGACGTTTTTTAGATGTATCATGTCTGATTTTTTTTTTTTGCCAAAAACACGTTATCATATACAAAGATACGTCTCTTCAGAATTTCACGTTTTTAGTGAATAATCTCTTAAAAAGTCTCAAAGAAAAAGAAAATGAACACACTGAACCCTATTTCTAGCTACTAACAATGGCAGAGTAAATTAGCCAAGTAAACCCTCCCACAGTTAATTAAAAATCTGGACAAAATAGAAGAAACCTGAGAAGAGTTTTCCCCAATGGAACTGCAATGGGGACAAGAATTGAAACGCCCTGACCCCTGCAGCTCCAACCACAGAAAACCAGCGTTACTGACTTCCGATGGCACAGGACAGACTTCCAAGCAGCTGGAAATTTGGGAGGGAAATCCCTGAAGTGAGAGAGCCACAGAAGGACTGAGACCCAAAATCTGAGTAGACACTCTGCCCAAATCCCCAGCTGACCATGTGGCAGGACACACACACGTACACAAGCCCAAGAGGGCTCAGCAATAAAACCAGCAACCAGAGCTGAATTTTCACTTGCTATATGCCAAGGGTAGATCTGTCTGAATCCATACAAGTTAACTCCCTGATAGAACATAAAATAAAATAACCAGTCTCAAAAGAACCTAAAAGAATCCTAAGCAACTATAACATATTAACCTCAATGTCCAGTTTTCAACCAAAAGGAAAATATGACCCACATATACTTAGGGAAAAAGGCAGTCAACAGAAACTGACTCCAAATAGGCCTAGATGTCAGATGCAGCGAACATTTCAAAGCAGCTACTATAAATATTTTTAAAGAATAAAAATATATTCAAATAATTAAAGGAAAATATGGTCTTGAGCATAAAGTTAAAGAATCTCAACAGAGAAATGGAAGCTATAAAGAGAACCAAATGGAAGCTATAAAATGGTAATTTCTAGAGCTGAAAGCACAAATAAATGAAAGGAAAAAGTCACTAGAAAGGTTCAACAGCAGATTGAAGATGGAAAAAAGAATTAGTGAACTTGAATAGAAATCATCCAATAGAATAGAGAGAAAAAAGACTAAAGAAAACAAACCGATCTCAGAGACCCATCAGACAATATCAAGCTCTCCAACATATGTGTAATTAAGAATCCCAAAACAAGAGAAAGCAGAAAAAAATGCTGAAAATGATGACCACAATATAAAAGAATAAATCACAGTACAGATGCTGTTTTAAGGTTAAAAACTTACTTATGTAAAAGTACTTTCTACACTAAAGTAATTTAACCAGAAATCTGTTTAAATTTCAACTTCTCTAAGGTCACAAAAGACCTATCAACTATAAATTCTGCAACAAATCTAAAATAAAACTATAGCATAGTTCAGATTATAAAAAATAAATTTCTGAATTTTACTTTGCATAAAATATACCTAAACCAAACAGTGGTTATTCTTTAAAGGGGAGGGTGGTACTGACTGGGAGAGGGCACAAGAAAGCCTTCTGGGGTGCTGGAAACCATCTATATCTTGATCTACTTGGTATTCATACAGGTGTATACATATGTAAAAAATTACTGAACTGAATTCTTTAGATTTGTAGACTTCACCACATCTAAGTTCACCTTCAATTATAAAAGGAACAGAATGAAGCGATGGGACAGGACAAACAAGAAGAGAAGGAACAAACAAACATGCTAACTTACCTGAAACCTGATCATCTGTTAAGCCAAATGCTGACATGACATTTTTATTGACTTCATCTTGGTTTTTTAACGGATCAAAAGCCGACATACTTGCTGCCATAACTTGTGTAGACTGTTTTCCAGAAGAATCAGAAGCTGCAGGTTTTTCTTCTCTACCATCCACAGTATCTACAAGAAAGAGAAATAGAACAAAAAAAAAAAAAACAAAAAACACCTTGTTTTCATTTATAAGGTCAACGAGGCCTAAAAAAATACAAGATACAGAAATATATGCATACAGTCTGCAGTGTTAACAATATCTCTCTGAACACAGATTATAGATAACTTTAATTTCCTCTTTATACTTGTTTATATTTTTACTTTTAAAATCAGGGGGAGGAAAGGCAAAAAGAAAAGCAAGATAAATAACCTTTTCAAAAATTCTACCTACCTCCGTCCCTAAGAATTATTAGATGAGGAAAAAACAAAAAATACAAGCTCTGTAAAAAACAGAAACATTTTTCTTATTTTTGTAGCTCTTGACTTAAATACATACTGCACACTTGGAAAAGAACAATTATAGGAATTAATATTTTATTTTGTCAGAGCATAAGAAGCTTAACTAAAGTTATAATCTCAATCCTTACACTGTTTTTTTGTTTGTTTGTTTTGTTTTCCCACTCTTATGATTTACTTCTACTGTCTACTGATCTGCTACTATACTATATGGAAATCTCAAGCCAACCATCTCTGTAAATAGCCAATGCTCTGTACATACCACAAGACATATGCTTTTAACTTGCTATGTCTTACTTTAAAATTTTTATTACTTAGAACATTACTTATTAAAATCCTAACAGATGAAATGATACATGTCTGGGATTTTCTTCAAAATAATATGGGAGCAGCAAAAGTATATGGGATTACAGAAGAAACAATACTGACTATGAACTGATAACTGTTGAAGATGGATGTAGGTTCATGAGATTCCTAGTACTGTATCTACTTTTGCATATGTTTAAATTTTTCCACAACAAAATGTTTTAAGGAAATACAGAAAAATTAAATTTTAAAATACAAGCAGGTTAACTATAAAACCATGCGTTTGTTCTAAGGATACTAAGGTACTCAATAGGCATTTACACTACTACCTTGTGAAAGAAAAGGAGTTCAAAGATAACCTACATTTTACAAATAGGAACCGAGGCTAAGATACAAAAAGATATCGAGAACAAAACAAAATAAACAAGCAAACAAAAAATGCTACTAACCCTTTACACAATTAACAATGATTATCAATTTTTTTCTGTTATTAAGCAAGTAAATAAGTCAGCAATTAGATCACTCCTGTGATCAATACAAGATTTACCTTCTGAAAAAATGCAAGCACTAAATGGAATATAGGCACCCCCAGCACCCATGGGCTTGCAGCTGTCATTCGTTCCTAATTTGTCACTCCACCATTGATTGCTTTAGTATTTTCTAAATTTCTGGGAAAACTTCAGTAGGTACTCCTTTTTAAGTCTACCACTTATTCATCTAAGTCACCAACTTCCCTCCTCTAATCCCAAGGTTATACTCCAAGGGTACACCACACCAAACCAAAAACCCATTGCCATCAAGTTAATTCCGACTCATAGTGACTCTATAGGACAGAGTAGAACTGCCCCATTAGGTAAGCCCCATAGGGTTTCCAAGGATGAATATCTTTATGGAAGCGGACTGCCACATCTTTCTCCCGCAGAGCGGCTGGTGGATTTGAACTGCCGACCTTTCACTTAGCAGCCAAGCACTTTAACCACTGCACCACCAAGGACTCCTACACCAAACCAATCTTACTAATTATTCCCCCTCACATAATTAACTTTTCTTATGACTTTTTTCACTTAGCATAAACTAAATTTATCAGGAAACACACTGTCCACTAGTCTACTATTTGTTCCATTAGCTGCTAGAGGAACTATAACAGGTCAATTCAGTAGGTGACACAGCTATGTACCATTTCCTCCCTGGAGGAAAGCAAGTGTCCAAGAACCATTGCAAAGGCAGAGCAATGAAGAAATAGGTAGTTCATGGTTCTGCGTGAAAGTAAGCTCAAATGGTACCGGCAGCTAACTAGCAATTTTTATTTTGTGGTCTAGACTTGGCTTCTGATATAGGTGATTTTGGTTTATTTCTCTTGAGAAGGAGGTTATTAAATCTGGATATGTTCTAGGAGCTTAGACACTTAGAAACTTTCATAGAAGCAAAGTGTTCAAGAAATAAATGACCTAAGTACAGGAGAGGAAACAAAAATAAATATGTAGCCATCTCTAAAAATGAAGCGTTGACGTATGATTCAATTCATTAGATAAGTCAGACAGGACACAACTGAAGCTGTCCAAAGAACTAACATGTGGCATAATTTCCAAGACAGAGAAGAAACCAAAGTCAACGTCTTTCATATGAACATAGATATAGAACTAACAATAAAATATACGAGAATATGGAAATAAAGAACTGATAAAGAAAAGTAGTAGACAAAGTGGGAAGAAAAAGGGGAGAATGGAATGGCTGTTTCACTGAAACCAAAAAACTTACAATTCTATCCCTTAGAGCAGAATCTAGGCTACTGTACATAACTTCTGCATAGTACTGGCTATATGTATTGAATTTTTATTTAAATCTGATAATATTTTAAACCCCCTGAAGTTATATGCAAACGCTGTCAGCATTTATGAATTCTTCACGGAAAATGGTCTAAGTTTTCATCAGATCCTTGATCTAAAATTGGTACATTTTATTCAGAGCAGTAAGGTTCAGAATAAGCAACATGCTACGACCACAGTACAACAGGTTTCATCAGAGAGAGGATAGGAGGATCTCATTATAGTATTTCAATAGATCTCCAGTATGTTCTGAAATACAGATATAGTACTAAAAATTATTAATCAATCATCAGATAATTTCTTGAGCATCTACTATTAACACATTTCAACACAGTTGGAAGAAGAGGAAAAACGTGGAAAATGTGTCTTTATTTAAACTATAACCAAATTAAGTAGAGAAAATCAAAACTCTAAAATTTAAACGGGCCAAAAATAGTTCAGAATCTAGGAGGCAGAACCAAGTTGCGGACTAGTCAGATGCACTCAGCCATCCCACTGCAACAAAGACCCGAAAAACCAAGTAAAACAGATACAGATGTAAGTCCCGGAACCCTGAACCTTAAATGAAGGGATAAAGTATTAAATTAGAAGTCACTGAGGAGAAGAAGCAACTGAATAGAAAATAGGGAAGGAATAGAGATATGGCGTGGAGGTTCATGACCAAACAGCATGACTCAGCATTGCCATCTTGGAATAAAGCCAACAACCCGGCTCTTCTAGAAAGGCACCTCCACGAATTGCCAATCAGAGATAGAGGTACAACACAGACATACCCAGGACTAAGTAAGACCACGTTCACAGGCTGCAACTCAAGGAAAATGCCAGACTCTCTCACCTGGTAACCACAGGAGCAGACTCCTACAACCCCCACCCCTCTGATGACAGCGACTATAACCGCCCCATCACGGAAACCCCAACTACTGGGAACCACAGTACCAACCCACCCTATTGCCCTCCTCCATCTACCCCCTATACCCCTGGCTTCACCACCCCCAACTCTCTCCTCCGTCCCACCACACGTGGCTCTGAAGGGACCCAGCCCCCAGCCCAGGACCCTTCCTGCCAGCTCCGGACCCCTCCTGCCAGCTGTCATAGTAACCAGAGGACCTGGCCTGGACCCGAGCCCTATTCTCATTGGCTCCGGACCCCTCCCACTGTGGGACCCAGGGGAACCAGCCCAGACTCCAGGCCCTTTCCCACTGGCTCTGGACCCCTCACCACTGCCTGCCCATGGCACCAAGGGGACCCTTTCTGGACCCAAGGCACCTGCGCACCTGCTCTAGACCACCACCACCACCCGCCACAGCCCTGGGGGACCCAGCCAGGGACCCGGTCTGGACCCCAGGCCCTTCCCCACCAGCTCGAGACTCCACCCACAGACCACAGCAGCCTCATTCCAGCCCCCGGCCTGGTTCATGTGCTGGACAAACAACCCATCTCTGCCCCTTCCCTTCCTGCTGGACCTGCCCTGCTGCACCACAGCTGAGCAACCAACCCTGCACACCAGGACAAGGTAGTGAGAATTACCACACCCACAGATGTGCAAGCAACAAAGCACAGAGGGCCCACGCGCCCAAAAATAGCCAAACAAAGCAAAAAAGCAGGACGAAACAAACCAACCTACAATCGATAAATAAAGAAAATAATATCTGTTTCGGAGACATCAGACAACAACAAAATATGTGAAAAAGAAAAACAGGACAAGATGGCTCCAATAAGCGACCAGAATAAAGCACAAGGTTGACCTTCAAGTAGAAGAAAAGCCACTGGAAATACCTGATAAGGAATTCAAAACTCTAATACTCAGGGCTCTCCAAGAGATTAGGAAAGAAATCAAGGAAAACACAGACAGAATCATGGAAAACAAAGACAAAACGTAACCATAATCGAGGAAAACATAAACAAAGCAATAAAAGAATACAAGAAAATAATGCAAGAACAAAACGTCACAGTAAATAATTAGAAATCATACAAAAACAGCAATTAGAAATCCAAAAGATAAAAACCAAAATTTCAGAAATGGACGATGCAATAGATTTTAGGAGTAATTTGAAACAATGGAAAACAGAATCAGCGAAATTGAAGACAAATCCATGGATGCCACTTTGAAGAAAAATCAGAGAAAAGAATGAGGAAGAATGAAGAAAGCCTAAGAACTATGTGGGATATAATTAACAGCAAAAATCTGGGCATGATCAGAATTCCAGAACAGGGGGAGAAAATGGAAAACAGAGAGGATCACTGAAAATTTGCAGATGGAAAACTTCCCTAATATCTTCAAATATAAAAAGCTGACCATCCAAGAAGCTCAACGAACTCCATATAGGAGAGACCCCAAAAGAAAGTCACCAAGACATATCACAATCAAACTCCCCAAAACCAAAGACAAAGACTGAATCCTGAAAGCAGCTTGAGAAAAATGAAAAGTCAGATACAAAGGGGAAACAATAAGACTCAACTCTGATTACTCAGCAGAAACCATGTAAGCAAGAAGGCAATGGGAGGATATATGCAAAACCTTGAAAGAAAATAATTGTCAAACAAGAATAATATATTCTACAAAAGTCTCTCTCTCAAATGTGAACGAGAAATCAGGACATTTCTAGATAAACAGAAATTAAGGGAATAGGTAAAAACCAAACCAAACTTACAAGAATTGGTAAAGGGAGTCCTTCAGTTAAGAGAACAAAAAACATCAAACAACCTGAATCTCGAACACAGCAAAATATCAACCTAGATAATGAACTCTCAAGGATAAAACAAAACTAAAAGATTCAAAACAGGGAGCTAGAGAAATCAATCTGTAAATGATGACAACAGCAGTACAATGAAAGGTGGAAAACATGGTATAGATATAGAATTTACTAACAGAGAGGAATTCAAAGTGATATCAAGTAATAAAAGACTAGGTCAAACTGAGGAAGATGGGTACATTTCAAGGTAACCACAAAGGAAGTTAACACAACTACTCGTCAAAATAAAGAAGAAAAACAAAGTCTTAATAAACGCAAAATCTACAATAACGAAAGAAATGAAATTTTACAAACAAATTCAGCACAGGAGAAAAGAGGAATAAAGAAAACGTCAGCATGACAAAAAAAAAGCACTACAAAATGACAACAATAAACTCACATCTATCGATTATCACAGTGAACGCAAATGGCTTAAATGCACTTGTAGAGACAGAGAGTAACAGAACGGATAAAAAAAACAGAACTCATCAATATGCTGCCTACAGCAGACACACTTTCGACACAAAGATATAAATATATTAAACATCAAAAGATGAAAAAAAAATCGAGCAGACAACAACCAAAAAAGAGCAGTAGTAGCAATACTAATCTCAGATAAAATAGACTTTAAGGCAAAATCCACCATAAAAGACAAGAAAGGACATTATATAATGATTAAAAGGACACTCCACCATGATGACATAACCATAATAAACATCTACGCAGCCAAGGACAGGGCTCCAAAACACATAAAACAAACTCTAACAGCACTGCAAAGAGAAATGGACAATTCCACAATAATAGTAGGAGACTTCAACACATCACTCTTGGTGAAGGACAGAATATCCAGAAAAAAACTCAGCAAAGATACAGAAAACATTAAGTCCAAACTAACAATCCTGACCTCATATACTTATACAGAACACTCCACCCAACAGCAGCAAAGTATACTTCTTTTCCAACACACATGAACACTCTCCAGAATAGACCACATCTAAGCCACAAAGCAACCCTCAACAAAATCCAAAATACTGAGATTAATACAAAGCATCTTCTCTGATCACAATGCCATAAAAGGAAAAATTAATAACAGGAAAAACAAGGGACAAAAATGAAATATACAGAAACTGAATAACACCTTGCTAAAGAACCACTGGATGAGAGAAAAAATCAAAGATGGAATCGAAAAATTTCTAGAATCAAAGGAGAATGAAAACACATCATATCAAAACCTATGGGACACAGCTAAGGCAGTACTGAGAGGTCAATTTACAGCAACAGGTATACGTATCAAAAAAAAGGGACAAAATCAAAATGTTAGCTACACAACTTGAACAAACAGAAAGAGATCAGCAAAAGAAGCCCTCAGCCACCAGAAGAATGGAAATAATAAAGATCAGAGTAGAAATAGAGACTAGGAAAACAGTAGAAATGATTAATCAATGAAACCAAAAGTCAGTCCTTTGAAAGCATCAACAAAATCAACAAAACCACTGGCCAAACTGACAAAAGAAAAACAGGAGCGGAAGCAAATAACCCAAGTAAGAAATTATATGGGGGAAATTACAACAGACCCAACTGAAATAAAAAAGATCATAACACAGTACTAAGAAAAAATGTACTCCAACAAATCTAAAAACCTAGAGGAAATGAACAAATTTCTAGAAACACGCTACTGACCTAAATTAATACAAACAGAGATTGAAAATCTGAACAGACACATAACAAAACAAGAGATTGAGACGGTAATACAAAAATTTCCAACAACAACAAAAAAAGTCCTGGCCGAGATGGTTTCACGGGAGAATTCTACCAAACATTCAGAGAAGAGCCTGTACCAGTCTACTCACACTATTTCAGAACACAGAAAAAAGTAAGGGATACTTCCAAATTCATTCTATGAAGCAAGCGTAACCTTGATACCAAAACCAGGCAGTGACACCACAAAAAAAGTAAATTACAGACCCATATCTCTCATGAATATAGATGCAAAAATTCTCAACAAAATTTTAGCTAATAAAACTCAGCATCACATGAAAAAAATAATACACCACGACCAGGTGAGATTCTCACTAGGTATACAAGGATGGTTCAATATTAGAAAACTAATGTAATCCACCACATAAATAAAATAAAATTAAAAAATTATATAACCATCTCGATCGATGCAGAAAAGGCATTCAGTAAAGTCCAAAATCTATTCCTGTTAAAAACTGTCAATATGACATGAATACCAGGGAAATTCCTCAACATAATAAGGGGCAACTATACAAAACCAACATCATTTTCAATGGAGAGAGGCTTAAAACATTCCTCTTGAGAACAGGAACAACATAAGGATGCCCTTTATCACCATTCCTATTTAACATTGTGCTGGAAGTCCTAGCTAGAGCAATAAGGCAAGAAAAAGAAATAAATGGCATCCAAAGTGGTAGTGAAGAAATAATACTGTCCCTATTTGCGGATGATATGATACTATACATAGAGAACCCAAGACTTCACAGGAAAATTCCTGGAACTAATAGAAAGATTCAACAGAGTAGCAGGATACAAGATAAACATACAAAAATCAGTTGGATTCCTATACACCAATAAAGAGAACTATGAAAAGGAAATCAGGAAAGCGATACCATACTTAGGAATAAATCTAACCAGGGACATAAACGACCTATACAAAGGAAACTACAGAACATTACTGCAAGAAACCAAAAGAGGCCTACATAAACGGAAAAACATACCATGCTCATGGATAAGTAGATTTAACATTGTGAAAATGTCAATTCTCCCAAAACCAATCTACAAATACAATTCAATTCTGATCTGAATACCAACAGCATTATTTAACAAGTTGGAAAAACTAATCATTAACTTTACATGGAAAGGAAAGAGGCCCTGGATAAGTAAAGCATTACTGAAGAAAAAGAACAAAGTAGGAGGCCTTGCATTACCTGGAATCTGCATAGTGAAACTTCCCATAATCTTGATAAACAGCAAGGTTTGGGAATACATGAACATTAACACAGAGGCAGCAAGAGAAAGTGACACTGAGGGTGCCAACCTACTCCTACTGAAGAGGAGTTATTAAAAAAGAAAAAAAAGTAAGATCCGCAAAAAGAGGTAAGAAGCATAAATCAGAATAGAATAAATTCATGGCCTACCATTTTCAGGAATACTGGTGGCAGGTCCTGGTTCTCCAGGTGGTTCCAAGCTATCCAATAAGCGATTCACTTTATTTCGAAGTTCTATCAGTTCTCGACGGAGGTATTTCACCTGACTTGATTCAAGTGGCCTTGGCTGGCCATTAACTGGAATAAAAGCATTTATTTGATTAAAAATTAGGAGATGTCCTTGAATAAGTATATCAGCGAAACAATATTCAATTAAGAAAAATAAACTTCCTTTAAAAAAGTGCAACAAAGTCAAACAAGACCTATTGATGTCATCTGAGTGATAACTTTGAGGATTGTTTATTGCTAATAACCTACTTTGTTGGAAAAAAGAAACATTCATCAGTATTTCTTAATGCCAAATCACACTGGTATATAAGGTTTATAAGAAGAATTCAATTATAATAAAACCTACAAAAAGTTTTAATCTATTTTTTAATAAAAAAGATATACCTTCAACAAGCTCATTTTATTCCACACCATTCTTTTATATTCTTGAAATAAACACTTTATTCTATACATAAATGTAAAAAGATACAACAGATCTGATGACTGTTATCCCTCTTACCTATTTTGAATTAAAATAAAGCTAACTAAAAGAGATGAAAAAGTATTCCATTAAAAAAACATATATGCAGAACTTATGAATCCACATCACCCAATATCCTTCAAAGTAGCTACTTTCAGAGGCAGTATATAAACCACAAAAAAGCCAGATTATCCAGTAATCTTTTATTCAAGGCAAATTACCTCATTTAATTACCTATTTTGTCCAATTTTCAGCTGACTGGAAAAAAAAAAATCTGTCATCCAACAACAAAGACAGAAAAAAAAATAAGACTCAAGTTCTGAATGCAAACCTCAAGACACTTCAAAACCTACACTAAAATGCTTTGCACATTGCCATTACATGTATGCACAAATTCCTGAGGAGCCTAATAGTGAAGGACATCTATTTGAAAATAAAGTTCTGGGGAGGTTCTTTGTTATATTTGTTTCAAATGTCAAACCACCAATATAAACTACTTTTAGTAGACAATCCACTAGTATTTCACATACTCCCTTTTTTAATTCCAAGGAAATTGAATGCAATCTCCTACCTATATTAATTCCTGGTTTTACTTGGTATTACTGCCTTTTCTCTAATATGTGAGAAAGAGAAAACCATCTCCTGACAGCCAGGAACTGGCCCGGTTCTACAAGATAGGCCTAGTCCTACAAGCTGGTCTGGCACTCACAGGTAGGCTGGGTGATTTCCTGTTGAATATACCACGTTTTTACACAAATAACGTGCACATTGTACTTTTTTTCACAAACCGCACAACCTCCGCGCATTATTTCCATTAGCATGCTATACCAACATTTTTTTACATGTTGCTGACTTCAATTTCATTTTTTTCTTCTGTCCAATGGATTTAGTGTTACCAGGATGTCATGAATTGAACTGTGTCCCCAAAAAATATGTATCCACTTGGCTAGGCCATGATTCCCAGTATTGTGCGACTATCCGCCATTTTGTCACCTGATATGATTTTCCTGTGTTGTAAACCCTACCTCTATGATGTCAATGAGGCACCATTAGCAGCAGTTATGGTAATCACGAGGCAGGACTTAATCTACGAGATTAAGAGAGAAGCAAGCAGAAAGACATGGGGACCTTACATCACCAAGAAATCAGCACCAGGAGCAGAGCATGTCCTTTGGACCCAGGATTCCTGTGCTGAGAATCTCCTAGTCCAGGGGAAGATTGATGATAAGGACCTTCTCCCAGAATCGAGGCAGAGAAAGCCTTCCCATAGAGCTGGCACCCTGAATTTGGACTTCTAGCCCCCTAAACTGTTTGAGAAAATTAAATTTCTCTTTGTTAAAGCCATCCACTTTTGGTATTTCTGTTATAGCAACACTAGATAACTAAGACACGGGATAAAACTGATCTCAGGGAAACTTCATTTAAGGCAGGTATTTTCCTAAACCAAGTGCAAGCAATGGTTAACTGAACAGGCTCATGAACAGAAATGGGACACCATGCTGAAATCAACGAGTATGAATACATGAAGAGCTAGAAATTAGTAAGTAAGAAATGATTCTAGGCCTAAAACTACAAGAACAAGATGCTGTTTTTATTTTATTGCTCCTATAAACTGAAACGTAATTTTTGATAATTAATGTCTTTGAAATCAACAGATAAAAGACATCAGAACAAACTCTGTTTTCATCTTAAAATAGTCCATTTTAGTTTATTTGTTCATGATCATCATCAT
This sequence comes from Trichechus manatus latirostris, assembly GCF_000243295.1. Taxonomy (NCBI): domain Eukaryota; kingdom Metazoa; phylum Chordata; class Mammalia; order Sirenia; family Trichechidae; genus Trichechus; species Trichechus manatus. The sequence goes on along the minus strand of NW_004443991.1, from coordinate 1,614,414 downwards.
CATCTCACTCCTGGAACCCTTCAAGGTTGACCATCTTTTACTCTCAGTCATCCGGAAGTTGCTGCCCTATAGTGGTTCTCGTTCTTTTTCGTGAATTGAGAAATCCATGTGTAATCCGCCTTGAAATCTGCAATACCGCTTTCATTTACCAGAAGTTTCGCTCTGACCTGAACTGAGACAGTAGAGACGGCTTGATTTTGTTCCCTTCGAGAAATAATCCATTCTTTCAAGTTGTTCTCCTACTCACGCCTTTTCACTTTGGGCCCACGACGTGTGCGTTTTCAGATCCATTTTCTCCAGCTCCTTTTTCTCCTTTCTCCATTCGCGAATGGTTGACTCACCAACCCTGAACTCTCAATGTTGCTCTGTTGCTTGTTTCTTCCACCCTTGCAAAACAACTTTCAGTTTGAAGTTGGCAGTGTAGGCCTTGCATTTACTTTCTGCCATTATCCTGAAGAGTTCTAAGATTAAGGTTTATAAACCAAAAAAACGTGCACAATATAATCAATAACTGGCTGGTTCTAGTAAACCAAACCAAAAACCAAACCCACTGCTGTCAAGTCAATTCCTACTCATAGCTACTCTACCGGACAGAGTACAACTGCCCCACAGGGTTTCCAAGGAGCAGGTGGTGGATCTGAAATGCTGACCTTTTGGTTGGCAGCCGAACACCTAACCACTGTGCCACGAGGGCTTTGGTTCTAGTAAAGAGATCATAAAGTTCAAATGTGAGGCATACAAGAAGCAAGAGTCTTTTTACATGCTCACAAATATATGACTAAGGTGACTTATGATGACTGATCAAAGACACTGGTGCTGATAAGATAACCAGAGTATCAAATAAGCAGACCCAACACATCTTAATGGTTTCACTTCAGACATCTGGTAACGTTTTCGTATTCACCTGTTGAGCCAAGAGTGATCATGTATCATCAGTTTTGCTTTGCTTACTCCTCCAATTAAAAGCCAGAGTCAGAAGACAACTGTGATAATTACGTCCATGTAGACTGAATCAAAATTCCTATTGATAGCTACTCGATGCCATTTATTCCAGTGCAGGCTTCGCTTTGTTTATGCTTCCAACTGATAATGCATGATTTATGAACAAGCTACAGTAGGTTCAAGGTTCCAACTGATGACTCAAAAGCCATGGGGATATAATTATCACCTTAAATTAACAGAAACAAACACCGTTTCACTGTTTATTTTCCGATTACCGGGGTACTACCAAACTCAATTCATGACTTCCTGACAAGGACTTATACCCTTTATTATACAACTGTGATCAAAAGTAACATTTTCAGACTACTGAATGAGAATGAGTTCTCAAAGAATGCAGACAGTTTAAATTTAAATCCATCCCACCTAAGGACAGTGGTTATCAATCCTCTAAGAACACTTCCTAAATCCCTGAAAGCCCAGAGTATGACAGTCAAGTTTCCCTGACTTTTCCCTGTATCAATGGAGAGAATTTTCTTTTCCTAGAATATTGTTTCTGAGACTATTACCCCAAGGATCTAGGACCCAAGGCCTACACCATGTTGTTATGGACTGAACTGTATTCCCCCACAAAACATGCACTGGAATCCTAACCCCATGCCTGTGGATGCAATCCCCTTTGGGAATAGGGTCTTCTTTGCTGTGTTAATGGGGCTATGTCAGTGCAGGGTGTGTACTAAACCTAATCACTTCTGAATTATAAAAGAGCAGATTAGACTCAGAAGCCCGCTCATACAAGGGAAAGACAGACACTATCTGAACACAAGGGAAGCAGATGAATTTACAAGCCCAGGAACTCCAAGGATTGCCAGCAACTAGAAGCTGAAATGGACAAGGAAGAACCTCCCCCTAAGGGCACATGCTGAATTCAGACTTCTAGCCTTCTGAACTGTGAGATGATAAATCTCTGTTCTTTAAAGCCACTCACTTGTGGTTATTTGTGTCATGGCAGTACTACATAACTAAGACACATGTAGACACCAAATGACAAGTTCCTAGATTATGTAGTCTAAAACCTCCACAATCACCATCAAGAGTGCCCAAGTCTCTGCTCCTGGCTGGCAACCTCAGGCTTTGGCTTTTAGTTCCATCTACCTTTTGGCCCTGAAACATTTCCCTCACTTTCTTGAGAAAGCTCAGTTACATAACTCAAAAAACATATCTGTAATAGTTTATCTAGCATAGCCATGTTCTTTCTGGAGGAGGATATTCACATTATCTATTCTGCCTTATAGCTGGCCAATAGTGCTAAGTGTTTTAGGTTCAATATTACACAAACACACCTTTTATTTTTAAAAACATTTAAACAGTTGTTATTTGTTGTTAAAAATTTAAAATCTGATTCATATTTATCCTTCCTAAATGGAGATAAAATAAACACAAACCAAGAAGCCATGATCGTATTTCCGTCCAGAGGTCATAAGAGGGGTTTCACGGAATCCTGTGGTTCAGCACAACATAGTGTTTTAAAAAATGCTACATACAACATCCAGGAAAAAATGTCCACAATTTATTTTTTACATAATTATGCTACAACTTCAACTTTGTAATCATTTCTTATTATCTTGCCCCTTAAGAGTTGTCTTGCAAAGCTGCTAAATTTAAAAGAAAACAAAATCTAAAGGATTAAAGTGAGCTTTCTATTTGTTTTTTTATAGAACCACCTCTAATCTTTAACTACTCCTTGAAAAATAATAGCTCAAGTACCTAAAAAACCAAACCCATTGCCGTTGAGTCTATTCCGACTCATAGCTACCCTACAGGACAGAGCCGCCGGTGGATTCGAACTGACAACCTTTTGGTTAGCAGCAGTAGCACTTAAGCACTGGGCCACCGGAGCTCCAAGGAATTCCCTGACTGGGAATTGAACCTGGGCCATGGCTGTGAAAGTACCAAATCCTAACCACTAGAACATAAGGGACTTGAAGTTGTCTAAAGTATCAGGGCTATAAAATAAGTCGTCTGGGAATAAGTAAAAACATACTACATTACAGTAACAGGTAATTATAAATTCTTGGAAACTCACCTTAACAAAGGTAGTTTTAATGCTACAATTATTTTTAACCCTGAAAGTTATACAAGTGACACACTTTATTATTTAGGGTAACTAGTAGTAGAGTAGATGTGGAATTTAAAACATGCTTACTTTCTATGTCTTCCAAAAAATGGACACAGTGAAGCCTTAATTAACTATTCAAAAATTCTGATGTGGCTAAATTAAAGCAATAACATTCTATTAGACACATCTAAGCTATATCTGATTTCAAAAACAAAATAGTCGTAACACATTCAGTTCTTACTGAATTAAACATGTATCATTTTCTTAAAACATACATAGCCAGAGGCTTCAAGTTAATTTAAACCTGCTTCTTGAATGCAAATTAATTTAAGCACTCTTTTGCATAAGTTATCACTTAATTCTGCTCTTTAAAAGGAAACTTCCATAAAAACACACTGAATAAAATAATAAATTTATTAGAAAGTTTACCACTCACCAAATAACGTCAGTTTCAGTATCCTACTACACTGAATTGCAAAGGAAAGATCAGAACTATCAAAAATTGTTATAAGATCACCATCTGAAATTTAAAAAAAAAAAGAAATGAATTTCATATTTACATCAGTAGTAAACTAGGGCACATATAAAATTAAAATCCAAAATGTATACTGCAGAGCATAATTAGAATCTCCTACAAAAACTTTAAGTAAGCATTAAAGGATCACCTAGAAAAGGTGTATTTGTTTGAAAAAATACTAAATCAATTTTCCTTATTACTCTTATGGCAAGGCATTTACCACAGCCTCATAAGAAAAGCCAAAAACGCAGCTAAGATTAATGAATTAAATGGCCTTTTACTAGTTAACAGGAGATTTATGGTAGTAGTATCATATCACTGGTTTACACTGAAATCTTTCTATTCCAAAAAAATTTAAATATATTTCTCAAGAGTTACATTAATATTCTCAAGGTTCAAAACTTATTCTAAGTCCAGTAATATATCATTGACACAAGTGGAGAGGAAGCCATATATAACTAACTCAGAGTTGCAAGAGGTTTTTGAAGAATTTCTTTAATGAGTGAAGACAGTGGAGTCTTTCAGGTTACTGACCATTTTGATGTTGAGATGAAAACTATCAATTCTCACCAGAAAAATACTCGTATGTGCAAACAGTGCATATTTAAGACTGAAATCCCCCAGATCTGAGGGACAAAGAATACTATAATTAGCATATCAACTGCATGTCTCAAAAGTGTTCAAAGGGCTAGGAAAAAAAAATGTTCTCTAGAGAAAGCAAGAACAGAAAAACAGTCACAGGCAAGGAGGGGTCAGGGGCCTAGGCAGGCTATCTTCCCAGACACAGCTCTGGGGGTGGTTGTCCTGGAGAGGCAAGGAGGCTGCTCCAGGGATGCTTTGTTGCTCCAACTCTAACACTAACTGCGCAGATTTACTTCGGCCAAAGACGGCAATAAAAGTCGTAAGTGGGGATCTTAATAATTGTTTTCAGCTTTTTATGACTAGACCCACTTCTTGTAACATGCATGTCTAATGTTCGACTTTCAGGGATTCTACTCATACACATTTTTAAGAAAAGAAACCATATACATAAAAGAAAGAAACTCCTTTTAAGTAGAAGTCAGCAAATTGCATCCAACAGTTTTTACGTGTTTAAAAGGTTTAAAAAAAAAAATGACGACGACAAGACAGAGATTGTATGTGGTCCAAAAAAATGAAGTATTTACTATCTGGTCTTTCACAGAAAAAGTTCCATCCTTCCCCTAAACAAAATAAGGGAGTTAACAGAAAGCCAGCTGAACAGTGAGGTCAGTTTAAGATATGATGAGCTTTAAGTAAGGAGTTCCTGGGTAGGTGGCGCAAATGGTTAAGTGCTAGACTAGTTGAAAAGCTGAGAGATCGGCAGTCAGAACCCACCCAAAGGCACCTCATAAGACAGACTCTATGGAGCAGTTCTATTCCTGCACACATGGGGTCACTCTGAGTCAGAATCAACTCGATGGCAACCAACAACAAAAACAAATTTGAAGTAAGAGCAAAGCATCTCAACTGGAAAAAAGACAATTAAAATTTTGAGTTGTAAAGTCAAGAAAGAAACTGATCTAATTATGGCACGCATTTGTAAATCAGAGATGAAAGTTAATGTGTTGTAAGTAGGTAACGGAAAAACTGTGCTCTCCTTCACTGTTCCTTAACATCGGTAACCCTTAAAAATTAGTTTTTGGTGTTCTTAGATCATATATCACAAAAAAAAAAGGAGAATTACAACTGCAGCTAGACGGCCAGCTTAGCTGATTACCAGTGATTTATACTCCCCTTCCACATTATAAAAGGAGCCCTGGTAGCACAGCAGTTAAGAGCTCATGGCTAACTGAAAGGTCGATGGTTGATGGGTTTGAAATCACCAGCTGCTCCTCAGGAGAAAGATGTGGCAATCAGCTTCTATAAAGATTACAGCCTTGGAAGCCCTATGGAGCAGCTCTGCTCTGTCCTATAGGGTCATTATGAGTTGGAACCAACTCAAAAGCAATGGGTTTGGTTTTGGGTCCACATTATAAGTTGTTGGAAAGTGGCTGCCCAGCCAGGGGCTACATTTCCCAACCAGTTTTATCTCAGTAGTCATGTGACTAGGGTGCGGCCAATGTGGACAGAAATGATATACACCGCTTAAGGCTTAGTTAGTAAAACCTCCCACATGATCACCATGTTTTGTCTTCACCCATCTACCTGCTGGGTATCGATGCCCAAGATGAGCGTGTAAGCCATGTATTGAAGATAACAGAGCTTTTGTCAACTTGGGTCCCTGAATGATTTCTTGAGTGTTAAACCACTGAGATTTTAAGATTTTTATTATAGCAGCTGGCATTTAAAGCAATACTAACAGAGACAGAAAAGCTATTAGTGATAAGAGGAAAACAAGGACAGCACAGTGTCAGAGATGTTAAGTTTATCTCATATTTCAAAAAGGATGGTGCAAGCAGCAGTGACAAATACTACATTGATATCAAGATAAAAAAGACAAGAAATAAATTCAGCGGTAAGAAAGATACTGGTAATCACCTAAAGAGCAATTTCAGTAGATGCTAACAAAGAAGGCAGGTAAAAGACCAAGAAATATGGTAGCAGAGTCAATTCCACTGTGTGTTCAGTGAAATATTTCTATTTCTGTGGAACACCTCTCTATAAAAATGGTTTTATGGTCAAATAAGTCTGGAAACACTGCATACTACAAATGTACATTAGTACATTACAAGCTCCGAAAACTCCTGCAATAAGGGAACACGTTTGTCTTTGTTTACACAAGTTTTCCCATACTTATCTGACCATGAAACCCTTGTTCATTCAATATCTACTCATACCCCTCTAATTTGGGGAAATAAGAGTAGAAGTTTTGGGGTGCAGTGGTCAAGCGTTGAGCAATTCAGATCTACTCCTTGGAAACCCTATGGGGCTGTTCTATTCTGTCCTACAGTGTCCCTATGAGTTGGAATCAACTCAATGGCAGCGGTTTATGAGCAGAAGACTGGTTTTATAAGAGAAAGGAAACCAGAATCATATAGGCACAAGAAATGCTTGTAAAAATGTACGTGAAAGTATTCTCTCACTTAAAACCCTTTCTAATAATACAGTACTTAGCTGTTTTTAACTTATACAAGAACTATAACTGCATGAACAGCCTACTGAATAAAAGTGGACACTCAATTCCCATGGAAGAGAACAGAATAAAAAGACATAATGAACAATGGGTAAAAGAACACTTACAATACTTAACTTTGAAAAACTAGCTTTAAGAACACTCTTACCTTCATCTTTATACTTTATTGTAACCTCATCATTACTCAGAAGTTTTCCTCTGAAAACTCGCTGCATCATTAGCACTAATTCATCATAAGTAATATCTTCATTATGAATGGGAATTCGCCGAATATCCTCCCCTAGTTGAGCTTTGATAATTAGCTTCCCACTCAGGTCCAACTGTCCATTCATGGTGGATTCCAGGAGGCTCTATATATACAACTCTAGAAAAAGACTGATAAAAAATGGTTTTGGTAATTAAAAAAACAAAACTACAAAACATAATTTAAATGTCCAATAACAGAGCATAAAACAGCCTGGAAGCAACTTATTATATACACGCATACCTACATAATAAAATACATTTTACTATTCTTTTACATCTATTATTATACTGACATATTTAACTGCATGCCTGACATCACCACTTAGATTTCTACTTTAACATGTCTCTGGCCCTTGCTCAAATATGTAACCTCATTCCGTACCTCTCCCCCATATTCACACTGCTACACCCACACTTGTTCTCACACTCAACTCGAGGCTCTGTACTTGCTTTCCTTTTGCCTTGAATCCTTGTCATACCCTTCACACAATTCAGATGTTTGCTCACATGCCACTTTCTCAGAGGTCTTCCCTGACCATCAATCTAAAATGGCTCCCCTTTCCTAGCTTTCCAACAAAACTGTCCACTACTGTGCTCCATATTCCATAACCCCCTCGGGACATGAGTGGGTGTGTGTGATTAGAATGCATACGTTTAAGAAATAAAAGAATATCAGAGAAGAAAACCAAACCAAACCCAATGTCAAGTCGATTCTGACTTAGAGCGACCCTATGAGGCAGAGTAGAACTGCCCCATAGGGTTCATAGGGTTTCCAACGCTGTGATCTTTCTCCTGCAGAGCGGCTGGTGGGTTCAAATCACCAACCTTTCAGTTAGCAGCCAAGCTCTTAAACCACTGCATTACCAGGGCTCCTAGCCACTAAATACTAATTTGCTACAGAATTTTCCCTTCTTGGGTTTTGCTTTAATCTTACTTCAGATTATTCAGTGTGGTTACTCTGTAATGACTTTATAATCCTAAATTCAAAATAGTATCTATGTCTCTAGTAACTTAAATGGTTACTATACAATGACAGAGAATAAACTTAACAGCAAATATTGTCTTTTCCACTCTTCTTTTCAAGGCCAGTATGTTCTTGAATATGTTATCTTTAACCACTGAGCATTTCTTTAGCATCAACTCTTTACTACTCCTGTCCCAACCAAATGATCTTTCAGACTGTTAAAGGTGGCCAACAATCTCCTAGGGGCCACATTCAACCCCAGGCCTTACTAGCGGCAGCTTTCTCTCCTCTAAAATTTGTTACTTCATTAACTTTATTACTTGGTTTTCATACTTCTTTGCAATTATTCTCTTTATTGTGCAAGCAACTACCTGTGCCTCAACTTATTAACCCTTCAAATACTTACACTCTTCATGAATTCTCCCCTAATATGCTTTCTATAAAAACACCCCAGGTCCTTCCAACTAACCCTTAAATGGAATCTCTCGACCCCTTACCAACCAGTTCACCCTATATTTTATTAACCACCATTTTAAAACGGAACATTTAATACTGAATACTCCAAGATCAGCGCAGAATAAAGTGGATTGTGTTTCATGATCTAGATGTTACACTTGTCTTAATGCAGAAAAAGAATAGTTAGCTTTTATCTCTGAATTCTCACAACGGACTTCTTGTGGAGACTGTCATTAACTGAAACCTCCAAACAACCAGTCCTTCACCTGCTAGCCAAATCTGCCCTCTCTACTCAGGAAAAAATTACTCAATACCTACTATGTACCAAGCTCTGAAGTATCACTACTTCAATATAGTCAGGATCTTGGTTGCACTGGCAGTCTGAGAGTAATACAGATCTTGCAAGAATCTTGCAAGATCTTACACACCTACTAGGTGTGTAAACCAGCTATACTGTAAACAGGGACAAGTTCTTAGCTTCAATAAGATGGTACTATCTATTCCCAGCACTGCCTGACACATAATAGGTACCTAAATATTTTTGTTCCTTGGACAGAAAAATGAATGACGAATGATAAAGTTCTGATAAAGGATTGGAAAAAGAAAGCTTAATATTTTAACTCAAACCTTCATGTTGTATCTTCCTTATGCAGAGCCCTGGTGGCGCAGTGGTTAAGAGCTATGGCCGCTAACCAAAAGGTCAGCAGTTCCAGTCTACCAGCCGCTCCCTGGAAACCCTATGGGGGCAGTTCTACCCTGTCCTATAGGGTCGCTGTGAGTTGCAACAGGTTTGGTTTTGGTTTGTTTATGTAGCTAGAAGTGACTTACCGTATCTATCAACATACTCCTAAGTAAGAGAAAATTCCTACATCAAGTATACTCGACTAATGTCATTTTGCTTGATAAATGGGGTGATTACTGTTCAGCTCCAATGTATCTAAAAACTTAAGTGCATCATGCGTGTACTTTGCATCTGCCATATTTGCTGCACATCCACTTGTTCGTTGGTGTTTCCCATTGACTGTAAAGTCCCTGTGGTCAGGAACCAGGACTTCTTTCTTAAGGCTGTCCCCAGTTTGTGAAGTCATCTGACAGCAACCACACAAGTATGGCAAACTGAGTGTGCCACGAAATTGTCCTTTTGAGAGGAAATCTTATCCCTACGTTTCGTCATGGAACAGCAGAACTCTGGTCCTCTTTTTTCCCCAAGTTCAGGCACTAGCAAGAAACTAGTATGAATAACTAGCTCCTAGGACTGCTGGTGAGATCCTCACAGCATTCTCTTCTCCCATCTTGTCCTTGCTCCACCCCCTCTGAAGTCCAGAAATGACACGGCCACTAACTTAGAAAATTCTCCAGCAGGAATATCTTCCGCAACACTGGAGAATAACGTGACATGCCCAAGGTCACAGAACAAGCCTGCCTCCTGAACCAGGACCTAGAGTTAGTGGCCAAGCCTCCAGCTCCACTAACCCTGAGGATAGGGGCCTGCTCAAACTCAGCCATGTAGTAGCATGGCTGTCCAGACGATTCTGACCCCTAGCGATCCTACAGGACGGACAACTGCTCCAAGGTTGCCACATCTTTCTTCCACAGAGCGACTAACCAAAAACCAAACCTGTTGCCGTGGTCTCAATTCTGACTCACAGAGGACCTACAGGACAGAAAAGAACTTCCCCACAGGGTTTCCAAGAAGCGGCTAGTGGATTCCAATTGCCCACCTTTTGGTTAGCAGCCTGAGCTCTTAACCACTGCGCAACCACGGCTCCATACTTAACACAGTACCCTGCAAATATTAAACTCTTAAGTTAGCTATTTTCATCACTATAAAACTGGGTTGGGTCTCCAGACGGCGCTTGATTAAGTACTGACATAGCCAAGGAACGAGGTTCAACTTATTCCCATGGGCGCCTCTGAGGTGAGAGGGCACGACCACCCAGACCTCCCACACAGTCCCTCTCCTTTCTCCCAAGCAGCCCGGCCCCTTGGAGCCAGGCACTTGGGGCTCCACTCTCCCCTACAGCCCCCTCGGCCCGCCTCTCTGCCACCTTGGCCCAAGGCAGCCCCTCCCCTCCCCCAAGAGAGGCTCTGCCCGGCCACCCCTCCCCCCAACCCTATCCCCCTTCCCACGGTCTCTCCGGCACCACCCGCTGGGCGCCGGCCGGTCAGAGCGAGGCCTTCCCAGCGCTTCCTCGTCACCAGCGGCCATACCAGCTTGCTGAGGCCGCTGCTGCCTCCGCCACCTCCCCACAGGTCTCCGCTGGCCCGGCCGGTGCGGGGCCGCCGCCGGGCTCTGCGGTGTCAGCGGGAAGATGCGGTCAAGACCAGCTCTGCTGCCCTACGCCGCCGCCACCACCTTCCCTCGCCCAGCCAATCACACGGACCCACCAAGCCTAGCGCGAGCTCGGGCCCAGTACGTGGCAGGTGGGGGAAGAAGAGGGGCGGGGGCAAAAGAGAAAAAAAATCTCCTTTCGCCCCGCCTCAATGCAAGCGTTCTAGCGAATAGCGCTTGCGCAGCAGCGTGGGGCGCGGGTCCGGCGCGGACCGTGGCTGCGTCGGCGGAAGGATCACTGCTTTCTCACTGGATGACTAAGGGTGGCTGTGTGAGTGGAACGTATGCACGCATGCGCGGGGCGTGACCAAGCACTTCCGCTTTTCCTGAATGCTTGTATTTCTCGTCTCTTGCCTGTGGGCGGGGCAGGGTGGGTAGTTTAGTTTTTTTCAAGAGCCGATTGGAAGTGGAAGTTTGTACAAATTTGAGGGTTTTTTTTTTTTGGTGTCGTTATTTTGTGATCATTGTAGTTCTAGTCACAGCTCTAGAAAAAAACCACCGTTTCCTCCCCGTTCTTCCTACAAATCCATTCATTCATGGGTGCCTAAGCTTTGCCAAGCGCTGTACCAGGGATAGGCGTGAATCAGTTTGTGAGTAAGGAGCTTTCAATTCACCAGGGAAGACAGTGTTTATGAGACAGGACAATCCTGTAAGTGTAAAGGCTGAGAGAATTAAGGCTAAGGATTCCAGAAGTCTTATTGGAGAATAAGGCATTGGAGGCTGCCCTATATCCTCTTCCTTTCTTCACTTTAAGCGTTTTGGTTACGCTTGTATGTAAGGAGTGCCCTGGCTCAGATTGAGCCCTAAATTTAGGGGTGGATATGGTGAAAGCCTGGGGGTAAAGTAGCAAGCAACCTTTACCTTTGAAGGTAGAGACTAAGCAAATAGGTAAAGCGATTCCCTCCAGGCTGTTCACTGAATTCTCCTAAAGGAAGTGGGGTAAAGAAAATTCAGATGCGTCAGGATGAGAGCGGTTTTTTTAATACATGATCTTTTTGAAGTTGTAAGTCTGAAAATTCTGTTTGAGTACGAAATGTGTATTTAGAATTCTTTTTGCCTCTGAATTATTGTATTTTCCGACACGGTTGTATGTATTGCTTTTTGAGCAGTTGCTTGCAGGGGTTGGGGAGTGGAGGACACCTTGAGGAACGAAAACAGTTCCTGATTTTCTCTAGAGACGCTTCTTCATTGCTTGCTATTTAAAACTGAATAGTTCAGTGTTGGGGAACTGCACTCCTTTCCCATAATGGTATTCTGATGCCTTTTTGGGGGTGGTTTAGGATTGGGTAAAACACCACCCACATGGGCGGAGGTAAAATATTCCCTTAAGGAAGTGAATTATGCCATTGTCCATCTTCCCTGGAGATGAGGCTCTGGGGTAGGCGATAAGGAGATGAACTTTAGCCTGGAATGAGGGGGGAAAATTCCTTCCTCTAGGCCCCCAGGAAGAAAACACTCAAAAGTCCTGCCAGTGGGAAGTAAGCTAGCACTTGCTACACTGTGGCTGCTGGAAGCTAGAAAGAGAGGTGCCCATAAGAGTGGGTGGCCTTGTGAAGGGCTGAGGCTTTTGGACTCTGAAAGCAGTTTCAGTTTCTCTGTGCTGTAATTCCCTCAAGCTTCATTCCCAAGCCATCAATTAAAAGCAAAAACAAAAAAAAACCTTTTGCTGTCCAGTAGATGCCGACTCACAGTGACCCTATAGGTCAGAGTAGAACTACCCCATAGGGTTTCCAAAGCTGAACACAATCTTTACAGAAGCAGACGGCCACATCTTTCTCATGCAGAGTGGCTGGTGGGTTCAACCACTGACCTTTCTGTTAACAGCTGAGCACGTAACCACTGGCCACCAGAGCTCCTTAGCCATCAGTTAAGTCCTCTTTAACGTTAAAACCTGTTCCCAGCTACCACTGTGGAAACTGAGAGACAGGGTTGTGATTAAGCAGGAGCCACCTGAGGCAGGAACTGAGCTACAGGAGAGGAAAGCAGCATTTGGGAGCCAGATCAGAGGTTCAGGTAATATGGGACGAGAAGGACATCTGTGCAACATTAAAGCATCTCCCTAGGATTCTCCGGAAATACGTTTTAAATTTTTTAATGAAAAGTTTTATAAAATATTTTGCTGCCTGCTATCTAGCTAGCTAGTGATTAGGCATGACATCTGGGACATTTGGATTATATTTATATGTCATATGAGATCATGTATAGGGAAGCACACAAAGTTATCATCTGGGTTTGTCATATTGCCCCCAAAAGGTTGTGAACACCTTTATCAAAACTATATCCTACCCATTTTTCATGTTTCAGCTTAATTCTAAACTGTCCATGAAAACTTCAGTGACCTTTCCAATTACTTTTCTAACATTAATTTTAAAGCATAATGAACACCTAGAACTCACTGCCCAACCCAAGAATTAGAACATTACCAATAATTTATGTTTCCCTATGTGCTCCTCCCCCATGTGGTTTCCCTGCCTTCCTTCCAGGGATAACCAGTCCTGAATTTCGTGTTTAGCATTCACTTGTGGTTGTTTTTCGATCTTGTATATAACCTGTTGTAGTCGAGTCAATTCCAACTCATAGCAATCCTCTAGGACAGAGTAGAACTGCCCCATAGGGTTTCCAAGGAGCAGCTGGTGGATTCGAACTGTCGACCTTTCGGTTAACAGCCGAACACTTAACCACTGTGCCACCAGGGCTGTAATGTTGTGTATAGTCATATATATGTATGCTTAAGCAATATGTTGTTCAATTCAGTTTTACTTATTTATGGATGTTATCTAGCATATCATCTGTATACAGTTTTCTGGGACATACTTTTTGCATTCAATATTATGTTACTAAAATAAATCCATCCTGCTGCATGTAGCTGGAATTCATTTATTTTCATTGCTGAAGAATATTCTTTGGGTGAGTATATATACCACAAATTTGTTTGTCCATTCTCCTATCAAAGGGTATTTAGGTTGTTTCCTGTCTTTTACTCTGTGCTGCTATGAACATTCCTCTATATGCCTATTATACAAGAGTTTCTCATGGTTGTATACTAATGCATGGATTGCAAAATGGTAGACTATGCAAATATTTAACTGCTTAAGATAATGCCAGCCCTTGGTATTGTTAAGATTTTTTAGTTTAGGTATGTAAATGGTATATTTTTGTGGTCTTTATCAAGATAATAAAGACCACAGTATAACCCTGGCTGTGTGTACCAAATATTTGACATTAGATATTCAGTTCTTCATGAAATCTCTTGTGATGTGTTTGTATCCTTACTTAGCTTTCTACATTTGAGTATTTTGTCCCCTTAGCTCCCTGGCTTGAGGGCAGTCGTTATATTCTATCTCTCCCAGCATCTGGCACCGTGCTATGTGAACAGTAGGCGTTCAATGACTATCTGCTGAGTCAATGAAATAGTTATTAATATTTCTGTAATGTATACCCACAGTCACTTATACAGCTCTATGTACTCAGGCTCCCAATAAGTGCAGGTGATAACTCGCCATAGAGATAACCTGAACCGAACCAGTTAACACTCTTACTAAGAACATAGTTTCTCCCACTGTATGCGTAGACACTGATTTTGGTTATTTTTGCCTTTCATTAGTGAAGCCAAAAGAGCTAAGTTATCATATAATTATCACTTACTGAACACTTATGGTCACATGTATTGGGCATAAACATCAAACATATCATTACGAAGATTGTTCTAGGGCCAGGGATTGTATAAGTAATCACCTTTAAACTTCTGATAATCAGAAGACATCTTACCCTCTTCTTTTTAATTGGAGCCTAGAAAGGTACTGAACTAGAGTAAATTGAACTTCATGCTCATCCTGCCTTCTGTCCCATGTTCTGGTGAATTTGATGTTAAATGAACACTGAGAATAACCTTGAATCAGAAAATACCGCTTAATGGTACTATGTGAAAGTTGAGAATACATGAAAGACAGAAGCAGTGTATGGAGACTTCTTTGACCCAGCCAGTAGCAAGGAGAGGGATGAGGCTGTGCAGTTCAAAGGTTACTTTCCATGTTCACTGACACCTGAAGAAGTATTAGAGTCATACGGTGGTTCTGAGAGAGACAGTCACCCTCAGTTACCTACCATCTGCTCTTTCTCTCTGAAAGTCCATCTGGTTAGAACTCATCATATGGAAGGGGAAAGATCCTAAGAATGACAAAGGGGTTGTCTTAGTCTCTTAGTGCTACTGTAACAGAAATACCACAGGTGGGTGACTTTAATGAACAGAAATTTATTTTCTCACAGTTTAGGAGGCTAGAAGTCCAAATTCAGGGTACCAGCTTAGGGGAAGGCTCTGTCTGTCCGCTCTGGAAGAAAATCCTTGTCTTGGCTTCTCTAGCTTTCTTCTTGGTGTTCCTTGGAGATCTCCATGTGGCATCTATCTTCCCCCATTTGTGCTTGCTTGCTTGTCTGTGCCTCTGTGCCTTCGCTATATCTCAAAAGTGAGTAGGTTTAAGACACACCCTACACTGATATGCCCTCATTAACATAACAAAGAAAACCCTATTCCCAAATGGGATTACATCCACAGGTATAGGGGTTAGGATTCCAACACATGTTTTGGGCAGACACAATTCAATCTGTAACAAACAGATTCTAAGTGGATGAGAAATGGGACAAAGACTATGAGCCTTGTAAGAAAATTAGATGAAACTTGGGTTTCATCATGTTCTTCTTTCGTAGTCAGTATAAATCATTTTGAAAATTTCTGTCATTCAGCTACCCTCGTGGGAACCAAAGAAATGGTGATCTAAGGCCCTCCTTGGGTGAGAATTTCAAAGAAGAGGTTATGTCCTTCCCTGAGAACCAGCTCTGTAGTGGCAGCCATCAGCTAACAAGATCTCTAAAATGAAGGGAAAACTCATGGGGACCAGATAGGGGCCAGTCAGCTCAGCCTCCCTTCCACTGGGTAAACATAAAGATGTATTTTTGTAAACAAGGGAAACTGTCACCGCTATGCAGAGAAGACAAAGAAGGAGAAAGGGATGATATTCTCACTATGTACGTTTGAGTAAGACATTCTTAGCACTAGCTAAGCAAAACACTTTCATCCATCTCATCAGCTGCACATGCATTGAGACTTTAAAATGTTTTTGCCTTGCTATGGGGCATGTGTCCAACCTCTCTTTACAGAAATTGCACCTTGAGGGCAGTTCTTACTAAATTTTATATCCCCAGAGGCTGCCGCTCAAAGGCATTCAGTAAATATGTATTTAATGAAAACTAAGTGTCCACCATTTTATAGGGCTGTCATGGATTGAATTGTGTCCCCCCAAAATATCTGTCAACTTGGCTATGTCATGATTCCTAGTATTGTATGATTGTGTAATATGATTTGATTTCCTTATGTGTTGTAAACTCTATCACTGTGATGAGGTTATATGTGATCTCCTTATGTGTTGTAAACTCCTATCACTATGATGAGGTTATAGTGATGATGTCTACAAGATTGGATAGTGTCTTAAGCCAATCTCTTTTGAGATACAAAAGAAGCCAGCGGAGACACATGGGAACCTCATACCACCAAGAAAGCAGTGCCGGGAGCAGAGCACGTCCTTTGGACCTGCGGTTCCTGTGCAGAGAAGCTCCCAGACCAAGGGAAGACTGATGTCATGGACCTTCCTCCAGAGCCAAAGGAGAGGTAGTTCCCCTGGAGCTGAAGCCCTGAATTTGGACTTGTAGCCTACTAGACTGTGAGAGAATAAACTCTTTGTTAAAGCCATCCACTTGTGGTATTTCTGTTAGCAGCACTATAACTAAGACGAGGGCCAAAAAAATAAATAAAATTCTATTGCTATTGAGTCAATTCCAACTTATGGTGACCCCATGTGTATCAAAGTAGAACTGCACTCCATAGGGTTTTCAATGGCTGATTTTTCAGAAGTAGATCGCCAGGACTTTCTTTTGCAGCATCACTGGATGGATTCAAACCACCAACCTAGCTGAGCACAAACCATTTGCACCACCCAGCAACCTTATTTTATAGAGAAGGCTTCAAGAAACAAGGAGCAGCTATCATGGGTGAGTTCCTAGCTCCTTAGCAGTATAGGATTTTATCTCTGCATAATTTGAAATTGTTCAGTTTTTTAATTTGTCTCCTGGAGACAGTGTTGCATTACCTCTGTGCATTCTCTCTGAGTTTAAATTGAAAGAAAAATGCCACAAGATGTACAAGGAACTTTGTACAATGTGACTTATGCTGAACACCTGTCTTTTTCAAGACCACTTCCTTCAGGAAATCTGGAATTTTGGTATGTGCTGGGCAAAGGGTGCCCATGTGACCAGACCCCAGTAAAAACCCTGGACACTGAGTCTTTAATGAGCTTCCCTGGTAGACAACATTTCACACCTGTTGCCACAGTTAGTTGTTGGAGGAATTAAGTATGTCCTGTGCGACTCCACTGGAAGAAGACTCTTGGAAGCTTGCACCTAGTTTCCTCCAGGCTTCACCCCATATGCCTTTTCCCTCTGCTGATATGCTTTGTGTAATTTCACTGTAATAAGTGATAACCTTGAGTACTACTATATGCTGAGTCCTCTGAGTCCTTCTAGTGAATCATCGAACCTGGAGGAGCCCCTATACCACTTATGTAAAAAATGCACAAACAATACTATGAGTTTCTATGGGTGTATAATTTTATGAATACATATTTCTTAAAAATCTGGAAGGACACACACCAAATGCATTCCAGTGGTTAAGTGTGGGAAGAAGGGGAAGGAAGAGGAGGGAGGGGCCTGGGTTTGACACTAATGGTCAAAGGGGACTTTGGCTCTGTCTAGAATGCCCTAAATTTTTTTAATAAGAAAAATATACTCATGTATTAGGTAGGAAAATATTTTTAAGTTAATTTAAAAATAATTTCAGCCTGCATTTAGAGTTAAAACTTTTAGAGCTGGTAGGAAGTTCAGAGTTCACCTAGTCCTGCCAGTTCCTTTACAAAGGTAGAGCCTCCAGCTCTCATATCCAGAAAGTCACAGAGCTGGTAACTGGAACCAGAACCCCCAGTCTAGAGTGCCTTCCTGTGTTGCCATTGCTTGGTGAGAACTGTTACCTTTGTATAGCAAAGGTCCAGGAGGTCTCAATCATCATATTACAGTTTCATAGCAACTTATATCAAAGTCCAGCAAATTATAAACGTCATACTTCCACGTGTACAAAAGCTCCACTGGAAGAAAAATACAGATAAGAATTGGACTATAGTTCCCTAGGAAATATAGCTTGTAAGGTATAGCAATAGATCATACCACTCTGCTTTGCTTTTATTTTTTTAAAGGGCTAACATTAAGGATTTTTTTTTTTCAGAAACATGGCCAAAAAAGATTTTCAAAACAGATTTATAACCTATTTCCACTTTATAAAATAATTCACATATCAGAACTTTAAAAACTAACTCCAAATACTCATATATTGCTAGTGGGAATATAAAATGGTACAACCACTTTAGAAAACTGGCCATTTCTTATGAAGTTAAATACATTTACTTTGTGACCCAGCAATTCTACTATTAGGTTTATCGAGAGAAAAGAAAAGAAAACACAAGTTCACACAACAATTTGTACAAGAATATTCATAGCAGTTTTATTCATAATAGCCGAAACCTAGCAACAACCAAATGCCCATCAACTGGTGAATGCATAAGCAAATTGTGGTATATCCAATCAACACGACACTACTCAGCAATAAAAAGAAACAAGCCACTGATACAACAGGATGGATGAATCTCAAAAACATTATGCTGAATAAAAGAAGCCAGACTCAAAAAAGGAAATACTGTATAATTCCATTTAGATGACATTCTAGAATGGGCAAAACTAATCTATGGTGATATATAGCACCTCAATGATTGCCTGGGCCTGGGGGTCAGGGAAAGGATTTAACTAGGAAGGGGCACAGAGAATGCCGTGGGATG
The DNA here is from genome assembly GCF_000243295.1 of Trichechus manatus latirostris. NCBI lineage: Eukaryota > Metazoa > Chordata > Mammalia > Sirenia > Trichechidae > Trichechus > Trichechus manatus. The sequence continues at coordinate 1,595,816 of NW_004443991.1, read as the reverse complement.
ATGAAAGGTTTTTAATCTTCTTTGCAGTGCTGGTTTCACAGGTGTATACGTTTGTTAGAACTCATCTAACTGTACACTTAAAATTGGCACGTTTATTGTATTTATATAAATTGTACATCAATAAAGTTGATTTAAACAGTGAAAAAAAAAAAACCAGAAAACTAACTCCAATAGCCTCAATAAAAGAAAACCAATTTAAAAACAACAACCATCTTTACTGAACTGCTTGTGATACTGTCAGTCCCTGTGGTGCATTAAGCGTGTGTCTTTGTGTATACATTTTACTGTATAACTTCAGAGTAGCACGAACATTATCATATAACTTTTAATCTGTGCCCATAGCCAACTGGGAGGTATGGATGTGAGCATGCTGAGTTTCCAGATGTGACAGGATCCCCACCTTGGATCCATTCATTCAAAATACCTCTCATTTGGTAATAAATCCAGATGGACATTTTCAAGAGAATTTATCAGTGCCAATTTCAAGTAGTGTTGGAATAACCATGTTTTCCCCAAGAAGCTGTTGTTTGTTTTTTAATTGTTCAGAGATATGTGACTGGTGTTATCATGTTTTCCTATTTATGTTGGCTGTTAGGAAGCTTATGTTCTAATTTGTGACCCGGTCCTAGCAAAACTACAAGACCGTTTGACATGTTTCTTGACTTCTAATCTCACCCCATCTTCATATGTTTTGCTCCTATTCTTATTTTCCCTTCTTCCTGATTTCCTAACCAGTTTTTCAGCAACTTTTGTATCTTTTTTCCAAATACATATTTAGTAGGTTACTTATGTGTAAGTAAAGTAATGTAGATGATTACATTATATGTAAAGTGTTTGTGTGTGTGTGTGTGTGCTAATAAATAATTGCTAATAAAATTCCTCTTTTCTCAGAGAATTATTGTTTTCATTTAAAGAAAAGGTGGGTGGAGATAAAGACAGAAAACATATTTGAGAGGTAAAAATATGAACCCCACCCAACTGCTGTAGGGTGTAATGAAGGGTTAGAGGCGGAATGCGTCAAACATGATTCATTTGTCCTCACTTGGCATATGTATGCCCTTTATCTGCATTTTACAAGTTTCTACATAGCCCCTAACATACTCCTTAACACAAAATAAAAAATAATCTGCCTGTGTGAAGACATAAAAACTCAGAAAATGCTTAATGCTCTATTAATCTTTTTGACAATCTGAATCAAATGCACAGTGAGCATTTCATTATATTAAAAAGAGAGGAAAACAAACTGGGGAAAATATTTTTGCCAAATGTAATAAAGGGACACTATCTGCCCTGGTGGCACACTGGTTAAGCGCTTGGCTGCTAACCAAAAGGTCGGCAGTTCAAACCTACCAGCCACTCTGTGAGAAAAAAGAACTGGCAGTCTGTTTCCGTAAAGATTACAGCCTTGGAAACCCTGTGGGGCAGTTCTACTTTGTCCTATAGGGTCACTATGAGTCGGAATCGACTCGACAGCAATGGGTTTTTGAGTTTATCTATAAATAGATAAGAAGCTCATACAAATTTATGAGAAAAAAATAACAATTGCTCAAGTGATAAATGGGCAAAAGATATAAATAAAAAATAAAATACCAAAATAAACAAGCACATAAAAAATGTTTATTTTACTCCAAGTGTTAATGAGTTAATGACATTATAAATTACTGCAATGTTTTTAAAGCAGTATAGTAATATATACCAGGAACCTTTAAAAAAAATGTTCACACCCTTTGACACATTTATCCCAGTCCTGAGAATTTATCTTAATAAAAGAATGCAAAATATATATATACCAGTTTATCCATCACAGTGTTATTATAATATTAAAATTTGAAATGATCTAAACATCTAATAATAGGAGAAGAATTTAGTAACTTATACAATTCTTAGTATTATTATGAGGACTACCTTACTGGGTAATAGGAAATGAAAATCAAAATAACATTTAATTTACCACAATTGCAATTATGTAAAATTATTATATAGTCAGAAAAAGGACATAAAAGAACTGGGAAAACAGACAGTATTAATAGGTTAGGTAATTCTGGATTTTACTTTTTTAAGAAATACACTTTGAGAATATCTTTTAAAGTTGTTATAACATAGTTGGCATAGTTTTAGTACTCTTGTTTCTAAAGTTTAGGGTCAAGGCTTCATGGGACTGTCCAGTCAATCAGTCTAATATTGTTTTTAAATTTTCTGTTCTACCCCCTACTTCAGTGAGTAGTTCCTGGGGTTTTAAAAGCTTGTAACAGGCCTACCAACGTACAACAATTGGTCTCTATTCGCCTGGAGCAGCAGAGGAAGAAGGAAACCCAGGAACTGGAGAAGGATCTGGACTGAGGTCTAACTGCTTCCATGAACTACTGAATCCTTTGCCATGAGACCAGAAGAACTGTATAGTGCCCAGCTGAATGTTTTGATCAAAGACTCAATAGATGAATCCTGATCAAAAGGGGTTAAAATGTGGAACAGAATTTCAAATTATTAGAGAATCTAGATTTATAGGACCCGTTGAGACTGGAGGAACCCCTGAATATATTGCCCTGAGAAAATCTTTAAACCTTGAACCAAAGCAATCCCCTGAAGTCATCTTTAACAGTCTAGCTAAATTGGTAAAGAATCTTCATTCACCTTGAGCATTGTGCTCTTTTAAAGAATTATCTATATGAGATCAAACTGACAACAGTAGCTCTGAAGCAGAGATGAGACATTTTAAAAAAGCAAGCAAACAAAATCCTCCGTCATCGAGTCAATTCTGGCTCATAGTGACCCTGTAGGGCAGAATAGAATTGCCCCATAGGTTTTCCAAGGTTGTAATCCTTACTGAAACAGACTGCCTGCCATAGCTTTCTCCTACAGAGTGGCTGGTGGGTTAACCACTGCGCCCCCAGGGCTCCTTCAGTGAGACGTTTAGAGGGGCAGTACATCCAAGTCAATGGTGGTGAAACAATATGGGTAGTGATAGTGAGAATGGTGATACAACGTGAAGAAGGTAACCAATGTCACTGAACAGCACCTGTAGAAATTGTTGAATGGGTGTATGTTCTGCTGTGTATATTTTCCCCAAAAATAAAACAAATATATATATTTTTAAATTTAAATAAGAAGCAATTTCCTCTCTTAGTAATACCCCAGCACCCCATCCTAGGTAGAACCTAATCTAGGTGGCTCCATCTTGGACCTCATCTGAGGAGCCATGTACTGAAGGGCTTAGGATCATATTTAAGAAGGTTCCACAGAGGCAAAGAGCTCCAGTAGTTGACACACAGGTATAACCCAATCAGCACTTTTGGTCCAGGTTCCCCAAATAATCACAAAGAATGTCAAGCCTTTCTGAATGTGACAAGGAAAAGCTGATAGCAATGAGCTTGAGAGTGATCTTCTTTTGTTGGTGACAGAAAAAAGAGGCAAGATAAACTTCAGAATCAGAAAAGGTAAGAGAAAAAGCAATCCAGACTCTGACGATAGAACAGTGAGTTCTGAACTGTCAGTTAAGACCCCAAAAACCAAAAAACAACTCATTGCCATTGAGTTGATTCTGACTCATAGCAACCCTACAGGTTAGAGTAGAACTGCCCCATAGAGTTTCCAAGGAGCACCTGGTGGATCCAAACTGCTGACCTTTTGGTTATCAGCCATACACTTCACCACTACGCCACCAGGGTTTCCAAGTTAAGACCCAGAGAAGGAAATCCAGGAAAATTCAGGGTAGTTTGTTCCCCAAAGAAACCACATGTGCTGCCACAGCCAAAAACACTGTAGGGCACTGTTATCCCAGAAAGTAAATCAGAAAATATGGAAGGGCAGAGCTGGCCCTGTTCAGTGTTACCAAAACCAGTTCTTCAGTACACTCATCTCTCTCTTGCAATTTTCTCCTTCTAAGTCACCCTTCTGCTCCTGTATTCTCTCTCCTAGCTCCTTGACTTCCAAAACACCAAATAATTTCTTGCTCTCCCTACCCACGCCCATTCAAAATCTGCTCAGACAAGGATATAGTAGGCTCGTTCAGAGTAAGGAACATGATTTATGAGCCTGAAGGTATTTCATTTCCCAGGAGGTACTTGTATTTTGTCAGCAGAAGCAGTGAAAACATCTTAACATTTTGTGCCAGCATCCCTTCCTTGGTGTAACCATCCATTCTCCTCACCATGGTAGACAATCAATCAGGTCATCCCCCATTCCTCCACTTCAAGGTGGTATGTGACCCAGGCTGGGCCAGTAATCCCTGAACACAATGTCTGTAGGTGCACAACTCAGGCAATGTGGGCCTGTTTGCCTGCAGGTCCTTTGCTCACAGGGCCCCTGCTCTGCTTTGTATCACTGGGAGACAGTCCTGCAGGCTCCTGTTCATCTGGCTTCCTACTGGCTGCAGCCAGTGGAGATAATGATGGGAGACTGCAGGGCTGGGGAAGGGGAAGTCTAGCCTAGTGCTGGAGTCCCAGGGTGGTGCAGGTAACTCCCTAGGCCAACAGAAAGGTTGGAGGTTTGAATTTACCCAGAGATGCCTTGGAAGAAAGGCCTGTCATTCTACATCCAAAAGGTCAGCCATTGAAGGCCCTATGGAGCACAGTTCTACTCTGACACACATAGGATCTCCATGAGTCAGAACTGACTCCATGGCAACTGTTTTTTGTTTTGTTTTGCCTAGGGCAGCCTACCTTTCCTTGGTCCCTGCTCCCATCGCTGGCCAGCCATGGTTTCAGCCCCAGTCCCTGGCTCTGGAAGTTCTTCCTTCTCATTTTGTCTCTGTAGCCTAGGAAAGGCAGCAGCTTTCGCCTGTTGCTAAATCTTTGAGTTTTGGCAGTGTTCTCCCACTTTGTCTCCTAGCTTTTTCATATCATGTGACTAATTGCCTGTATTAAATTTCCTCTATTTTAAATACTTAAAATGCTTTCTGTTTTCTTGGCTGGACACTGGCTATATTTAGAGGCATTTCATTAGATTTGATCTGTGGGCACTAAGAGGAAAGAAGTCTCTCTTCGTATTACATTATAAAGCTGTAAGATTAGGGAGCCCATGACCAGTTTCCAGCCACCTAAAACCAATCTGAGAATAAAGCCAAACACAGACACAAACAGAGCCAGGAAACAAGGAGAAAGAACACTGACACCTTTGAATTCCTTGTTCTAACAAGACCTAAAGCTAAGATTATCACATATTTTATATTCCAAACCTAAGACCCCTGGGTGGTGCAAACGGTTTGTGCTCTACTACTAACATAGAGCTTGACAGCTCAAACCCATACAGTGGCATCAGGAAGAAAGGCCTGGCAATCTACTTCCATAAAGATTACAGCCAAGGAAACCTAATGGAGCATTTCTACTCTGTAACACATGGGGTCGCCATGAGTCAAAATCAACTCAATGGCAGTGTGTGTTTCTTTTTTTTTTTTTAAATTAAAAACCAAGGGCACGTTTGAGAGTAAAAGAGGCGAGTTGGATCCAACTCAATGGCAATGGGTTTGGTTTGTTTTTCTTTTTTTTTGGTTTAGTAATAATTAAGGCAGGCACAAATATACACAAATATATGGTCATCCTACGTAAAACCAACTTGGTCCTTGGACTTTACGATTAATTTAGCCATTAAATTCTCTTTGACCCTTAACCTATTTTGAATTAGATTTCTATCACTAAACTAAAAGATTCCTTACTAGTGTAGAAAATAAAGGCTTACATGAAAAGATTTCCTAGTGCCAGCTCAGGGCGGGTAGGAGAACATCACTATCCTCCTGAATTAGCCTCCACAATTAGCTTATAGAACTCACACATTTTTGGTACAGGCACTCCAGGAACATTATATAGTATTTTGCAACCCAAAAGTGCTGAAAAAGTGCAAAGAAAACAACTAAAACACATATACCTACCCTCAGGCTAAATGTGGCTCTTTGGTGATTTTTTTTTTTTTTCTTCACATTGAAAGTGGCCTTTTCTTAAGGTTTATTTTCATCTGAATACAAATTTTGGGACATAGAGTAGGCCAGCCACATCTTATAATTGTCCCTGTGTTCAGCACCCATCTAGGAACCCGCTGAAAAAAACAAAAACCCATTGCTGCCAGTCAATTCTGACTCACAGTGACCCTATAGGACAGGGGTAGAACTGCCTCATAGGGTTTCTCAAAGAGCAGCTGGTGGATTTAAACTGCCAACCTTTTGGTTAGCAGCCAAGCTCTTAACCACTATGCCACCAGGGCTCCCAGCTAGGGGTAGCACTGTAACACCACTGAGAAGACTGGCCTCTGAGAATCGCTTTTCTTCTTTACTCTCTTCTGTTTACTTTTCTCCATTCTCCTGTAAGATCTCAGTTTCACTCCAGATTAAATAAGCTTTTGTTCCTAAGCTTGCGTAGGAACCCAACAGTCATTTACAACATTTCTCTAAAGACACGTGTTCCTTAGGGTGTAGTGAGAAGGGTATGCCACAGCTCACAAGACATTTTTTAGACCCTTAGCTGAGTGTGGTCACAGCAGCTACCTAGTCTATGAACAAGCACAGACACTCAGAGACTATTATTTCTTAAGCCCAGTGGGAGTGCTCCCCACCCTAGTGGTGGTCATTTTTTATTTAGAAACTACTCATAATTCAAGTGTTTGAAATTCCTTGAGCACTGATATCTTTTACAAGTCATAAGGAGTAATTGTCACTAACTTTGCAATTTTTGGGGTTTTGGTGTCATTTCATCAATGAAAGAGAGCAACTATAAGCACGTTATCAAGAGCTGGAAGGAAACATCCTAACACTTTACTAACCAACTAATTTGTCCATGTCTCACTGCCCATTTCTTATAGATCCAATACCTCTGCTCACAAAATATGCTTTTTCTTTTTTTAATAACAGAAAACATATGCCTTTCCAGAGGTTAAATTAGTGTAAATTTCTTAACTGGAAATAAGCACATGCAAATTTAAAACATTTACAGATCAAAAATACGATACAAGCAGCACCCTGCAATGTTCCTCAGGAGTCATTTTTTTTTTAAAGATAAATTGTCATCCTTACACCCTTTTTTAGTAAATTGTAAAAGAATTTCTTCCAGGTTCTACATTTTTATCCAAATTTATCACGCAGACTTTGTGATTTAAGATGCAAAAGTAATCTTGCATGCTATGTGTAATTATTCACCTTATTGGGGTAAGAATCTATGACATAGAAAAACTACCAAATCCATTATCCATGATGATAATAAACAACAAGTTTTATCTAAGTCTTAAAACAAAACAAAGCTAAACCCATTGCCATTGAGTCGATTCCAACTCATAGAGACCTTGTAGGACAGAGTAGAACTGTCCTTTAGGGTTTCCAAGGCTGTAATCTTTACAGAAGCAGACTGCCACATCTTTCTCCTGCATAGCCACTGGGTGGCTTTGAACTTCTGCCTTTTTGGTTAGCAGCCAAGTGCTTTAGCCACTGTGCCACCAGGGCTCCTACCTAATTCTTACCCCTGAGCAAAATATATTGAGGGAGAGTTTCTGGGAGGGCTGGGTAACAAAGCAAGCAAACAGATAAATCGAGAAGTATGCATGTTGAATTAAAAAAGGACCACAAAAGGTAATAATCTTACTATCTGTCTATATGCTTGAGTTTGCTTCGCCACTTTCAGACACTGACATCTCCTCAGTAAACTCAGATGGATCCAGTAGCCTAAAGCGTTCCTTGAGAGTTGGGAATGACTTGACCAGAGTATACATCCTTAAACGTAGCTTCAGTCGGGACGCCGATGGCACTGACTTCACTCTCCCAGCGGATGATGACAGTGACTTCCACACTGTGGAAGCTTTGCTCAGAAAGATTTTTGTTCTGACAGTATAGAAGACAAAAATTTGAAATCCCTGCAGATAGAAAGAAAGTTTGATGTGAATGCTGGTTTACAGAACCAAGGAAGAGATTCTACTTTAGCCCACCGCCAACCTACCTCACCTTGCGCTGCAATGTTTCCACTCACAGTTACCAGTCTGCAGCTGCTGCACACATTTTCATCTGAGAGGGTAGAGACAAAGTCCTTCTCATATACAAAGTGCTACATATACTAGTTGTGGAGTCTGAGACATGGCTAGGTTGAGGTCCCTGCTTGCCGCTTGCTGTCTGTGTAACTTTGCTCATGTTTTCTAATCTCTAAGATCTTCAGTTTCCTGAAGTGAGCAGTTTGGCTACGTGATCCCTAATTCTTCTTCCAGCTCTAACATTCTATGATTCTACATTTGCTGGAGTTTTAGTAACATAGCTAGAAATTCGGTGCACCTAAGAAGAAAATTTTTAAAAGCCCTTCTATTCATTGCTTTTTGCAATTCACCTATGAAGAGCAGATGCATATGAGGAATTAATCCACAAATGGCTGAGAACTATTTTCTGTAAGTTTTAAAAGTAGAAAATACCACTTATTGAACAGATACTTGCCTCTGTTGTCTTATTTACACAGTGCTTAAGAGCTTGGCCGCTGACCAAAAGGTTGACAGTTCAAATCCACCAGCCGCTCCTTGGAAACCCTATGGGGCAGTTCTGCTCTGTCCTACAGGGTCGTTATGAGTTGGAATCAACTTGACGGCAACGGGTTTATTTTTTATCCCCATTTTACAGATGAGAAAACTAAATCTTAGATAAATTAAGTATCTTGCCTAAGATTTCTTGTTGTTACCTGCCATCGAGTCATCCCCTGACTCATGGTGACACCACGCACAACAGAATTGGACTGTTGTGATTCATACGGTTTTCATTGGCTGATTTTTTAGAAGTAGATCTCCAGGCCTTTCCTCCTAGTCTGTCATAATCTGAAAGTTCTGTTGAAACCTATTCAGCATCATAGCAATACTCAGTCCTCCACCGACAGGCAAGTGGTGGCTGCACTTGAGGTGCCTTGGCCAGGAATCAAGTCCAGGTCTCCTGCATGGAAGGCGAGAATTCTACCACTGACCCACCACTGCCACCTGCCCAGGGTTACCCAACTGGTAATTGGTAGAGTCTGGAGTTGAACCCTCATATGTTTGGCTCCAAAGTCCCTCCTCTGTTCAATACACTACGCTGCCTCTTGATTATAACTGCAATAGAAAAATAACGCATATTATAGAGTCTATGATGTCCTAGGTAATTCCTCCTTAATATCCTTTGTGGAAATAACAGGTTAAATAATATCTGTGACTAAGTTGATAATATTAATAATTACCAATAATAATTGATAGTATTGATAATACCAAAGTGAATTTCATGATTTTGACAATGTAATATTGTTATGCAAGATATTATCATTGGGGGGATACTAGGTGAAGAGTACATGGAACTCTGCACTATCTTTGCAACTTCTTGGGAATATTAAACTATCCCAAAATAAAAGGTTATTAAAAAAAAATCCATGGAATGTCTCCTAGATTGGATCTACAGGACCCCAAGCCTTATAAAGATTTATTTCTAAAACCATATCCCGTGAGTGATGTTGTAAGAGACTGTCAGTGCTACAGTAACATAACCCAAGGACTCTGGGAGGTGACTAATAAAGTGAACACATATTGGTAAGGGAGAGACTAGATCTCTGGCCAAAAGCGGAAGAGTAACTTGAAATTACCTAACAGGTGTTACTTAACACAGCAGAAAGAAAGCCCTGATAACACAACGGGGTGTGCCTGGGCACACATGTTTCTGCGGGACAGGAGTAGTCACTGGCCGTGCTGATTGTTCCAGGGAGAGAAGTTTTGGATTTGGGGGACATGAGAAATCTGGTCTCTAGAGAATCGTCCTCTTTTGTGGGCTAAAATATTTCACCTGACTTTTCCAGAGTTTAAATTCTAACGTAAAGACAAGATTGGATCAAATTTTCCAATTGTGCAATAATTAGTAAAATATCTTGGACCATGGAAAATCCAAAAAGATACCACCCTATGAGGCCCTGTTTGGATGGATTTCCAATATTTCTGTGTTTCCTAAAATCTTAAGACGTTATTTAAAAAGACAAAATGTGTGGGTCAAACTAATTGCCATTTGCACGAAGATCAAATTGTGCCTTTTAAGTAATAGCTGCAGCACTTAATAAGTGTTTATTAGAATTACAGCATTCTAAATCTAGAAAGGGCCTTACATATGAACTAATCTAGTCACTCCTACACTAGTGTACATAATAATCACCTGAGGTTCTTGTTTAAAGTGAAGATTCTAGCTCTTACACCCATAGAGATTTCAATTGAATAGGTAAGGTGTGAGGCCCAGGAATAAGTACTTTAACATACTCCCTAAATTCTGATGTAGGTAATATTCAGATCCACTTTGAGAAACACTGTCTGTTTTAATCCCCTCCTCATTATATTTTTACATACTTCACCTAGAGAAGTTGTGAGACTTGTCTAAAGTCACAAGAATCATTAATGGTGAAGTTGGAATTCAGACTAAATAAGATGATAGTGCTTTGCCACATTGCCACCCTCAATTCTACAATGTAATATTAATAGTTTGTAAGGAGCCTGTATTTTGTAGTGTGCCCTTCCTAAGCTTGGAGAAGAGAAAATATCCTTGACTATGCCTTCTTTTAGATTCTTCCTTAAATTCCTCCTCACTCGAGGCAACAAGTCCATGGGCTAACTGGCAATCCCAGCTTACCCTATTTATTGCCCTTCTAGGGAGTTCTCATTGGGTGTCCACAAGAGCAGAGAACTGCCCTACATGCATTCAAATTCAGTGACAGGCACTCACCCATTGTCCAAGAGAGTTAGTCCCAAAAGGCACTAGAGAAGGCTGCGTAGGATAGAGGGTGAGGTGCTTACAAACATTAAACATGATGGTGGCAATTTCAGATGGCCAAGTGGTTCCCCACACTGCACTACACAGACTTGTTATCTGTGGTCAAGTCAACTTTACCTAATGGCCTTCCAAACAATTTTCATTTTTTATCAAAGACTTTGCTCTGTGATGACATTTTGCCAAAGCCTGAAACAACCAAAATGATACCAGCTTCACGGTTGTTGTTTGCAGTAACTTGATGGGTCAAACCCTGCAGTCCTCTTCACAAAATATTGGGGAAGTATAGGAGCCTTACAGAGCGCTGGTGGCACAGTGGTTGAAATACTAAGCTGATAACTGAAAGTTCGGCAGTTTAAATCCACCATCTACACCTTGGGGGGAAGATGCGGCAGTCTGCTTTGATAAAAATTACAGCCTTGAAAACCCTATGGGGCAGTTCTACTCTGTCATATACAAGTAGTCCTTGACTTATGACAGGGCTCCGTTCGACAACTCCATCATAAGTTGGTTCTGACATAAGTCGAATACCTTTTTTTTAACTTTTCATTATAAATCCAATCTTTATTTGTCTTTACGAGTTGGAAACATCACATACAAACATCTACAAATAAACATCTGAGAATGATAACATCAGCAAATTACATGCTGCAACATTGTATGTAGTACATATTACTAATAATAAGATGTATAAAAAAACAAAACAAGTTAAAAACAAACAGAAGGTTGTAAGTGTGGTTTGTTGTGGCTCGAACACGTTGTAGGATGGCGACTACCTGTAATGTCACTATGAGTTGGAATGGACTCAAAGGCACACAATAACAACAACAACATAAGAGCCTGAGTGGTGCGATCGGTTTACGATCTGCTACTAACCAAAAGGTTGGCGGTTCCAACTTCCCCAGTAGCTCTGCGGCAGAAAGTCCAGCCAACTGCTTCTGTAAAGATTACAGTCAAGAAAACTCTATGGAACAATTTTACTCTGTAACAAATGGGGTTGCCATGAGTCAGAATCGACTCCACAGCAACAGGTTTTCTTACAGACCATCCTGGTATTGAAGAAGACACTATCTATTGCGAAAGATATACACAAGTATGTTTCCTGCATGCAGAGAGCTGATACTCTAGTTGAGGAAGTGAGACTTCCATGCATAAAAAGCTAATTTTAAAGTAAAAGAAGAAAAGGGACAAATGAGTTTACAAAACTACAGTAATTTTTACTTGATAATAAATTATATTTATTTTAGTTTATAGTCAAAGCTAGAACTAAATTCATCACCTCAAAGAAATAAAGCCAATGAGGAGACAACTGGTATGTGGATTATACCAATGTCAATTCCCTGGGTTTGGTCATGTATTATAATTACATAATATGTTACCATTGGGGAAACTGGGTAAAGAATACTCTGGAACTCTCTGTACTATTTTTGCAACTTTTTATAAATTTAAAATTATTCCAAAATAAAAAAATTTTCTTAAAAAAAGAGACGGTATAGGGATGGGAAGAACAAAAGAGAAGAAGAAAGAGAAGAATATAAATAAATATGTTTTTAAAAAAATGCTTTAAATATAAAGGCACAGACAAGTTGAAAATAAATACATGAAAAAACATATACTATGCAAACAGTACACATAAGAAGAGTATATTAACATCGCCCTGGATAATAAGATAAAGCAGACTTCATGACAGAATGTTATCAGAGTTAAAGGGACACTTCAAAATGATAAAAAGATCAATTCATCCAGAAGGCATAGCAATCATAAATGTATATGCATCTAATAGCACAGCTTCAAAATACATGCAGCAAGAGAGAAATAGACAAATATGCCCTTGTAGTTGGAGATTTTAACACTCCTCTTCTAGCAATTGACAGAACCAGACGAAAGACCTGAATAAAAGACAGAAGACCTGAACAACCCTAACAACGACTTTTACCTTAATGGTATTTTTAGAACATGACACCCAACGACTACAGAATACATGTTCTTTTTAAGTGCAAAAGTTTTTTTTGGTTTTGTTTTGTTTTTCCCACCGAAATAGACCAAATGCTGGGCCATAAAGCAAGCCTTAATTAATTTAATAGAATTGAAAGAAAAAATTCAGCCATGCCCACAGGGGTCCAAGCTCCATCGATAACTGTAACATCGTTCATATCACAAACCTGTTGCACTGGGAAAAAGGAAAGGAGATGTTTCCTAAACTGGTTGCTTGATGAAATCTCTTCTACTCAGAACCAAAAAAGCCAAAAACCAAACCTGGAACAGAGGGGCTAAAATGGCTCAACTCCTGGCAATCATATCTCATGACACCCAGCTCAGGAGAGGACTTAATAGAATATCATAAAGAGTTTGCGAGCAATCATTGCTATGCATTTCCTTCCTCTTCCCCCAGAGCATACGAAAAATAACCAAAAACCAAACCCACTACTGTCGAGTGATTCCGATTCATAGTGACCCTATAGGACAGAGTAGAACTGCCCCATAGGGCTTCCAAGGTTGTAAATCTTTACAGAAGCTGACTGCCACGTCTTTCTCCTACAGAGCGGCTGGTGGGTTCCAGCCGCTGAACTTTTGGTTAACAGCTCAGTGCTTTAACCACTGCACCACCAGGGCTCCTTACATGAAAAATACTCACCCAAACCAAACCCACTGCCCTCGAGTAGATTCGGACCCATAGCAATCCTATTGGACAGAGTAGAACCGCGCTGTATGGTTTCCAAAGCTGTAAACCTTTACAGAAGCAGACTGCCACCCACATCTTTTTCCTGCGGATCGGCTGGTGAGTTTGAACCACTTCTCTTTCAGTTAACAGCCGAGTGCTTTAACCACAGAGTCCTCTAAAAATAAGCAATGGCCTTCCCATTACCCAAGCCCACTGCCATCGAGTCGATTTTGACTCATAGTGACCCAACAGGACAAAGCAGAATGGCCCCATAGGGTTTTCTTGGCTGTAATATTCGTGCAAGCAGACTGCCACATCTTTCTCCTGCAGAGCAGTTCGTGGGTTCTAACTGCCAACCTTTTGGTTAGCAGCTGGATGGCCTTCAGGGAACTTAAAGAGGAGAAAACTTTGATCTAGGGTGATATCATCTCCATCTCTCCATGGTCTGCTACTTTCAGACCAATCCATATCATACCTGAGTAGCGTTGAAAAGGCAGAATATGTAGCTGAAGATGATACTGACGTTCTCATTATCAATTAGCATAAAGTATGCCAGAACCCAGGTAATTCCAAAAACCACTGCAATAGATAATGTGCTAAGAATCTTCTTTATACATGAAACCTTTTTTGTGCTAGATGAGAGAAAGCAAGAAAGAAAATACAGTTCATTCAGATTTTTACTTATTACTATTATTGTTACCCTCCTACTTAGAATGCATTTCAACTGATCATATACACTGTTCTTGTGCCTCAGGCAGGCAAACTTAAGTCACTCTGGAGAAAATCTGATATAGCAAGCTTAATTAAAAAATATATTGATACAACAATATATTTAAAATATTATATAATAAAGGATAATATAATAAAAGAAGGGGGAGAAAACGAACCAACGAAAAATTTATATTGATAGCTGCTTAAAAAAGCTCAGGCATAAACAGTTCCTTAAATAATATTGCAAGCAAATTTCACTAAGAATCAACTTTTCATGAGAACAGAATTTTAATTTAGTGATTACTACTACAGGACCAGCCAGTGAGAAATTCCTTTTTTGGGCCTTCCTGTGCCTTTGGTTGATGAGGGACAGAAAAGTTACTAAGGTGTAGAGTGATCTTCTTCCCACTCATGCTAAGTCTCATTTTTCTCACCGGTAAAATGGGGATAGAGTAGTACCCAACTCATAGATTTGGAAAAGTGAAGCGAGAGCAGATATTAAGTACTTACTACCTGATACATAGCAAGATTTCAGTAAGTACTGATGATGTTGATGATGTTGATGGTGATGATATTTATCCTGATCATCCATAATAAAATATCAAGAAACTTCCTCTTAACAAGAGAGGCTTGCTAATATCATTTCTCTTCATTCGAAATGTAGTACTTCTGGCTAATTTTATTCTCTCTTGTAATATATTTGTTGAAACAGAATAATATAAGTCTCCTCTTTGAGAAGAGAAACTATAAAACCAGAAATGGGTGTTGACATAATCTAATCAAATCTAATAAAAGAGAGACTATTAAACAAATAACTTGGATATAAAGGGACTTTAAAAAATTCAGCTAATGTGCTGTAAAAATGTGTTAGTTACCAATGAAAAGAAAAAAACAAACAAACAAACCAAACCTTTTGCCATTGAGTCGATTCCGATTCATAGCAAACCTATAGGACAGATAGAACTGCCTCATAGGGTTTTCAAGGAGTGGCTCGTGGATTTGATCTGTCAACATTTTGGTTAGCAGCCAAGCTCTTAACCACTGACCCACCAGGGCTCCACCAATGAAAGAAAAACTAAATTTTCAAACACAAAGCTTTGGATATCTTATTAATAAAAATGAAATGAAGGTTTCAAGTAAACCTAAACCTACCTATATATATATACTCAGTCTCTATCAAAAATGACGGATTTCTCTATTGTTTTTTTTTTTCCATTCATGGTTAAGAAATAATGACTGTCTTACTCTCCAAGTTTCTTGTTATCCATTAAAATATAAGTCCTCTATGTTTGTATGGTCCTCAATAACTGTAAAATATGTTTTACATAGTTATAAGAGGTCATAAAGCATCCTAGTATCAGAGATCACGATGATACATTGTAACCACTTCAAAAGTTTCTGAATTTGGCGTGAACTCTCTGAATTTTCCCCTAGCAAAAAAGTTCCTCTTGCAAAATCTATGAAAAGGCACAATAGCTTTTAGCTTTTGAGATGTTTTTTCTGGATACCTATCTCCATTCTACAGAAGTTTTCAAAGGAGCTTAACTAAATATAAAAAGTGCTTCTGACAGTTACTAAACCTAAATCCAACAAGTAGATTTGTTTATATTTGAATATATTCCTCATTTCTCATTAGCCAACAACACAAACATTGGTTTATTCTATGTTATGGATTGAATTGTGTTCCTCCAAAATATGTGTTAACTTGGCTAGGCCATGATTCCCAGTATTGTGTGGTCCACCATTTTGGCATCGAATGTGATTATCTTATTGTTGTAAATCCTAACCTCTATAATGTCAATGAGGCAGGATTAGAGGCAGTTATGTTAATGAGGCAGGAGTCAATCTATAGGATTAGGTTGTAGCTTGAGTCAATCTCTTTTGAGATATAAAAAAGAGAAGTGAGCAGAGAGACAGGGGGACCTCCTACACCAAGAATGAAGAACAAGGAGGGGAGCACGTCCTCCAGACCTGGGGTCCCTGCACTGAGAAGCTCCTAGACCAGGGGAAGATTGATGACAAGGACCTTCCCCCAGGGCCGACAGAAACAGAAAGCCTTTGCCTGGAGCTGGCACCCTGAATTTGGACTTCTAGCCTCCTAAACTGTGAAAGAATAAATTTCTCTTTGTTAAAGCCATCCACTTGTGGAATTTCTGTTATAGCAGTACTGGATAACTAAGACAATCTATAATTAAGAGTAGCCTTGTCATCCTCTTGTCCTGCCTGTTGTGAGGGAAGACCCTCAAGAAGATGGATTGACACAGTGGCTTTAACAATGGGTTCAAGCATAACAACAATTGTGAGGATGGTGCAAGACCCGGCAGTGTTTCATTCTGTTGTATGTAAGGTTGCTATGAGTCAGAACCGATTCAACGACACCTAACAACATCAACAGCCCTCAGAAACAGCTACATAATTTGCAAGGCCCAGGGCAAAATGAAAAAGCTAGCCTTTTGTTTAAAAATTATTAAGAATTTCAAGAATGGTAAGAGCAGAGCATTAAACCAAACACATGCAGCCATGAAGCTCGCCCCGCCAACCTAGAATAACTGTAAAATATAAGAAGAGAACAAGCCACTAATTGTGGTATAATCTGAAGAAAATCATGATTTCCTCTTCCCTCCCATGTTCCACCACCCAACATTCCCCAACATTCCTAACATTATATCTGCCAGAGGGTTAAATTCCCTAACACTTCTACCATTTGATTTGCTAGAAACCCTCACTGCAATGTGTGTTACTTGAGGGACAGTCTCTAGCTCCATGGTTCCTTTTTTTTTTTTTTTCTTTTAATATAAGGATCCCTTCTTAAGACTGTCAAATAGTTTCTTAGAAACCTATGCCACATAACTTTTTTGCCCTAAAATGAATATTGAAGTGACAATGCTTGGTGCACCTAAGGATTTATAAGCCTTTGGAGATAACTCTGAAACATCTTGAGATCTTAGGCTCATATGTTGAAGACAAGTCCTTTAACTTTCACCTAATATCAAGCATTTCATATGAACTTAAATAAAGTACCGGTCAAAGAGGTACAATGTATGAGGAGGAGACAGGTGAGGAGAAGAGTATACAACAAACATGACTATAAAGTAGATACGGGCTAAAAAGATGGGCACAGGCTGGTGAAACCTGACTAAACCTCAAAAACAGTTATTAAATTTTATATTTTCATAGCAGTTAAGAAGAATTTAGAGAAAAATTAGGGAATGCAGTAGATTGCAAAAACGGATGCAATCTTTTGCAGGTGAATCTATTTCTATCTCTCTGGAATTTGACCATGTGACTTAGTTTGACCAGTGAGACATTAGCAAATATGCCACAGCAGAGGCTTAAAAACAGTTACTCATTAGAGCTTGCCCTCTTACTGCTCTTTGGGACCCTGAGACTATTATGTGAAGAAGCCTAGGCTGGTGTAACAGAGGATGAGAGACAATGTGGAGCAGAGATGAGCTTTCCCAAAAGAACCCCCTCCCCCAATACCATCCAGACTGCCAAACCGACATGAAAGTGGGCCATCTTAGATTATCCAGCTGCATGCGAACCGGCCAAGACCAGAACTACCCAGCCAACACTCAAACTAATGATAAATAATATGTATTTTTCATTCTAAGCCACTAAATTTTAGGGTGGTTTGTTATGCAGCAAAAGCTAACTGATGCACAGAGGATAATTTTTTCAACAATTAATTTAGCATGCTATTATTGTAACTAGGCCAATTTGATAACCGTTAGCTATCATCCAAAACTTAGAAATACAGCTGGGTTTGGTTGGTGTCTGTGGCCAAAAATGTCACTACCTTATACCAGAAAAAAAAAAAAAAATCTTAATTTGCAATAGGTTAAGAAGACTTCACCATGGTTTTTCTGCTTTGCTACTAAAAGGTAGGTTTTAATGATTATCAGTAATAGTATTTTCCCCTCAAAATGGAATGTCATTCCTATAGGAAAGATGATTGTCATGGATTGAATTGTGTCCCCCAAAAATATCTGTCAACTTGGCTGGGTCATCACTCCCGTTATTGTATGATTGCGTACCATTTTGTAATCTGATGTGATTTCCTTATGTGTTGTAAACTCTATCACTACGATGGAATAAGACGAATTAGCGGCAGTTATACTGATGCGGTCTCCAAAATTAGATACTGTCTTAAGCCAATCTCTTTTGAGATATAAAAGCGAGAAGTGAGCGGAGACACATGGGAACCTCATACCACCAAGAAAGCAGCGCCGGGAGTAGAGTGCATCCTTTGGACCTGAGGTTCCTGTGCAGAGAAGCTCCCAGACCAAGGAAAGATTGATGACACGGACCTTCCTCCAGAGCCCACAGAAAACACATTCCCCTGGAGCTGACGCCCTGAATTTGGACTTGTAGCCTACTGGACTGTAAGAGAATAAACTTCTCTTTGTTAAAGCCATCCACTTGTGGTATTTCTGTTATAGCAGCGCTAGATGACTAAGACAACGATACTTACCCTTGATCCGTAAACTACATATTTAGGATTATTTTTCCACTAATGATGGTGGTTTGCACTCATCTATTCACACCAAGTAGATCAATTTGGTGATCAACAAAGCTCACAGATATGCTTACAGTAAGTCTACTTGGGTTGAGCAGAGTCTTGTGGAATCAAAACTGAACTCATAGCCACATTAGCAACATGTTCTAACCAATTGAATGCTGGAGGGCAAGAAGTGTGTGTATATGTGTGTAATTAATAGTTCCTATTCTTTGTCTTTCCACCTGAACTTTCTTGCTGTACATCAGGACGACGATGCAAATGCTTGATATGTGATATAAAATCAAAAGAAGCTTATAATCTAAAATAAAATGGATTAACTAATGCTAAAAGCTCAGTGTGTAACCTTTAACACAGACTTACACTCTGTTGCTTAGGAATCAACGGTATTATTAAGGCTTTGTGGTTAGGCTAAGACTGTGAATCAGTAACCAAACCTTACCGAGAACGCTTTGTGTTAGATCTCTCCAAGAAATCATATGCTCTGGGCAAGGTCATGTTAACAACATGTTCCCAACAGTAGACGTTATGCCATTGTTTGTGACCAGTCGCACGAACCCCTTCGCAAATGCATATCTTGTAATTATGTCTTTTAGCCAATCAATGGATGCTAGTTGTATTAACATACCCAATAATGTTAAAGGTCTTGCTTTGCCAAGTCCCGCCTTTGACTGACTTCAATCGCTGTTAACCAATCAGAATATTATGGTTTGTAGGTCCTCATACAGCAATATAACTGTGGTTGATTTGTACCTCTCCCTTTAGAATCCATGAGCTTCAGACCCTGAGGTTTTCATGATTCCCTCATTCGAATGACATATTGGCTTCAATAAATCTCTTTAATTTTACTTTAATAGAGTTGGAGAATCTTTGCTCCACAACATTTGGCATAGTTGGCAGGATTTGGAGACATCTCTACCCGGTGAACCAGAGGAACTAACAAACTGGGAGCCCTTTGTGCCCCCCTCCCTTTCTCGAATCCCTTGGGACCTGTCTGGACGTGAGTGCTCCCGAAATTGAACCCCAAGCATTTCGGTGCAGATCTTTGGAATTTATCCAAGCTACTCTCCATTTTCACTTTCCTGTTCCTGGCTGAATGAGTTTGTTAGAGGTTTGTGGTTTTAACTGCGGTTTGAGTGTCCCTGTTAAGTAAGTTCACGCTCATTTTTATTTTTTTCTCTCAGTTTGCTTATTTCTAACTCCAGTTTGAGCTTTTGGTCTTTCATCTTTCTTCAAGGTCTGGACATTTTGAGTTCCTCCTTAACCACGGTTAAAGCCTCTGCTGTTATTTTAAATGTGACAAGGTTGCTATCTAGTGGTTGTTTTAAAAATTGCAGGCTCCGCATCTGAACTGGTCTCTTACTTTCCGTTTAAGTCTGACAAGACTGTTTTCTGAAGTGCTCCTGGGTCTCATAAGCCTCAGAGTACCCCAGCAGCAGAATCCCTGTTAGGTTTTAATCAGACCCTGGGAGTACCAGGTTTTCAGTCTGTCTTTTGAATTTGTTATCTTTTGCTTCTGTTCACGATTTGAACATCTTGTAGAAATTTTGAGTGTGACACGTCTGCATCTAAACAGATGAAAGGTATAACTCTACACGTGAAACTTTTTCTTTTGTTACTGTAGGGGTGCATCAGGCTCAGCACACCTTTTGGTGGCCAGCACGTACAGGTTACTTAATTAACGCACTGTCAGGTTTGGTACAGGTAAGGATTGTGTCTGTTGACGTAGTGCAACTCCTGAATTTCTGTACATACAGGTTACTGTGTAAGATGGGAGTGCCAATTTGACCACTGGCATGCACTTCTTAACAGGAATTTAGCATTTGACTTAAACAAACTGAGTTCTCTGCAGCAAATTAGAGTCTAAAAAAAAAAAAAAAAAACCTTTGCCATTGAGTCAATTTCGACTCATAGTAACCCTGTAGATTAAACCAAAATTATTTGCTAAAAAACTAAGTTTCTCATGTTGTATAGTATTATATAAACCTGAATTTAGAGCTGGCCTCACAGATCAGTAAATTTATATAGTTTTCCTGTTTTGTGTTATTTAAGAGCTAGTCTCTAATGTTATGTTTGAGTTTCAGTTTTCTATCAAATTAAAGCTCATGGAGAGTTCCGTCTAGGCAGAAGCACCACACCGTCCCTCCACAGCAAAGATCTGAAAAACTAAGCCAAACAGAGAATACAACAATCCTGAAACCCTAAAACATCA
>NW_004443991.1:1572478-1573664 GCF_000243295.1 Trichechus manatus latirostris | reverse complement strand
AGCATTCTTTTTTGTTTGCTTGTATGTTTTTGGCTCCTGTTCCTCTCTCCTCTCTCCCATATCCATCTTAGCTCCACACATAACAATCTCCCTGCTGCATCCTGCCTACCTGCACCGTGCGCTTGACATCCCACCACCAAGCAGCACAGGCACGGCATACTGGAACCTGCACTGAACTAATTACTGACCCCCTCTGGTGGCTGTAGTAAGTGCCACAAACAACCCGTCCCAGTAACTCCTCTTCAGCTAGACCTGCCCTGATGTACCATATCTGAGTGACTGACCCTCACAGTTGCAGAAGGAGGGCAAAAGTATTGTGCCCACAGACGAGAAAACAACAAAGAACACACAGTCTGCCTGCTCAGACATAGTCAATTTTTTTTTTAAAAGGGATGAAACAAACGAATCTACAATCAATAAACGAGAAAAATAACTACTGAATGCCCCCAAAACAGCACACAATATCAAAACATTTCCAAAAACAGGACAGGATGGTTCCAGTAGGCATCCAAAATAAAACACCAGATGACTCTCCTGTGGAAGAAAATGCACTAGAACTACCTGATAGGGAATTCAAATCTCTAATACTAAGAATTCTCTAAGAACTGAGGCAAAAAGCTGACAGACATGAGTAAAAAATAGACAAATTCACAGAAAATACAGACAGAAAATTGGAAGAATTCAGGAAAATAATGCAGGAACAAAATGCCAAAATAAATTCACATCTGGAAATTATACAAACACAACAATTAGAAATCCAAAAGATAAACAACACGATTTCAGAAATGGATGGTGTCATAGAAGGGCTGAGAAGCAGATTTTAAATGGTGAAAGACAGGATCAGTGGAATAGAAGACAAACACTTGGATGCAACGCTGTTTGAGGAAAACTCAGAAAAAAGAACAAAGAAAAATGAACAGACCCCGAGAGTTATGTGGGACACAATCAAAAGGAAAAGTCTTCGAGTGATTGGAATTCCAGAACGGGGAGAAAACAGAAGACACAGAGAGGAATATTGAAGAACTGCTGACAGAAAACTTCCCCAATATCATGAAAGATGAAAAGATGGCCATCCAAGAAGCTCAATGAACCCCATATAGAAGAGACCCCAAAAGAAAATCACCAAGGCATATCATATTCACACTCGCCAAAACCAAAGACAAACAAAGAATCCTGAGAGCAGCTC
>NW_004443991.1:1539840-1571332 GCF_000243295.1 Trichechus manatus latirostris | reverse complement strand
AGTACAATAAAAAAAATTTAAAAAAAAAATTAAAAAAATATTATAGGTCATGGTGGGCAGTTACCGTTTTTCATAAGGCTGTCTTTTCTCTTCCAAGAAAACTTGCTTTTGGTGCCTGGGAGTTTTTGGTAATTACTCTAAGAAACTTTAATATAAATTGATATATTTGTAAAGTGCACTAAAAAAAGGTTAGATTGTTTATTTTAATGGGTATAACAAGGACTTAGAAATAGACAAAGTATTCAGAATTTCTTCTTTAAAGGATCCTATAAAGCAGAAGATAAGGTTATAAAAATATGATAATCTACTATCTCTGGAGTGTATTATTAAATTAAATTTCAATATTTCTTCAAAGAATATACTCTAATTTGTTTAATAATAAATAAGTGTTGATATAAGTATAATAGTCCAAATATTTCCAAAATTTAAAGGTGAATTTGTTCTGACAAAGATTTTTATGTTCTGTCATACGTCAATCTTAAAAGCAAAACCCTTTACAAAATGTTTTATAAAAAAAAAAAAAAAAAGGTAATTTCCAAGACCTTTAGATAACTTACTGATATTAAATTGAGTTAATATCCAAGTTTATACTCTTTTTATGACAGAGAAAAGATACATATTTATATATAGGTCTGCTGATAACTATGTTCATTATTGCCACTTAAAAGGTTGTAGAAAAGACAAAGTTTAAAAAGTTTATAAAAAAGTAGAATTTATTTGATATAATCAAGGTTTTTATCTATCTGGCTAAAAATTTAATAAGTTTATTTATGAAATTTTTAAGAACTTTTAATATCAAATAGCATATACAACAAAGAATTGGGGTCTTTGTGTTAAAATAACAACATTTTCTTTGATTACTAGGTTGAAGAGTTAATTAATTTTTTGTGTAATCTGCCTCAATGACCAGGGTTTGGCCTCTCATTAGAATAAGATTCCTAGTATAAAACATAGCTTCATGGTTTTGAAAAAAATAAGGTTTTTAACTTAAAAATCATTGATTTAAATAACTTATGGTATTGTTTCTTGGTGATCTATAATAAACTACCGACAAGTTTGAAACTTTATGGAAAGTCACAAAGAATTTGTTTCTGTTGCATAAAGAAAAAAATGCTAAAAAGGTTTATTTAATGTGTTATGAATTACATAAAACATGTTGTCAAATCTGGAAAAGTACCAAGTCTCCTTTGAGTTAAAATGTATATATCAGTAATATTTGCCTAATACTAAACAACAAGCACATGATATTATGTAATAATTTTATTGTTTCCATTGCTAACTTAGTTCCAACTTTGTTTCTTTTAAATCTAGCATCATCAAAGCCAATGGTTTTAATTAGGGAATGTATAGCATTTATCTATAGTGGCTTTATTGCCATTCAAATATTTAGCTTAATATATCCTGACTATATAGCACTATGTTTCAAGATTATTATATATTATAGCTGAAGCTCTTTAGAAATGAGGTTAATTATTATGTTTAGAGATATTTTTGTCTAAAGTTTTTATTTGATTTTATTTGGTTTTGCCTTACTTTTGTAGTTAATTCCCATCAAGTCTTTTCACTTTTAAGAATTAATATTATATGTTAACCATAGCCATTTTTAAGGCTGTCATTCACAGATAAATTTTACCTTACTGATTCACTGAAAATGCAATAAAAAGGGACTATATCACTTCAGCCAAAGATTAGACAGGTCCATAAAACAAACAGTAATACACATAACTCAACTAAATGGGCACACCAGCCCAGGGGCAGGGACGAGAAGACAGGAGGGGACAGGAAAGCTAGACGAATAGAAATGGGGAACCCAAGGTTGAGAAGGGGAGAGTGTTGACATGTTGTGGGGTTGGCAGCCAATGCCACAAAACAGTATGTGTATTAATTGTTTAATAAGAAACTAATTTTCTCTGTAAACCTTCATCTAAAGCACAATGAAAAAAATAGACTATATTAAACTTATAAAAAGAACTATAACATCGCAAAGATGGATATAATTGGACTAAATAAAAATTTTTAAAACTCTTGTGTAGAAACTGACAAGGTTTTTCAAGTTGCTGCTGATCCAGAATAGCATGGAATCAAGATTAGCTACACAGACCAAGTAAACTAAGAGAATCACTGTAAGGTTTTAATGAAAATATTTCTAAATATAAGAAACTATTTTTCTTTTCCTTCTTTTCTTTTTTGATGTAAGAATCAGCTTTTGCAGTAACTGATAACATTACATTGATTACAGAATATCCTATAAATTAAAAGATGTTAGGGCTCATGTCAAAATTCTGACTGAAATATATTCAGAAAATGCCACAGATTACAAGAAATGAACACTAAACTATGATGAGAGAAGCAGTTCTTCAAAATGGTCCTCCCTTATGTTGCTTACACCGACTCTAATATTATTAAATATTGTCAATCTTTAATCCAATACTCTAAGGAATGTTTTCACAGGTTAAAACAGTCTATGACAACTAAAAACCAAAATCTCAAAATCTGCCTAATATTGTTCCAGAGTACCAAGTATATTAGAAAAAACATCAGCTAAAAGACTCCCTGGAGCCTCGTTAGAAAAGACCATTACATAGTTTTCCTTGCTAATCCTTGTGCCACTAAATTACAGGGAGTTAAGTTCTGGATACACCTCTTCCAATTAAAGAAGACTATGGCCCTTATTTAGACTGTCCAGCCAACTAAGGGACTCAACTTAAACTCACTTGCCCCGGTGTTAGGAAGCAGACGACTGCAACAGAAGCAGACAGGTCTACCCAAGACCATGGAACAATACTCTATGCAGGCAGCTAAGATTTTGGACTGTGCTTAAAATCTTTCCTTTTCTGTCTATCTTATTTGTTCTTCACCAAGTAGGTCTACTTCTGTGGTAGAATATTTTATATGGGAAGCTTTAAAGTAATTGCTGTTTGTCTAATACTTATAACTTTTAAGATTGCCTTATTTTATCAACTAGGATTTATAGAATGGTGATGTTGGATTAATTATTGTCTTCATTTTTATTGAACTGTATTACCATTGTAGGCTTACATTTAGGTTGCATTATTCCCTTATCAGAAAAATTTCCTAATTATTAATACTATCATGTGAATTTATATAACTTGTTTAGAGCTTGAGTCACTTTTATGCTTGTTCATTCTTAGCATCTTAGTTACTTTTCTGTTAACAATTGTGTTCCATCAACCCTATGATAGTAACTGAAAGGATTTATTTTATATTAGCTATAATTTGTTGCCTTATTGCTTTCGTATTTTACCTTTAGGCAGTATTTTTACATTATAAAGCTTACCTTAAGTATCATCAAAAACTGTTTAGGTACATCCTATACCCCCTATGACTTTACCGTTCCTTTCTAATATCTTCAGTTAGCTATCTAATAGTACAGGTTTTTTATTACAATCTCTGTTGCAAACTGGATTAATTAAATTAATAATAATAGTTTTTATTACTGGAATTATAAAATGTGTCATAAGATGCACCTCTACTGTAGGAACTGATAACTCTGCTTCATCACATGCTCAGAGAATTATGTAGATCAACAATGCATTTGGGAACCCAAAACTAAAAAAGCTTCATGACTTAGATTAGCCATTTAAAAGAAGGTCAGGTTGTTCCTCCAATGAGGCCATACCCCAACCATTCCCCATACCGAGATCACTGAAGATGGCTGCTCAGCCATAGCATGGTGGACTTACCGGAGCTTCCCAGCAACCCAGGTACCAGTGGTACCTGACTATGGAAAAAAGGGGGCTTAACACGAGAAACAAGAAAGATATAAACTACAAAAGTTAAGCCACCACCTGGGAACAGCATACTGACAAATCCATACAGAAGAGAGTATGCCCATAAGTGTGATCAAAGGATGTTCTTCAAAATCTTTGATCAAAAGGGGAGAATGACATGGGATACAAAATCAAAAGAGGCTTATGACCTAAAATAAAATGGCTTAACTAATGTGAAAAGCTCAGTGTGTAACCTTTCACACAGATTCAAACTCTGTTGCTTAGGACCCAATCCTATTATTAAGGCTTTGTGGGTAAGCCAAGACTGAATCCGTAACTAAACCTTATTAAAAACTCTTTGTATTAGATCTCGCCAAGAAATTGCCTGCTCTGGGCAATGTAATGTTTAACAACCTGTTCCCAACAGTAGCTGTCTTGCCATCATCATGCCATTGTTTGTGACCAGTCATGAGATCCCTCCATGAACACGCATCTTGTAATTATGTCTTTTAGCCAATCGATGTATGCTAATTGTATTAACATAACCAATAATGTTAAAGGTCATGCTTTCCCTTCCCCCACATTTGACCGACCTTAATCACTGTAAACTAATCAATTATGTTTGTAGTTCCTCATATGACAGTATAACTATGGTTGATTTTACCCTTTTCTTTGGAATCCATGAGCTTCAGACCCTGAGGTTGTCATGATTCCCTCATTTGAATGATATATTGGCTTCAGTAAATCTCTTTGATTCTGGAGAGTCTTTTCTCTATAATACACTTGTTGAGGCCAAAAATGTCATAGGAAGGAGAAAAGCAGTCTGGGCAGGAACGTTAAACCAATAGCACACGCCCCATTTGTAGGGAATGTGAGCTCAGTGTTGCCAGATGTTCCAGTTTTTCAAGAGGAAATCTAATTTTTTAAGTGAAATCTCTCAATATTTAGATGTTTGCAACCAATTTAAAAAAATTAAAGCTGTCGTGTGATTCAAGCAACACATATAAAATATAGCATACAGCCACGAGTTTGTAAAATGAAAATGTAATTACCAGCATCTTCTCACAAGCCTCTCATTCTTTAATAATTCAAATCTGATTTCTTGAATATTTGAG
Source organism: Trichechus manatus latirostris (assembly GCF_000243295.1). Taxonomy (NCBI): domain Eukaryota; kingdom Metazoa; phylum Chordata; class Mammalia; order Sirenia; family Trichechidae; genus Trichechus; species Trichechus manatus. The sequence continues at coordinate 1,566,486 of NW_004443991.1, read as the reverse complement.
GTTGCAGGAGAAACAATTTTTTTCTCCAGGTCATTGGGTTTAGTTTTTAGGTGGGTTTGTATTAACACAAAAGTGTGCTGGGCAATACAGCAGACACACTTTGTAGCACTGGTGTTGGAAAACAAGGAGAAGATCCACTTTCTGAGTCAAAGTGCTGAGAGAAATTCTGTCCTGAAAACTGCATACCCTTGCCATTGGCCCAGAGTTTGAAAACTGTTCTAGGCACTGTATATGGGTCATGGTGCTGCAATGTTCTGATGAGTCTTCCCTGGCAGCTTCCCATCCATTGCTCTTACCTTGTCAGATTCTGGTTGTTCTTCCACAGGACTTTGACTGTGATGACAATAAATATAACAACATTGCTGATGAGGATAAGGGTAACAAGTAAGAAGAATGACCACAGCAATGGACTTTGTATATAATTATTGTCTTTTTGAAATGCCAACCAGCAGCTATGGAGAAAAAAGAAATTATTTCAGCAGACCAAGGAAGGTATAAATACTAGTTCCTTATGTCATTAACGTTATGGCTATTCACTCCACTGAAAGACCTGCTAAAGTCAATATCTATTTGCATCCTGTGCATTTGAGATGACTTTCAAGAACCCAACCCACTATAAAAGTGAAGTGGGTTGGTTCTGCCACATTTCTCTATGAGCCAGTATGGGGTAATGGAAAGGACATTTTGAGTCAGGTATGTCCTGAATTTAAGTTGTCAGTCTCTGTCACTTACTAAGTATCTGCCTTTAGGCAAGCTATTATTTTTATTTTATTTTTGAATATGTAACACATCTACATCATTCAAAATGTAAAAAGGTACAAATGGACATAGAGGGGCAAGATTCTCTCCTGCATCCATCCCCAGCCACCCAGTTTCTATCCCCAGCCCAGAATCAATGTTTCTTGTGTATTATTCTAGATTTAGGCTATGCATATGCCAACAAATGAATACTTTTTCCTGATTTTTAAATAAATGATAACATATGGTACATACTTCTATACTTCACATAACAACATATCTTGGAGATCATTATGCATCAGACTATAGTGTCCTCCTTATTTTTTTTAGCTGCATATTATTCCATTGTTTTGATATACAATAACTTATTTAAATAGCCTCCTATTGATGAATTTTTTAAAAAGTAATGTTTAAAAAAAGTTTCAGACATTTAAACTCATTGCATTTGGGTTTTGTTGTTGTTGTTGGTGGTGGTTATGGAGTTTTTTCTCATCTGCGAGGTGAGAATAATAGTAATCATCTGGTATTGTTCAAAGAATTAATTCATTTATTTAAAAGGCATTTATGAAGTATGTTCTGTGTGTCAGCACTGTTCTAGACACCAAGATATTAGCAGTGAACAAAATAGACAAAAATCCCCTTCATAGTGGGTTTATATTGTAGTGGAGAGAAGTAAATACAACAAACAAGTAAATAAAATATGAATTATATCAGATAGTGACAAGTGCTATGGAGAAAAATAAAGCAGGTAGTGAGGGTAGAAATTATAGCGTGTGTGAGTGTGTGTGTGCATATGTGTAGGAGGTGTCTCATTTTCAATAGGAAAAGCTTCATGGGAAAAAGTGATATTTGAGCAAAGGCCTGAAGTAGAGAAGAGGAAAGGCATTGCAGGCAGTGGGAATAGCAAGTGCAAAGACCTTGAGGTGAGAGCTTAACAGTAAAGAGATCAGCATGGCTGGAACAAAGTAATTGGATGGAGTTTGTGGAAAAATGCAGATTATGTAGGGGACTTGTAGGCAATTGCTTGTACTCTGGGCAAAATAGAAGACATGATATGATCTGTCTTGAGTTTTAAAAATGAGATGTGAGGAGGACAAACGCAGAAGTAGGAAACAAGCTAGGAGTCTATTGCAAAAATCCAGGTGGCCTGGACCAGGAGATGAGATGTTAAGAAATAGTCTGATTCCAGAGACACAAGGAAAATATTAGCCCAAGAGACAAAAAGGGCCACATAAACCAGAGACTCCATCAACCTGAGATCAGAAGAACTAGATGGTACCCAGCTATCACCAATGACCTCCCTGACAGGGAACACAACAGAGAGTCCCAGATGGAGCAGGAGAAAGTGGGGTGCAGAACTCAAATTCCAGTAAAAAGACCAGACTTAATGGTTTGACTGAGACTGGAGGGACCTCGGAAGACATGGCCCTGGACTTTCTGTTAGCCCAAAACTAAAACCATTCCCGAGACCAACTCTTCAGACAAAGATTAGACTGGACTGTGGGACAATAAAATGATACTCCTGAAGAGTGTGCTTCTTAGCTCAAGTAGACACATGAGACTAAACGGGCAGCTCCTGTCCAGAGGCCAGATGAGAAGGCAGAAAGGGACAGGAGCTGGTTGAATGGACGTGGGAAATCCGAGGTGGAAAGGAGTAGTGTGCTGTCACAGTATAGAGAGAGCAACTAGGGTCGCATAACAAAGTGTGTATAAATTTTTGTATGAGAAACTAACTTGAATTATAAACTTTCACTTAAAGCACAGTTAAAACAAAGAAACAAATAGTTTGATTCCAGATATATTTAAAAGTAAAGTAGAGGCTTTTTGGTTGATTGGATATGGATGTGGGAGAGTTAAGAGTGACTCGAAAGTCTTTGGCTTGAGCACCTAAAAGGATGAAATTACCATTAACAAAGATGGAGAAGCAGGTTTGTGAGGGAAGGTCAGGAGTTTGCTGGAGACATGTTACGACTAAGATTTCAATTAGACAGTAAAGGGAGATATCAGATAGGCAGTTAGGTTAACAAAACAACAAAGCTCTGGCACACATTTGATCTTCAATTAGTGTTTGCTTTCTTTCCCCTGTAGGTAAAACACCATTATTATACATGCAAAGGATTTCTAAATCACTTTGTATTGGAATGTTGCGGTAATTAAAATTATCAGAAATCATATTCTTAATCTGAAAGACCTTGGAGGAAACTGGACTGATGTTGGTCTCTGTAATAAATTAGTAAGTGAAAAGGCGCCCCTCTATCCTATAACATAGAATAGGCCCAACCCTAAATAAAATGGTGAGAGCAAAGTTTGCCTTCAGGACTGCTAGCCTCCCTTTCCTTTCATCTGTAACTGTAAGATCTGTAACCCTCCTGCCATCCCCCACCTCCCACCCTATACACAGAAGAAATAGAGGGTCTCTTGGCTAAAAATTTAATGAAATCCTGCTGAGAGGTACTTTCAAAACTCTGGAAGCCTCTTTGCGTGGCTAAGTAAGTGGCCATCAGAATTTATAAATGGAAAAGATGGACCCATTTCTTATCCAAGCAGCTTTGAGGATCACAGTTTAAAAGCAGAAGAAAGGTAGAGAAAGAGACTGAATAATCTTTGCTCATGACATACCAATTGTATTGGGTAGAGGCAGACTTGTACATTATGGGGCAATTAGAAAAGTAGTTATCTTTATCTGTGTCAATCTAGAGTTTAAACTTTAGACAAAACAATTTCTGAGAATTACAGTTGGTGCAGATGTGTGGTTGTGTGCTCGTGTGTGTCTGTAAGATTCCACAGTTACCTCACACAGATGAGGAAACCTGAAAAGGAAATGGGCTGGGATACCCATGTCCATCAGGAAGTATGCAGTAGGAGGGCCCCTTGTACTATCTTCTGGGCTGCTTGGAGTGATAAGGGCCACAAGAGGTTGTCATTCTGGATTTGGTCCTATGACACCCCCTCCCTTAGTTATTCTGAATTGAATAACTCAGGTTTTGGGAAATACACTGCTATGAAGAGGAATGAATCCTACAGTGAGACCAACCCTTGTAGAGATGGAATGGGATTTCTGGAAATGAGATTGGAGAGTCATATGGCCAATGTTGATCTGACAGCTACAGTGCTGAGATTAGGGGTGCATTATAGCTGGATCTTAGATGAAGTGCTTAACTCCTTAGTGATTTTTGCCATGGAACATGGTAAATTACAGCTTTAGGTATACAGCATACACTTGAAAATTTTTCCCTTCATATATTATAATTCCCTGTGGTTGCCTCAGCCCTTCAGGAAAGGCTGAAACTGCCTATATGGTGGTGGTACAGAGAATCAGGGGATAGAGTATTAAAGGGGAGTGTGGCCTGCCCTGCGTTCACCTCTTAACTGGGCCCACATAGAGATAGCAGCACATCAAGGAAAGTTGGTCAGCATTCAGGCATGACCAGCAGAGCTGGGAGCAGTAGGGGAGAGCATGGGCTATTGAGGAGCAACTGCTGAGAGGAAATTCAGGAAAACCAGAAGTAATCCCTCCTCTTTCTCAATATATCCTGCAGAAATGTGACCCTTGATGTGTGTGTGTTGTGTGGGAAGTGGAGGGATTAGGGGATAGAAGGTTGGGGGACAGAGATTAGAAGGAGGAAGAGAGGGGGTAGAAAGTCAGGGCAAAGGGGTTGGAAGATGGGAGAGAAAGGGTTAGAAGGTATGGGAACAAGAGCCCAAGATGAGGTTGATACTCATGTTGCACATCCTTTCCTTTTACCCAACTTTTCTTATTATCAGTCACCTACTGTCTTCCCTTTGCTAGGAAAGGACATCATGTTTGGTAAAGTAAAGTTTCAGCAAAAATGAGGAAAATCCTCAGTGAGATGGATTGACCCAACTGCTACAACAATGGACTTGAGCATACACCAATAATCATGAAGATGGCACTGGACCAGACAACATTTTGTTCTGTTATACCTAAGGTCACCATGACTCAGAACAGACTCAACAGCAACTAACAAGTGTCTTCCCCAATATCTAATACTGTACCCATGAAAGGATCTGCTCTCAATTATTTATAGCTCAGTGTGAATAAACTTAAGTCAGTAGGCTTCTGTCTTAGGCTGGGTTCTCTAGAGAAGTAATACCAGTGAAAATGTATACATATATATATATATAGAGAGAGAGATTTATATCAAGGAAACGGCTCACACGGTTGTAGAGACTGGAAAGTCCCAAGTTTGTGGGTCAGGCTGAAGGCTTCTCCTGATTCTCATTGCTGCAGGGGCTGACAAACCCAAGATCGGCAGGTCAGACAGCAAGCCTCTGGCTCACAGGCTGAGGAGGCCAATGAATCCCAAGATCCACAGGTAGCTGCTAGCACAAGTCCCAAGAACAGGAGATCCAATGGTGAACCACACATAGGATCCAGAGCGAGTAAAAGCCAGCGAGCTTTGCCAGGAAGTCCACATATATTAGATGCAGGCCACCCCCCTTAGGAAACTCCCTTTCAATTGATTGGCTGTTCATAGCCGATCTCATCATTACATCATTACCTAACTGCCAAACTACATCATAACTGCCAAACCACATCATAACTGCCAAACCACTGAGAATCATGGCCCAACCAAGTTCATACACAACCTTAACCATCACAGCCACCCTTTGTCAACACAGCACCTGTATACATCTCCCTAAACTGTACACAATCTCCAAATAAAGAAAATTATAAAGTCCAATTTTCCTAAATTCAAACTTCATACATTCCATGTTCTGATTATTAATAGATGTTTGCAGCTATTTGTTCTCATTTTGAGTCACTTCAGCAAATGAAGGTCCTGAAGGCTTGACTTCGTCTAGGTCATTAAGGCTGACTCTGCTTTGAGGAGGGAGCTCTTCTCCAGTCTTATTTTGAGTGCCTTCCAACCTGAGGGGCTCATCTTTCAGCACTATATCAGACAATGTTCCGCTGCTATTCATAAGGTTTTCACTGGCCAGCTTTTCCAGAAGTAGACCACCAGGTCCTTCTTCCCAGTGTTTCTTAGCCTGGAAGCCCCACAGAAACCTCTCCACCAAAGGTGACACTGCTGGTATTTGAATTACCGGCGGCATAGCTTCCAAGTATCACAGCAACATGCAAGCCACCAAAGTATGACAAACTGACAAATGCATGGTGGTTATGAAATGGAATGCATAAAGATAGATATCTTAGGCATTAGTGAGCTGAAATGGACTGATATTGGTCATTTTGAATCAGACAATTGTATGGTCTACTATGCTAGGAACGACAAATTGAAGAGAAATGGCGTTGCATTCACTCTCAAAAAGAATATCTCATATCTCAAGATATATCCTGAAGTACAATGCTGTCAGTGATAGGATAATATCTATACGCCTACAAGGAAGGCCAGGTAATATGACTATTATTCAAATTTACGCATCAACCATTAATGCCAAAGAAGAGGAAATTGAAGATTTTTATCAATTTCTGTGGTCCAAAATTGACCAAACATGCAATCAAGATGCATTGATAATTACTAGTGATTGGAATGTGAAAGTTGGAAACAAAGAAGGATCTATAGTAGGAAAATATGGCCTTGGTGATAGAAACGATGCCGGAGATAGCACAATAGAATTTTGCAAGACCAATGACTCATTCATTGCAAATACTTTTTTTCAACAAAATAAATGCGACTATACACATGGACTTCACCAGACAGAAAACACAGGGATCAAAATGACTATACCTGTGGAAAGAGATGATAGAAAAGCTCAATATCAATCAGTCAGAACAAAGACAGGGGCCACCTGCAGAACAGATCATCAATTGCTCATATGCAAGTTCAAGCTGAAGCTGAAGAAAATTGAAACAAGCCCACAAGAGCCAAAATATGACCTTGAGTATAGCCCACCTGAATTTGGAGACCATCCCAAGAATAGATTTGAAGCATTGAACACTAAGGACCGAAGACCAGATGAGTTGCAGGATGACATCAAGGACTTCATACATGAAGAAAGCTAAAGGTCATTAAAAAGAGAGGAAAGAAAGGAAAGACCAAAATGAATGTCAGAAGAGACTCTGAAACTTAACTTGAACGTAGAGTAGCTAAAGCAAATGGAAGAAAAGATGAAGTAAAAGAACCGAACAGAAGATCTCAAAGGGCAGCTTGAGAAGACAAAGTAAAGTACTATAATGAAATGTGCAAAGACCTGGAGTTAGAAAACCAAAAGGGAAGAACACACTTGGCATTTCTCAAGCTGAAAGAATCAAAGAAAAATTCAAGCCTTGAGTTGCAATACTGAAGGATTCTATGGGCAAAATATTGAAAGATGCAGGAAGCATCAAAATAAGAAGGAAGGAATATACAGACTCAGTGTACCAAAAAGAATTGGTCTATGTTCAACTATTTCAGGAGGTAGCATATGATCAAGAGCCGATGATACTGAAGGAAAAAGTTCAAGCTGCACTAAAGGCATTGGTGAAAGGCAAGGCCTCAGGAAATGATGATATACCAATTGAGATATTTCAACAAACGGATGCAACCCTGGAGGAACTCACTCGTCTATGCCAAGAATTCGGAAGACAGCTATCTGGACTGGAAGAGAGCCATATTTGTGCCTATTCCAAAGAAAGATTATCCAACAGAATGTGGAAATTATCAAACAATATAATTAATATCACATGCAAGTGAAATTTTGCTGAAGATAATTCAAAAATGGTTGCAGCAGTACATTGATAAGAAACTGCAGAAATACAAGCCAGATTCAGAAGAGGACGTGGAATGAGGGATATCATTGCTGATGTCAGACAGATCCTGGCTGAAAGCAGAGAATACCAGGAAGATGTTTACCTGTGTTTTATTGACTATGCAAAGGCATTCGACTGTGTAGGTCATAACAAATGATGGATAACATTACAAAGAATAGGAATTCCAGAACACTTAATTGTGCTCATGTGGAACATGTACATAGACCAAGAGGCAGTTGTTCGAAAAGTACAAGGGGATACTGCATGGTTTAAAATCAGGAAAGGTATGCATCAGGGTTGTATCCTTTCCCCATACTTATTCAATCTGTATGCTGAGCAAATATTCCAACAAGCCTACCTATATGAAGAAGAATTCAGCATCAGTATTAGAGGAAAACTCATTAACAATCTGTGATATATAAATGACACAACCTTGCTTGCTAAAAGCAAAGAGGTCTTGAAGCACTTACTGATGAAGATCAAAGACTACAGCCTTCAGGATAGATTACACTTCAACATAAACAAAACAAAAATCCTCATAGCTGGACCAATAAACAACATCACAATAAGTGGAGAAAATATTGAAGCTGTCAAGGATTTCATTTTATTGGATCCACAACCAATGAACATGGAAACAGCAGTCAAGAAATCAAACTACATATTGCATTGGGCCAATCTGCTGTAAAAGACCTCTTTAAAGTGTTGAAAAGCAAAGATGTCACTTTGAGGACTAAGGTGCGCCTGACCCAAAATCATAGTGTTTTCGGTCGCCTCATATGCATGTGAAAGCTGGACAATGAATAAGTATAACCGAACAAGAACTGATGCCTTTGAATTATGGTGTTGGTGAAGAATGTTGAAAATACTATGGACTAACAGACGGACGAACAAATCTGTCTTGGAAGAAGTACAGCCAGAGTGCTCCTTGGAAACGAGGATGGCAAGACTTCATCTCACGTACTTTGGACGTGTTATCAGGAGGGACCAGTCCCTAGAGAGGGACATCATGCTTAGTAAAGTAGAGGGTCAGTGAAAAAGAGGAAGACCCTCAGCGAGATGGACTGGCACGGTGGCTGCAACAATAGGCTCAAACATAGCAATGATTGTGTGGATGGTGCAAGACCGGGCAGTGTCTCCTTCTGTTAAACATAGGGTCAGTATGATTCAGAACCAAACTACTGCACCTAACAACAACATAAAGTCATACTTGTTCCTAACATGATACAACTAACATGCTTACAACCAAAAACACACTAGCCCTATCTACATTTTGTATTTTATAAAAGAAGAAAACAAAAATATTTAATGCACACATATATGGAAGAAATATAACAATTACAGTCCTTGTTTCTACAACTGGTCACATGGTCTTAGCTGGTATTTAGAACTACTTTCTTCCACCACCCATTCCATATTTCCTTTACTCTCAGCAAGCACCTCAGCTGGTCATGGTTCTTTGCCTGGTGGAGTGACTCAAACCTTCATTACTGAAGAGCCTTGGCCATTAGTAATTATGTTGGAATTGAGTTGCAGTAGTTTTCCATTGACTTTACTCACAGGGCATAGTAGTACTAAGAAACGTCCTAAAAAATATCCTGTATTCCAGACATACTCTTCTTTACTTCCAATATGCAACATCAATCCAATTTCCCCTTGGTAGACAGGATCAATCAAACCAGCCAATACGGTAACTCCCTTCTTTCCCTGTTGTTCCAGAGGCATGAGAAGCCCAAAGTGGCCGGGTGACATTATTAACTTCCAGTTCAATGAAATCTGTGTTGTGTCTCCTAGTGGGAGCATTGTTCCCTTTGGAACTAAGACCTCTAGACAGGCAGAGCATAGGGTTGCAGGGACAGGAAGCAAAAATTTTGCAAGTGGGTCACTAGGGGCAATAGTGAGTGGTGCCACTCTTATTTCCACCCCTTGATTCCTGGACCCATGAATCCTGGCTATGGGAGAAATAGCACCGGATACTGGATGCTGGTTTAGAGCATATACAGCCTCCTAGAGAACACTGCTCCAACCGTGCAAGGTATTACCACCTAGCTGGCACTGTAATTGGGTCTTTTGAAGGCAATTCCATCGTTTTATCAAGTCAGCTGCTTCAGAATGATGGGGAACATGGTAAGACCAGTGAATTTCATAAGCATGGGCCCACTGCCGGAATTCATTTGCTGTGAAGTGAGTCCCTTGATCTGAGGCAATGCTGTGTAGGATACCATGATGGTGGATAGGGCATTCTGTAAGTCCACAGATGGTAGTTTTGGCAGAAGCACTGCATGCAGGGAAAGCAAGTCTGTATCCAGAGTAAGTGTCAATTACAGTAAGAACAAAACGCTGCCTTTTCCATAATGGAAGCAGTCCAATGTAATCAACCTGCCACTAGGTTGCTGGCTGATCACCTCTAGGAATGGTGCCATATTGGAGATTCAGTGTTGGTCTCTGCCGCTGGCAGATTGGGCACTCAGCAGTGGCTGTAGCCAAGTCGGCCTTGGTGAGTGGAAGTCCATGTTGCTGAGCCCATGCATAACCTCCATCCCTGCTACCATGGCCACTTTGTTCATGAGCCCACTGGGCAATAATGGGAGTGAGTGGGGAAACAGGATAACTGGTTTCCACAGAATTCGTCATTCTATCCACTGGCCTCTTAAACTCCTTGTCTGCTGAGGTCACCTTTTGGTAAGCATTCACATGAGAAAAATATCTTCACTTATTTGGCCCATTCAGAGAGGTCTATCCACATACTTCTTTCCCATACCTTCTTGTCACCAATTTCTAATCATGTTCCTTCCAAGTCCCTGATCATACAGCCAAACCTTTGGCCACAGCCCACGAATCAGTATAAAATTGCACATCTGGCCCTTTCTCTTTCTAATCAAAGTGAACAACCAGGTGTACTGCTTAAATTTCTGCCCATTCAGAGGATTTCCCTTCACCACTGTCCTTTGGTGAGGTCCCAGCAAAGGGCTGTAGTGCTGCCAATGTCTATCTTCAAGTGGTGCCTGCATATCACACAGAACAATCTGCAAACCATGGAGGAGTTTTCTCTTCCTGAGTCAATTGTTCACAAGGAACTCCCCATGAGGCCATAGGTGCAGATTGGGAGAGGGCAGATAACGTGACAGGAGTGGAGACATGGGCATTTGGGCCACTTCCTCATGCAACTTACTTGTGCCTTCAGGTCCTGCTCAAGCCCAATCTTGTATATATCATTTCTATTTAATGACGGAGTGCTGCTGTTCACGTCTGACTTTATGGCTCTGTGGGTCAGACAACACCCAGTTCATGATGGGCAGCTCAGACTGCATAGTGACTTGGTGACCCATGGTTAAGAGTTCAGTCTCTACCAAGCAAGGCCCAGTAACAAGCCAAAAGCTGTTTCTAAAATGAGAGTAGTTATCTGCAGAGTATGGTAGGGGTTTGCTCCAAGGGTCTGTGCTGTGATTCACCAATAGGGGCCCGTCAAAGACTCCAAACACCATCTCTATCTGCCACTGATATTTCAAGCACCATTCGATCAGCCAGATCATATGGCCCAAGTGGCAGAGTGGCTTGAACAATAGACTGAACTTGTTGTATATCATTCTCTTTGTCTCGGCCCCACTCAAAAATATCAGCTTTTCAAGTCACTTGATACATAGACCAGAGTAGCACACACAAACGAGGGATATGTTGCCTGCAAAATCCAAAGAGGCACACCAGGCATTGTGCCTCTTTTTTAGTTTTGGGAGGGGCCGGATGCAGTAAATTATCCTTCACTTTAGGAGGAATATCTCGACAAGGCCCATACCACTGAACCCCTAGAAAGAACCCCTAGAAATTTCACTGAGGTGGAAAATGTCTGAATTTTTTTGTCAGATTGATTTCTCACCCTCTAGCATGCAAATGGGGCCCTGGTGGTGCAGTGGGTAAGAGCTACAGCGAGTTATAGCTACTAACCAAAAGGTCAGCCATTCGAATCCATCAGCTGCTCCTTGGGGTAGTTCTATGGGGCAGTTCTACTCTGTCCTATAGAGTCGCTATTAGTCAGAATCAATTCGATGGCAATAGGTTTTTGTATTTGGGTTTTTTTTGTTGTTGTTTTTTAGCACGCAAATGTTTCTCTTGAACTACTCTCAGTACCAAATGTCCTAGGCCAGGTTCTTTAGAGAAGCAAAATCAGTGCAATGTATATATAGATAGAGAGATTTATATCAAAGAAATAATATGGGTTGTAGAGTCCCACATGTGTGGGTCAGGCTGGAAGCTTCTCCTGACTCACATAGCTACAGGAACTGATGAACCCAAGATAGGCAGGTAAGCTACTAACTCAAATCCCAAGAACCAGAGGTTAGATGATGAACCAGATGCAGGATCCAGAGTGAGCAAAAGCCAGCAAGCTTTTCCAGAAAGTCCACATATATTGGATGCAGGCCACGGCCCCAAGGAAACTCCCTTTCAATTGATTGCCTGCTCATAGCAGATCTCATCATGGAGGTGATTATATCATTACATAGTCACCAAACTACATCATCACTGTCATACCAGTGAGAATCATGGCCCAGCCAAATTGACACTCACCTTTACCATCACAGCTTCTTTCTCCTGAAGGCTTTTACAGGAGTGGCTCTAACCCTGTGCCTTTTTCAAGGTAGGAAAATAATAATGCAATCTGAAGTGTATTACTTCTCCCAAGGGACAATTTCATCTTACCCTTTATCTCTACTTGTGGAATTAAAAATTTAGAACCACATTAAAAGATATTTAGCCATAATTTAACAGAGATAAAGCAGTACCTGGGACTATCTGGCTCCTGAAATCAAGCCAAGCAAGCAGCCCCCATTCTACCACATGATCAGCCCTGGGAAAGAGATAAGTACCCTGCCAACACCACAAACTTCTCCTGGTAAACTTGCATATTTCCAAGAGTTTTGTTTTTCTTTGGGTTGATTTTGGACTTCAGGTAAAATCTGGGGTTAAGAATGGTTGGGATGTCTAAAAGGAGAAGCAAGGAGGAAGTTCAAGAGCGGTTGCCATTTGGTAGCAGAACTACATGGAAAGAGTTGAGCCTCAGTTCAGCTCGGCTTGCGTCACTTTCCTCCCACATAAAAAGCAAACAGCATACAATCAGGTGCTTTTGTTATTAACAGTTAATTATTCATACCGGAGTCACAGGAAGAATTTATGTGTGATAAATCATCATGAAATAATCATTACAATCATATCAATATAGAATTGGTTCATGCAAGTGAGACATATAGATAGTGCTCTTCTGCTTATGAAATGTTTCGTGCTTATTTGACCCCTCGCAGTGAGCACAGAGCATGTGTTACTATTGTCATTATCCCGATTGAGAAATGATGAGATAACTCAGATAAGGGGTTACCAAGGATCATGCTTACTCTGTTATGTGATTTCCAGACTTAATAAAAGAAGATAAACTTAATATTTAAAAGTTCATATATATAACTTCAGAAGGTAATTACTCACTTTACAAAAGGATTTATCATAGGACATTTTCATGTTAACACATTTAAAAGGTAATGTGCTCTTTGAGAATGTGAAATACCCATGACTAAATATGACAATTATAAAATGAGATAAAGTATTCATACAGTTACACTTGGCTTCAACATCACTGAATAGTTACACTCTTATGTCAAGAAATGGAGATTTTAAAAAATATAAACTCACATTTCTTCTTGCCGGTAGATTAACTCCCATTGTGAATCGTCCCCATTCACAGAATAAATTATTCCCACGGTCATACCCACAACTATAGCCGGGAATCCTACATGATAAAGAGAAACAAGGAATGAATAATTTACCCATGTCTTGGGATTTGTTATAGAAGACCATGAATGAATTATACATCAGAGCCTTTTCAGGATGTATTGTACTTTCCACAATGGACAATATGCTAAATGATCCTAAAGATTTAGGTCAACAGTGGATATAATTTTCCTCTAAGTGTTTTCTTTTTCCTTTTGGTGTTTGTTCTACATACCAATCCTATACCGTTCCTGATTTCTTTTAAGTCTTACTACAATTTTTGTTCTCAAGCAGTCAAGTTCCTTTTTCACTCACATAAATTTAATCACTAAATATCTTCCTAAAACAGCTTACTTTGCTGACACTCAATAAAATTTTTAACTTATTTATCATAAAGACATCTCTGATTATCTTTCTCGAAATATTTCTTAAAAAGTAGCTAAGAATTTAATTATATTGTGCTCTAAATCTCAAACCAAATTAATCAAAAGAGATATTAAAGGAAACGAACATCCTTAAGCTATCTTACAACATCTGTAGCATAGCTGCCTTCCTCACTGGAATAGACACTACTGGGCAGCAGGCACTCTTAGTGATCCAGGTAATTTCTACCTCCCCCACCTCAAGGTCTTGTACCAGTAAGCCTTCAATAGGTGCTTGTTTAAATTAAATAATTTCAACAAAATTAAATTCCTGAGTAAGTGGAGAAGCAAACACTTACCCCATCCAATTAAAGAGATAAAGACAATGAAATGTCGAGGAAGAGGCTTCATGGTCCAAATTAGAAGGAAATAGAGCTGGGCAGCACTGAGTACATTCCAGGTAAATGTCGCTAGCAGAAAATAGTGCAGTAAAGCAGCAATTGCAGTGCACGTGGGATTCGGGATGTGGATGGTGTCTGTTGCGGGCACATTATTAGTAACATTATCATTATTTTCGCTGCCTTCATCATTTGTGTTTAAGTTCTTATTTGAGTTTTCAATTCCAAACAGAAAGAGCAGGTTGAAAATCAACATCGATGTGCACAGACTGACCAACACCCAGGTTACTGAGGTTTTTCTGACTTTTCTGTAAGTAGACAGATGATAGATAGATAAACAGATGATAGATAGATAAAACAAGACAACTGCAAAAAATAAACGCCAGTGAAATTGTGAAAGAACAAAGGAATACTTATTATCCAATGTAAATCTAGCTCATAGCCCAGTGGGCTACCTGGTAAATCTATCTTTCCAATTATATCAGAAAAGTATATTTTTCTTACCACTTGCCTCATTTTCACAAAGAAGTGAGTTAGACAAAGCAGGTTGATGCATATGTTCTAGAAACTGTGTTCTTTTTAAAAGTGATAGCTAATCTCCAAAGAGGTTGGCAGTTCAAATTCACCAGCCTCTCCTTGGAAACCCTACAGGGGTAGTTCTACTCTGTCCTATAGGGTCGTTATGAGTCGGAACCAACTCGATGGCACCTAACAACAACAAAGACAATATCTAAAGATCTCCTGATGAGCCCTATTTCCCAGTGTTTATGCCTTGTGTAGTTCCCTCCCGGGGCTCACCTGTGATTTAATGTAACTAATAGAATGTGGCAGAAGGCCTGGCAGCCAGAGCCAACTTATTCATTAGACACAGCGCACAGTACTTAGGATTCACAATACTTTAATGGCCCGTAAAATGTTCTAATTTTGTTTAAATTATAAGGAGAAAAGGAAACTATTAGGTCAAAAATATTTTAACACATAATCAAAGACAACAGCCTTCAGTGTGGATTGCACCTCAACATAAAGAAAACAAAAATCCTCACACTTGGACCAATAAGCAGCATCATGATAAACGGAGAAAAGGTTGAAGTTGCCAAGAATCCACTATCAACACCCATGGAAGCAGCAGTCAAGAAATCAAATGATGCATTGCATTGGGCAAATCTGCTGCAAAAGACCTCCTTAAAGTATTAAAAAAACAAAGATGTTGCTTTAAGGACAAAGGCGTGCCTGACCCAAGCCAAGGTATTTTCAATTGCCTCACATGCATGTGAAAACTGGACAATGAATAAGGAAGACTGAAGAAGAATTGATGCCTTTGAATTATAGTGTCAGAAAAGAACACTGAATATGCCATGGATTGCCAGAAGAAAGAACAAATCTGTCTTGGAAGAAGTACAGCCAGAATGCTCCTTAGAAGCAAGGATGGCGAGACTTCATCTAACATACTTTGGACATGTTATCAGGAGGGACCAGTCCCTGGAGAAGGATATCATACTTGGTAAAGTAGAGGGTCAGTGAAAAAGAGGAAGAACCTCAACGAGATGGATCGACACGGTGGCTGCAACAATGGGCTCAATCATAACAATGTTTATGAGGAGGACGCAGGACCTGGCAGTGTTTAGTTCTGTTATACATAGGGTCGCTGTCTTAGTTATCTAGTGCTGCTATAACAGAAATGGCACAAGTGGTTGACTTTAACAAAGAGAAATTTATTCTCTCACAGTCAAGGTGGCTAGAAGTCTGAATTCAGGTGCCAGCTCCAGGGGAAGTCTTTCTCTCTCTGTCAGCTCTGGGGGAAGGTCCTTGTCATCAATCTTCCCCAGTCAAGGAGCTTCTCAGCACAGGCACTCTGGGTCCAAAGGATGCGTGCTCCAGGCTCTACTTTCTTCATGGTATGAGGTCCCTCAACTCTCTGCTCGCTTCTCTCTTTTGTGTCTCAAAAGAGATTGGCTTAAGACACAACCTAATCTTGTAGATTGAGTCCTGCCTCATTAACATAACTTCCTCTAATCCTACCTTATTAACATCATAGAGGTAGGATTTATAATACATAGGAAAATCACATCAGATGACGAGATGGTGGACAGTCACACAATACTGGGAATTATGGCCTAGCCAAGTTGACATACATTTTTGGGGGACACAATTCAATCCATAACAATTGCTATGAGTCAGAACCAACTCGACAGCACCTAACAACACATATTCATCTTTATATCAAAGCAGTCATAAAACATAATTTTTCATCTTTTTTTTTTAAATGGAAGAAGGGTCCCAAAAAGGCAAAAGTGCCCAGGACCCATGAAAGTCATCACATAGCCCAAGTAGAAGCTTCCCCTTTAGTGTTCTGGGGAGTTCTGAGCCACCGTGTAAGCAGTCCAGCTGTCCTGCTGAAGAAACCACATGAGGAGGGTCTGGGGCTGAATGAAAAGGAGAAAGACCCAGCTGTTCCAGCTTCCTAGGTGAGCATCCATTCTACAAAATACAGGCCTGGACCCTTCAAAAATATCAACATCATGAAAGACCAAAACAAACAAAAAAGACGTAGAGGAATTATCCTAGACTAGAGGAGACTGTGAGTCGGAATCAACTCCATGGCAATGGGTTAGAGGAGACAGAGAGCCCTGTAGGGCAGTGGTTAAGAGCATGGCTGCTAACCAAAAGGTCAGCAGTTCAAATCCACCAACCGCTCCTTGGAAACCCTATGAGGCAGTTCTACTCTGTCCTATAGGGTTGCTATGAGTCAAAATCGACTCGATGGCAACAGATTAGAGGAGACTAAACAGACAGGGCAACTAAATAAATTAAAAACAAAAACCAAACCCAGCTATAAAGGATATTACTGGCACAACTGGAGAAATTGAATATGGATGGTATATTAACATGATAATATTTTGTATTAATGTTAAATTTCTTGAGTTAAATTTCCTGAGCAGGGATAACAGTATTATACTATGTGGGAGAATGGCCTTGTTCTTAGGAAACACAAGCTTGACGTTTTAGAGTTAACAGTCATGATGTCTGCAACACACTTTCAAAGTTTCAGGAAAAAAAGAGAGATAAAGCAAAAGTGGCAAAATATTAATAATTGGTGAATCTGGGTGAAGGATATGATGGTGTTCAGTGTGCTCTTCAATTTTTCTGTAGGTTTTTAATTTTTCAAAATAAAAACAAAGTAATACTTCTACAAATAAATAAATTCTGACTCTACACATCTGAGAAAATAGTTCTGAAGGAATTTAGTGGAGAGAGATGATTCTGAAGGAAATATGTGTTCTTGAGACACCTTCAGTTTGAGGGGGGAATAAGGCAGAAATGCATAATAACCATTTTTTCTACATGTAGTCCTTTACTATGGGTAAGGTACTGGGCTCAACCCTGGGGATACAGTGATGAAAACAAAACAAAACAAATAACAACTGAAACAACAAAATCAGAGGAAGTCCTTGTCTTCATGAATTTTCATGCTGGGGGGAAACAGTAAACAACTAAACTAATAAATGAACAAGATTTTAAGAGATTGAGGATTGCTAAAAATGTAGCATGTGGAAAAAAATTGATAAACAAAAGTGGAACTTCAGTACATGTCTTTGCTTGATAACTTTGCATATTTTTAGAAATTAATTTTTTATTTTGAAAAAGTCACTGTTCAGCAACTTTTTTTCTTTTAGAAATGCACATTGGTAGGCATGGTTCTATTCAACATTAAAGAATTGTGAGACCTTAAGCAAATTTCTTAACTTCTATAGCATGGGTTTTCTCCTCTGTAAAATGAACACGTTGAACTAAATCTCTGTTGCTTCTAGTTCTGAAAGACTGTATTCTGATGAGAATATGCTCATAGTAAAGTAGACCAGGATAGCAATTTCTCTCAAGAAGAACTTGCTTCCTCTCTTACCTGGTGGCAACCTGGAATATAATCGTGAGGGCCAAACCAATGATGGACAGTGCACATCCGACGTTGGATATTATATCTAGTGATTTAGGATAGTTATAGTTCTTTATGAAACTCTGAAAAAGAAGTTAAGATTTATATTTTTAAATAACCATTCCTGAAATGTCAATGAAAGTTAATGTCATGAAGAGTTACCAAAAAACCAAACCAGCTGCCAGTAAGGCAACCCCATATGTTTGAGAGTAGAACTGTAATCCATAGGGGGTTTTCAATAGCTAAATTTTTCAGAAGTAGACCACCAGGACTTTCTTCCAAGGTACCTCTGAGTGGACACGAACCTCCAACCTTTCAGGTAGCAGCCTAGTGCATTAACCGTTGCACCACCCAGGGACTCCCCATGAAGAATTAGCAGAAAGTTGCCAGGTAGCTCTTCTTTTTATAAAACTGTTGATATGTTGATAAAATGTATTTTATCAGTTTTATAAATTAATCAATAGTTTTATAAAAAGAAGAGATAAAAATATGTATTTATATTTTTACTATCTTAATCCCTGATCTCTAAGCAGTTTACATGAAGTAGAGGCTTAATATGGGGAAATAGACAGTAAACAACGGAAGGAATTTAGTGGGGAGAGATGATTATCTAACTAATTCAATTAGGGAAAAATATATGGACTTCTCCTCAATGCCTAAAATCCAAGTTATTTGGTTTAGCCTAAATTGCTAGAATTGTTTCATTTATCTATTACATTATCTTTATGTATAACTATAATCCAAGGGGCAATCTGCATATCTAAACTGATGTACCAAAAATAAAGTTGCAGAAATATATTCATGGGCATGGAAAGATTTTCATAATATCTTGTTAATTTAAAATAAGAGGTGCATTTTTTGTGTAATATAGCTATATCTATCCCACTATGCTGGTATATATGATAGAAAAGAATATTCTAAGAGTACATACTCTTAGAAAATAATCTGAAAAGGCAGTGATCATGGTCAATGGAGGGTAGCATATATGTAATTCTTTTTGCTTGTCTGAGCTTTCTGATTTTTTAAAATTATTACAATTCGAAAAGCAACACATGCTTATTTGTAAACCAGGAAATTCATACAGAAACATAACAACAAGAAAATGCCCTACTTTATACCCTATCTCTTGAAATCATCTCTTTCCCAGAGATAACCACTGTTAAGAGTTCCAGCCCTTTTTGTATGTGCTTACAAATATTATCTATGCTTCTTGCATGAATACATAAGGATTTGATAACATAATGGAATTATATTTGAATTGTTATTTTCTTTTAAGATATCAGAAACATTTTTCCATAACAGCATATTTCTGTCTAGCAGGCAAACGTTCATATTTTATATAATGAGTGTTTATCTTTGTAGAAAAAAAATATATAAAATATACTTCTTTTCTAAAATAATAAAACAAAAATTTCATGGTATTTCCTGTATGCAGTATACTTACTGGTTAAGTAGATGCACAAAGAATCATAGAATACATAAATCTTTGGATCTTAGAAATCATCTGTTTACTCAATCTATCTACTCTTACTTTACATATAATCCTAATCAGTCTTTCTTGAATTTCACAACCCAAAGCTAATTAGATAATGTGCATAGATAACCATTTCCAGAGTCAGACGCAGAAATTAGTAAAAAGTAACACCTCACAGACTGACCTCAAATAAAGAGAAAGAGAACTATGACAAAGTAGTAATCTGAGTCATTCAACGTGTATGGCAATCTGAGATTTACACAGCTAATCAATAGTTCTGATGACTTCAAGATATCAAAAATAAGTTAAAATTTTATCTTTAGTATCTTCTGTTTGAGAAAGCAGATCTCTGTGTGGTACAAGTTAGAAAAAAAAATAGTCAAAATCAATTAACATAAGAAAGTGTTTGAATAATTAAAATAAACTACAGTAATCTCAAAAAAATTTTAAAGGAAGGGTTTTATACTATGATAATCTATGCTGTACCAATATGTTCTACTAATCTCCATCAGTTTCCCCAATACAGCTACATCATAGTCCCCAGAAGTGAGAACATCTGTTTCTCTTTGGGAAATTCGTAGTATCAATAATCTGTCGCCATCAAGTTGACTCCAGCTCCCGGTGACCCCGTAGCATCAATAGCCCCTTTCTTTATTAGGAGAAAACACTCTATATCTCTCCCCATCCTGTTGCCTAGGGAAAAATTCCATCAAGCATATAAACTAACATTTTTGGTTTTACTAGAATAATAGTTCTCTGGAAATGGAAAATACAGATGCCCCTCTTTAAAAAAACCAAGCCAAGAACTTCCAGAGATGCAGATACAGCTCTATGGCTGCATGTCAGAGCAAAGCATCAGTTCTTGTTGCATTATCAGTTGCTTGCACAGTCTAACTTTGGACTTAAAGAATTAAGGAACTTAGTCTGTGAATACATAGAGGAACTATGGGACAGACAATGACTTCAAGAGCTTTTCCTCTTATATCTTGTAGCATAGACTTAATAAATTGGGCAGTTCTGATGGAAAAAACTTCGGGTAACTGATTTAAACTGTTCACACAAAGCTAAGTATGTACTGAACTGTCCCCAGCATACAGCCAGCCTTAACTCTGGCTATAACAACTTTATGCTTCAGAACACGCAAGTTAGTCAAATGGGCTCTGTCGGCTCCTATTTCTCACATTAGCTCCCTTCTCTTTATTAGACACAACAGTGCCGAGCTCATCTCTCTTAAGACTGTATTGCAAAAAACTCTATTCTACTTGCTTTTCCTATTATTTCCACTTAGTTCCCCTATTACTTGATTCTCTGTTTTTATATTTAATCCCAAAAGTTGCATATCTATGTAAATTAAACCCCAAAGTTACCTCCTATTAGTACATATGGGAATTGTGTATAAGGAAAATTCTCATCCAGGTGGAAATTACTGTATCCATTCTTACCATTAATACAGCAAAATTAGTCGTGTGGTTGCACCTGCAGTACAGGAACCCATCAAGGGACTGGTTCTTTAGACAGCCACGTGTGTCCCAATCATTCCTTGAAAGGTTCCAAAAGACACAGGCATAGGAATTGAGTTTGAATTCAGTTTGATTGAACTGTGAATTGATAAGACAATTGTAATTACTGATTCTTATAATGCTTAACTGGGTAAAGAAAAATTAAATAGGATAAGCATATAAAAAATCAATTAAATATTTACTAAGCATTAGCACTGTTATAGTTTGAATTGTGTCCCCCAAAAAGATCTGTCAACTTGGCTAGGTCATGACTCCCAGTATCGTATGATTGTTTAATCTGATGTGATTTCCTTATGTGTTGTAAACTCTATCACTATGATGAGGTTATATGTGATCTCCTTATGTGTTGTAAACTCTGTCACTATGATGAGGTCATACTGATGAGGTATACAAGATTGGATTGTGTCTTAATCCAATCTCGTTTGAGATATAAAAGACAGAAGCAAGCAGAGACACATGGGAACCTCATACCACCAAGAAAGCAGTGCTGGGAGCAGAACACGTCATTTAGACCTGAGGTTCCTGTGCTGAGATGCTCCCAGACCAAGAGAAAACTGATGCATTACAAGGACCTTCTTCCAGAGCCGACAGAGAAAGAAAGCCTTCTGCTGGAGCTGATG
Source organism: Trichechus manatus latirostris (assembly GCF_000243295.1). NCBI lineage: Eukaryota > Metazoa > Chordata > Mammalia > Sirenia > Trichechidae > Trichechus > Trichechus manatus. Next base: position 1,544,977 of record NW_004443991.1, on the reverse strand, counting down.
CCCTGAATTTGGACTTGTAGTCTACTAGACTGTGAGAGAATAAACTTCTCTTTGTTAAAGCCATCCACTTGTGGTATTTCTGTTAGAGCAGCACTAGATGACTAAGACAAGCACCCTCAACATAAATTAACCAAAACCAAAAAAAACAAACCCATTGCCGTAGAGTCAATTCCAAGTTATAGTGACCCTATAGGACAGAGTAGAATTGCCCCATAGGGTTTCCAAGCAATGGCTGGTGGATTCAAACTGTCAACTTGTTGGTTAGCAGCTTAGCTCTTAATCATTGCGCTCCAGGGTTCCTCATTATAGATTAACTAACTCCATAACTCATTGCTGTCGAGTCAATTCTGACTCATAGAGACCCTATAGGACAGAGCAGAACTGCCCCATAGGGTTTCCAAGGAATGGCTGGTGCATTTGAATGGCCAGTCTTTTGGTTAGCAGCCAAGCTTTTAACCACTGCGCCATCAGGGCTCCCATCATAGATTAGGGAGGGGGAAATAGGATATATAATTCAAATTAGTTAATTTTGTTTTCAGCTACTTTGACAAAAGATATGGACGTTACAATACATAATTTCAATGAATCCTAAGAGTTTATCTTGGATTTCCTTTACCTAAACTACTCCTGCTTTTGTAACCTGAATTTTTTATTTATGTTAATGGAAAACTCACCTGTGGATTAAAGACCATTTCAACAGAAATACTCTGATCTTTCTCAGTTCCATTAATTTTGCTTGAGATAATTTTTTGACTAAAATTTGATTTAGCTGTAAAAGTTTTTGATTGGAAAAACTTGCTGTTTTGATATACTACAAAGCCACATGTCTTAACGTTTTCTGCGAAAAAAAAGAGACATTAAAATCAATATATGAACCCTAGGACTAACAAGAAACAAAGTCTCGTGTTATTGTTGAACTTCATACTTGCTGAATATTTGAAAAATGTACAGTAATAATGGTTTTCCGGCCGAGCCTTTATTTAATTGCAATATGTAATTTAGATATTGGTATTTACATACATATATACATATACGTACATACATATAAATAGATAGATAGATAGATAGAGCTCATGGTTGACCATTCCACTCACATTAACTTTTTTAATGAATTTTTGTTCCTTCTACTTCTACATGGGAGCAATAATTTCTGCTTAATTCACCTCACAAACACATTGCAAGGATCTCATATATAAAGTGCACATCTTGCTGTCTATGTGGCGAGACAGAGTGAACTTGCCCTGCAGGTAGCCCAAGCTCCTGTTGCTTTCCCCACTGACAAGACATAGGACAAGAAACAGCCAAGGATGTCACATCAGAATAGCTCTGCCTAGAGAAGTGCCCATGAGGTCTGTTTCCTGTTCAAAAGGGACTGAGCAAAGACAGTTCTGTAGAATCACAGAATGGGGAAGGAACTCAAGTTGTGCATATCAGTGAGTTTTTGAAAGGAGTTTTTGAGACAACATAGCAAGGTACCCTCCACCATTTCTTGAACTATTGATCTCTGCTACTTCATTACAATTATAGGCTTTCCTCAAGACTGGAAGGCTCTTGTGGCACATTTTTTGGAGTGTTGGAAGGAGTGGCTAGCTGTTCATCAGAAGAGCATGGCCACAATGACGGGTTTTGTAGTGGGTCTGGCCATGGAGGAGGGCAAACAGAACCAGCTAAGGAACACTTCTAACACTTCATACAACTGTTGGCCATATTTAATACACTGGCAGCAATAACAGTAAGTATACATTTTAGCTGTATTAATTCCCTGTACTCTGCTATCTTTCATGAATCATATAAGGCAAACTAATATGTTGGCAGTAAGACGGCCTATTTAGTCAATATGATTTGAGAGGTAGGCAGATAAGGCCCTGACAGCCCGCCAAATATGTCCCCCACTGCCAGATATGTCTTTATCCTTTATCTGGAAATAAAGACACTATTTTTCATGGCATATTGACCTTACTCACCAAAGTGTTCCTCCTGGACTCTAGATAACAAAGTTAACCCTAAAAAGTGGAATAAGGCTTCTTTTATTCCTTTTGTTATTCACAAAAAAATGACGTGCTTGATGTAAAATTCAAATACATAGAAGTATACAGATGAAAAAAATTAAAATCCCACTAAGGATGCACAAATATTAAAGATAAAGTAGATAACCGGAAGTTCCTGAAAATTAAACACTTAGGCTCATCCAAAGGCTTCACCAAAAGAGTAGAAACAGAACCTACCAACTGGGAAAAAATTTTGGCTATGACATATTTGACAAGGGTCTAATCTCTAAAATCTATAAACTACTTTGACACCTCAATTAAAAAAATAATAATAATTCAGTTTAAAAATGGGCAAAGGATATGAACAGACACTTCCCCAAAGAAGACATTCAGGCAGCTAACAGACACATGAGGAAATGCTCGTGATCATTAGCCATTAGAGAAATGCAAATCAAAACTATAATGAGATACCGCCTCACCCTGACAATGCTGGCACTAATTAAAAAAGTACAAAATAGAAAATAACAAATATTGGAGAGGTTGTGGGGAGATTAGAACTCTTATGCACTACTGGTGGGAATGTAAAATGGTACAACCACTATGGAAAATGATATGGCGCTTCCTTAAAAAGCTAGAAATAGAAATACCATATGATGCAGCAATCCCACTCCTAGCAATATGTCCTAGAGAAATAAAAGCCCCCACACGAGTAGACATACGCACACCCATGTTCATTGCAGCATTATTCACAATAGCAAAAAGATGGAAGCAACGTAAGTGTTCATCAACAGATGAATGGCTAAACACATTACCGTACATATACACAATGGAATACTACACAATGATAAACAACAATGATGAATCTCTGAAACATCTCACAACATGGATGAATCTGGAGGGCATCATGCTGAGTGAAATAAGTCAATCACAAAGGGACAAATATTGTATGAGATCACTATTATAAAAACTCAAGAAAAGGTTTACACACAGAAAAAAACATTCTTTGATGGTTACGAGGGAGAGGAGGAGTGGGGAGGGGAGATTACTAACTAGATAGTAAATCAGTGTTAACTTTGGTGAAAGGAAAGACAACACACAATATAGGGAAGGTCAGCACAACCTGACCAAGGCAAAGCCATAGAAGCTTCCCAGTCACATCCAAACACCTTGAGGGACTGAGAGCTGTGGACCATGGTCTTGGGGGACATCTAGGTCAATTGGCATAACATTGTTTATAAAGAAAATGTTCTACATCCTACTTTGGTGAGTAGTGTTTGGGGTCTTAAAAGCTTGCAAGCAGCCATCTAGGATATATGTATTGGTCCCATCATGTGGCAGCAAAGGAGAATGAAGAAAACCAAAGACTCAGGTTAAATATCAGTCCAAAGGACTAATGGACCACACAAACCACAGCCTCCACCAGCCTGAGCCCAGAAGAAACAAATGGTGCCTGACTACCATCACTGACAGCTCTGTTAGGGATTACAGTAGACGGTCCTGGACAGAGCGGAAGAAAAATGTAGAACAAAATTCAAACTTACAAAAAAATGACAAGACTTACTCGTCTGACAGACTGGAGGGACCCCTGAAACTATGGACCCCGGACAACTGCTAACTCAGAACTGAAGCCACTCTCAAAGTCCGTCTTTCTGCCAAAGATTAGACAGGCCTATAGAACAAACAACAATACATTTGAGGAACATTCTTCTTAGTTCAATCAAGTATAGGAGACCTAATGGGCAACACCTGCCCAAAAGCAACAACTAGAAGGCAGGAAGGGTCAGGAAGCCTTGAGGAATGGACAAGGGGAACCTGGGGTATACAGGGAAGGGGGAAGAGTGCTGACACATTGTGTGGATTGCAAACAATGTCACAAAATAATTTGTGTATAAATTTTTGAATGAGAAACTAATTTGTGCTGTAAACTTTCACCTAAAACACACACACACACACACACACACAATTAAAGTCCCTGCTTACCCCCTCCTCAGTCCTACAGCACACTTGACACATGGTATGTAACTCTTCAGAATTACATACACACACACACACACACACACACACACATCACATGTGAAGTTGAGTTTATTTTGTAAAAATGGAATCATGCTATTTGTATGCTTGCATTTTTTACTTAGTATATTAGGGATATCTTTCTTCATCAGCATATATAGTTCTACCTCATTTTTCTTTAAAACTACACATTTTTTTGTTATTCATGAACCATAATTTATTTACGTATGCCACTAACAATGGATACATCATCTGTTTCCAATTTTCAGCATTGAAATTTTGCTACAATAGACATTTTTATTTGTGTGTATGGGCAAGTATTCTTGAAGTGAGCTCAAAAACTGAAATTGTTGGAGAGTTCCGGCAAAATGGCCCTCTAGGCAGAAGCACCATGCTGTCCCTCCACAGCAAAGATCTGAAAAACTAAGCCAAACAGAGAATACAACAATCCCGAAACCCTAAAACATCAAATGAAGAGATAAAGAACTCAGCCAAGCACCAAGTGGACTGAGAAAACTGACAGAGAACGGAGAGCGAGGAGAAATTCATACAGAGGTCCCCTACCAGCTAATGCAGTGCAGATCCACCATCTTGTACTCCTATCAGAGACCAGCAAACGAGGGTATGAGAAAGCAGCCTCACAGAGCGTCAAGCAGGAGACTAAACAACCGGTAATTTGCGGTGTGCGCTTTCCCACCCCCTACCCCTCTTTGCCCCGGCTCGGCCTCCTCTGCTTCCCACAGCCACAGTCTCTTGACCGGGAAGCGCCAGCTGCTTGGATTCCACACACCCAGGCGGGCGGCTCTTCACCCACACTCGGCCTCCTCTGCTTCCGGCGGACACAGTCTCTTGTCCAGAAACACCAGCCTGCACTAGCTGGCTCTCTGAGTGCCATTTGTTGGCTGCTGGTGTTGCTTTTCTTTTTTTTTTTCTGCTTCTTTGGATTTCTTGCTTGCCTCTCGCCGCCTCCCCCTCCTTTCGCTCGAGTGCCTGGCTCCGTGCGCCATCTTTGTTTCTTCCTGAGGGGCTGCAGAGCTCCATTCGATTGTGGAGCTGCTTCCCAGTCTGGGCTACCGCGCTGGTGGAATCCTGGGGCTTTTGTTCGTTTGTTCCTCTGCTTCCCACGGCCACAGTTT
>NW_004443991.1:1525205-1530912 GCF_000243295.1 Trichechus manatus latirostris | reverse complement strand
ACCAATGTCATAAAACAACATGTGTACTACTGTTTCATGAGAAACTATTTGTTCTGTAAGCCTTCACCTGAAGTACAATAAAATATAAAAAAAAACCCTGAAATTGTTGATCAAGGAGATGAATGTTTAACCTATTGAACAAAAACTGTATCAATTTTTATTTCTGCCGAACAATATGAAAGTGACTATTTTCCTACACCCTTACAAATTCCCAGTATTACCAATCTTTTAAATTTTTCTCAACCTAATGGAAAAAATAATGTTACTAATTTTGACTTTGAACTTCCTTAATTTTTATATATAGTAAATTTGAGTCTTTTTATATGTCTATTGTCAATTTATCATACCTTTATTTCTTTGTAATTATCTGTAGATATCATTTGCCTGTTTGTATATTGCATTTTTTGCCTTTTCGTATCTATTTGTAGGTGCTCTTTATATATTACGGCTATTAGCCCTTTAGCTTCAATATATGTTGCAAATATTTCTTTTTATAATCTTGTGATGGAGATCTTCTTAAGCAAGACATGAACCTCACAAGATTTTCTGTATCACAAGATTATAAAAGATATTCTATATTTTTAGTTTGAATTATTTAATGTATTTGAAATATATTTTTGTGCTTAGTATGAAGTATCTGTATATTTTTACTTAAAAATGGTCATTTTTTGAAGTATTCCATGATATTTGAAAAGACTTTTTGTTATCTGTTATGTCTACAAATAAAATTACACACACACATATGCATATAAATCAAGTTTATTAGTTTTTGTTTTGTTTTTGTTGGCTTGATCTTCAATTTCTGGGATAGTTGCATGAAAATCTCTCCGTATCATAGTGTTTTACTCAATTTTCCCCTGCATTTCTCATCATTTTGCTTATACATTTCACTGATGTTGTTAGGGAAATAAAGGGTTAAAATTTGGAATTTTTTTTGGGGGGGGAGGTTAGTATTTTTTAATCAATATAAAAATATGTCCTTTCTAATCCAATCTGAGTCTCTGTCTTTTAACAGAGTTGTTTAACCCATTTGACTATATTGACTGTTCATATGGATTAAAAAATTAGATCCCTACTTTTCACCAAACACAAAAATAAATTGTGGGTGCATTAAAGACCTAAATGTTTACACGAAAACTGAAAATTTTCAGGAGAAAACATAGGAGACTACTTCTGTGACTTTAGGATAGGGAAGGATTTCCTTTAAAAAGAAGGGTACAGCAATTTTGGGAGATAGCTTGGCAGTTTTGTACAAAGGCAAACATAGGCTTACCATATAATCCAGCAATTATGCCCCTAAGTATCTACTCAAATGAGATGGAAACGTAAGTCCACATAAAAATCTGCACACGAATGTTTACAGCAGCTTTATTCATAATTGCCAAAAGCTGAAAGCAACCAAGATTCTCAATAGGTGAATAGATAAACCGTAATACATTAATACAAAGGCGAATTATTCATTGATAAAAAGAAATGAGTTATTAAGCCATGAAAAGACATGAACATTAAATGCATATTGCTGAGGAAAAGAAGCCAGTTTGAAAAAGTTACATACTGTATAATTCCAATTTTATGACATTCTGGAAAAGGCAAAAGTGAAGAGACGTTGAAAGATCAGTGGTTGCCAGGTGTTCTGGGAGACAGGGAAGGGGTGAATAGGGGGAACACAGAGCATTTTTAGGGCAGTGAAACTCTTCTGTATGATACAGAATGTTGGATTCATAAAATTATGCACTTAGCAAAACTCATATGACTGTACAACACAAATTGTGAACCCTGTGAGTCGGAATTAACTCAAAGGCAGTGAGTTTGGTTTTTTGGTTAATGTAAACTATGGAATCAATATTGGTTCATCAATGGTAACGAATGTACCACAGAAATGCAACATGTTAATAACAGGAGAAACAGTGTGGGAGGGGGAGGGAAGTACACAGGAACTCTGTATTTTCTGCACAATGTTTCATAAACCTAAAATTGCTCTAAAAAATAAAGTCTATTATATAAAAACACACGGTACCAAATATAGAAGAAAATATTGACTATTAGATTTGGTACAACAAAAGACATCATAAACCAAGTAAAAGACAGCTACAGACAGGAGGGAAGATATCTGCAACCTAATGCAGCTCACTTACTTTGGGCACGTCATGAGGAAGGACCAACTGCTGGACAAGGACATCATCTTTGGTAAAGTAGAGGATCAGCGGAAACAAGGGAAACCCTCAATGAGATGGACTGACACAACAGGCTGCAACAATGCACTCAAAGATACCAACAACCATGGAGATAGTGCAGGGCCAGACAATGTTTCGTTCTGTTATACATAAGGTTGCCATGAGTTGGAGCTGACTAGACAGCAACTAACAACAACAAATATAACCAGCAAAGAATTAGTATTCGAAATGCATAAAAAATTTCTAAACACCAATAAGAAAAAGACAATCCAGTAAAAAAAATGATCATAATATTCAACAGGCAAGTCAGAGAGAAGGAAATCTGAATGCAGTCTTAAAAGAAATACAGTGTGAATGTGCCTCAGAAGCAAGAATGGTGAGACTTCATCTTGTTTATTTTGGACATCTCATCAGGAAAGACTGGACATTTGAAAAGGACATCATGTTTGGTAGGGGGTCAGTGAAAACGGAGGAAGTCTTCAATGAGATGGAATGACACAATAGCTACAAGGTATCAATGGTCATGAAGATGGCATAGGACCGGGCAATATTTCGTTCTGTTATTCATAAAGTCACCTTGAGTCAGAGCTGACTCCACAGCAACTAACAACAATAAGCACATGGAAAGATGCTCAAATCAAGGAAGAGAAAAATCTAACAATAACATACCCCTGAACTACCAGGCTGCAAAAGTAAAATACTTACTTTATACTTATCAATAGGCAAAAATTAGTAAGCTTGTTAGCATAAGGATATATAAAAAAATTATGCTAAAGTAAGAAAGTTCCATACAGCATGATATCATGTATGCAAATGTTTAAACATCCTCAAAAAAAGGATATTTTCTTTATGAATATGTAAATATGCAGCAAAAGTTCACAAACAATCATGAAAGTGACCCACACCAACTTCAGAAAGATGTAACTTCTGGGGAGGAAGGATGGGCAGGGGTAAGGCGGGGGGTTCAGGCGCATCTGTCATCTTTTTTTTTTTTTTTTTGAGAGATCTGAAGCAAACACGGCAAATTTTTTTTCCTTTTTTTTATTGTACAGATGAAGGTTTACAGAACATATAGTTTCTCATTCAACAGTCAATACACATATTGTTTTATGACATCAGTTAACAACCCCATGACATGTCAACACTATCCCTTCTCGACCTTGGAGAACTTTTTTTTTTTTTTTTTGGTGAAAATATACATAGCCAAAGACACACAGTTTCAAAACTTTCTACCTGTACAATTCGGTGACATGGATTACATTCTTCCAGTTGTGCTGCTATTCTCACTATCCTTTTCCAAATTATTCCATCACCATTAACTGCAACTCACTACCCTCTAGGCTTCCCATCAAAACTTTTGAATTGCTGTTGTCAGTTTGATCTCATATAGATAATTCTTTTTTTTTCTTTTTGTACTTTAGATGGAGGTTTGCGGAACAAATAGTTTCTCATTAGACAGTTAGCACACATATTGCCCTATGACAATGGTTAACAACCCCACAACATGTCAACACTCTCACTTCTCGACCTTGGGTTCCCTATCACCAGCTTTCCTGTACCCTCCTGCCTTCTAGTCCTTGGACTGTGGTGCCTCATTAGTCCCATGTTGTTTTATGGGGCTGTCTAATCTTTGCCTGAACAGTGAAACTTGGGAGTGACTTCAACACTGAGCTAAATGGGTGTCTAGGGGCCATACTCTCTGGGTTTCTCCAGTCTCCTTTAGGCCAGTCAGTCTGTTTTTTTTGTGTGTGTGTTAGAATTTTGTTCTACATCCTTCTCCAGCTCTGTCCAGGACCCTCTGTTGTGATCCCGGTCAGAGCAGTCAGTGGTGGTAGCCGGGCACCATCTAGCTGAACTGGATTCAGTCTGGTGGAGGCCTTGGTAGCTGTGGTCCATTAGTCCTTTGGACTAATCTTTTCCTTGTATATTGTTCTCTTCATTCTCCCTTGTTCCCAAAGGGGTGAGACCAGTGGAGTATCTTAGATGGCTGCTCACAGGCTTTTAAGACCCCAGATGCTACTCACCAAGGTAGAATGTAGAACATTGTCTTTATAAACTGTGTTATGCCAGTTGAGCTAGATGTTCCTCGAAACCATGGTCCCCACATCCCTCCTCCCAGCAATTCAGTCCCTCAGGGAGTTTGGATGTGTCTGTGGAGCTTCCATGACCTTTCCTTGTACGAGTTGTGCTGGCTTCCCCAGTGTTGTGTACTGTCTTACCCTTCACAAAAGTTACCATTTATCTATAGTCTATTTAGTTTCCTCCACCCCCATCCCTCCCATCCCTCATAACCAACAAAGACTGTTTCTTTTTGTGTGTAAACTTTTTCATGAGTTTTCACAGTAGAGTTTTTATACAATATTTGTCCTTATGTGACTGACTTATTTCACTCAGCATAATGTCCTCCAGTTTGATCCATGTTATGAGATGCTTCACAGATTCATCATTGTTCTTTATCATTGCATAATACTCTATTGTGTGTATGTACCATAGTTTGTTTATCCATTCAACTGATGAGCATCTAGGTTGTTTGCATCTTTTTGCTATTGTGAACAGTGCTACAATGAATATGGGTGTGCATATGTCTATTTGTATGACAGCTCTTATTTCTCTAGGATATATTCTAGGAGTGGGATTGCTGGATCGTATGGTATTTCTATTTCTAGCTTTCTAAGGAAGCTCCATATCATTTTCCAAAATGGTTGTATCATTATGCATTCCTTCCAGCAGTGCATAAGAGTTCCGATCTCCCCGCAGCCCCTACACCGTTTGTTATTTCCAGTGTTTTTGATTCGTGCCAGTAATGCCAGGGTGAGATGGTATCTCATTGTGGTTTTAATTTGCATTTTTCTAATGGCTAGTGATTGCAAGCATTTCCTCCTGTGTCTGTTGGTCGCTTGAATGTCTTCTTTGGTGAAGTGTCTGTTCATTTCTTTTGCACATTTTTTAATTGCATTGTCTTTTTGTTGTAGAGGCATTGGATTTTCTTGTAGATTTTAGAGATTAGAACTTTCTCTGATTTGCAATGTCCAAAAATTTTTCCCAGTCTGTAGGTTCTCTTTTACTCTTTTGGTGAAAACTTTTGATGAGCATAAGTGTTTAATTTGTAGAAGATCCCAGTTATCTAGCTTATCTTCTGGAGTTTGTGTGTTGTTAGTTATGGTTTGAATCCTGTTAATGCCATGCATTAGGGCCTCTAGCGTTGATCCTATCTTTTCTTCTATGAACTTTACAGTTTTTGGCTTTATGTTTAGGTTTTTGATCCATTTTGAATTAGTTTTTGTGTATGGAGTGATGTATGGGTCCAGTTTCATTTTTTTGCAGATGGACATCCAGTTTTGCCAGCACCGTTTGTTAAAAAGACTGTCTTTTCCCCATTTGATGGACTTTGGGCCCTTGTCGAAGATCAGGTGACCATAGGTGGATGGATTTACATCTGTGTTCTCAATTCTGTTCCATTGGTCAATGTATCTGTCATTGTACCAGTACCAGGCTGTTTTGACTACTGTAGCTGTATAGTAGGTTCTGAGGTC
>NW_004443991.1:1520810-1525105 GCF_000243295.1 Trichechus manatus latirostris | reverse complement strand
TTTTCCATGAATTTGTCTATTTTTTCCTCATTTTTGTCTGCTTTTTGCTTCAACTCTTGGATAATTCTGAGTATTAAAGATTTGAATTCCCTATCAGGTAGTTCTAGGGCTTTTCTTCTACTGGAAAGTCATCTGGTGTTTTATTTTGGATGGCTACTGGACCCATCCTGTCCTGTTTTTCTATATGTTTTGATATTTTCTGCTGTCTTTGGGACTTTCAGTAGTTATTTTCCTCATTTATTGATTTCATATTTGTTTGTTTCTTCCTGATTTTTGTTTTATTTTGTTATGTCTGAGAAGGCGGGCTGTGCATTCTATGTTGTTTGATCATCTGTGGGCATGACACTTTTCACCTCCTTTTCCAACGGGCAGGGCCAGTCACTCAGGTATGGTATAGCAGGGCAGGTCCAGCTGAAGGGGAGTTCCTAGGATGGTTTGTTTGTGACAGATACTAGGACCAACAGAGTGGTCCATGAATCAGTGCAGGGCAAGTTCCAGTAGGCCGTGTCTGTGCTGCTTAGGAGTGTGATGTTCAGCGCATGATGCAGGTAGGCAGGAAGAAAGGTGGAGATTGTGATGTGTGGAGCTAAGATGGGTATGGGAAAGAGGAGAGTGAGAAGAGAGGAACAGGAGCCAAAAACATAAACACAAACAAACAAGGAGTGCTAAGGGAGCTTCCTGTTGGAATGGAGAGATGAGAGACTGAGAAATGGAGAAAAAAAGAAAAAGGGTAAAAGAAAAAAAAGTAATAAATAAAATTAGAGGAAGAAAAGAAAAAGAAAAGCCCCCAGGGATCCCACTGGTGTGGCTGCTAGGACTGGAGAAGTTGCTCCCAGACCATGAAGTAAAGCCTAGCTGGAAGGGGTACAAGTGTCACACAGCACCAGGTATTCTGGAGACAGAAAGAGAAAGTAAGTATAGAGAGATGAGAAACCTGAAATCAAGAAAGACAAAAAGGGAAAAAGAGACAGAAGAAAACAAAACAAAGGAAAAAAAAAAAAAAAAACAAGAAAAAAGGAAATGCCCCCAGGGATGTCACAGTGCGTCTGCACAGAGTAAGGAAGTAGCTCCCAAGCCACAGTACTGCCCGGCTAGAAGGGGATCTCAAGCTGACAAAAGAAAAAGAAAACAAACAAAGAAAGAAATCAAAACAGATCAAATCAGAACAAACAAACAATAAAAGCCCCAGGGGTCCCACCAGTGTGGTGGCACGGGCTGGGAAGCAGTTTCACAGTTGAGCAGTGTTTCGCAACCTTTCCAGAAGAAGTAAGGATGGCACTTGGAGCCAGGTATTTGAGAGAATGGAGGGGGAGGTGGTGAGATGTAAGGAAGAAATCTAAAGAAGAGGAAAAAAGCAACATCAGCAGCCAACAAATGGCACTCAGGGAGCTGGCCAGTGCAGGCAGGTGGAATCCAAGAGACACTGGGGTGAAGCCAGTGCTTCCTGGCTAAGTGTGGCCGCAGAAAGCAGAGGAGGCTGAGTGGGGGTGAAGAAGTGTGGGGTTTGGGAAAGCGTATACTGCTGGTTATCGGTTGTTCTGTCTCGTGCTGGAAACTCCATAAAGCTGCTTTCTCGTACCTCCTGTTCACTGATCTCTGATAGGAGTCCAAGATGGTGGATCCATGCTGCAGTAGCTGACAGGGGACCTCTGCATGTATCTCTCCTGGCTTTCTGTTCTCAGTCAGTTTCTTATTCCATTCGGTGTTTGGTTGAGTTCTTTATCTCTTCCTTCGATGCTTAGGGTTTCAGGATAGACGTATGTCTCTGTTTGACTTAGTTTTTTGGATCTTTGCTCTAGAGGGATGGCGTGGTGCTTCTGTCTATAGCACCATGTTGCCCGGAAGTCAATATGGTAAATTTTGACATCTGTTTACCTTACTGGTGCATACATAAATGCTGCTTATATTATTTTCTGTACTTTTATGTATGCATGAAATATCTTAAAATTTAAAGAAAATAATATCAAAAAAAGACATAGACTTAGTTTCTACCCTCACAAAGCATGTGGCCAAATCAAATGGGTGCCAAATTTCACAACATACTCTTTCTTCTTTTTCAGTGTTATTATAAATTATTCTTTCCAAAATATTTACTTTCTGACATTGGACTTTTTATTCAGAGAGAGAATGGAAGTAAGTGTGTGTGTTCGGTTTGCATATTATTTTTGTCAAACTGTTGTTGTTCAGTGCCATCGAGTCGGTTCCAACTCAGAGTGACCCTACATACAACAGAACAAAACACTGCCTGGTCCTGTATCATCCTCACAATTGTTTCTATGTTTAATAAAATATTCTAAGGGAAGGTCTACAGTATAAATCCATTATTACAGCCACTATGTCAATCCATCTTGTTGAGGGTCTTCTTCTTTTTCACTGACTCTCTACTTTACCAAGTGTATCTTTCTGTAGGGACTGGTCCCTCCTGATAACATGTCCAAAGTAAGCAGGACAAAGTCTCCCCATACTCACTTCTAAGGAGCATTCTGGTTGTACTTCTTCCAAGACATATTTGTTGGTTCTTTTGACAGTCCATGGTATATTCAATATTCCTCACCAACACTGTAATTCAAAGGATCAATTCTTCTTTGGTCTTCCTTATACATTGTCCAGCTTTCACATGCTTATGAGGCGATTGAAGACACCATGGCTTGGGTCAGGCGCACCTTAATCCTTAAAGTAACATTTTTGCTTTTTAACACTTTAAAGGGTTCTTTTGCAGCATATTTGCCCAATGCAATGTTTCGTTTGATTTCTTGACTGCTGCTTCCATGGATGTTGATTGTGGATCCAAGTAAAACAAAATCCTTGACCACCTTAATCTTCTCTCCATTTATCATGATGTTGTATATTGGTCTAGTTGTGAGGATTTTTGTTTCCTTTATATTGAGGTGTAATCCATACTGAAGGCTATGGTCTTTGATTTTCATCAGTAAGTACTTCAAGTTCTCTTTACTTTCAGCCAGGAAGGTTGTGCCATCTGCATATTGCAGGTGGTTAATGAGTCTTCCTCCACTCCTGATGTCCTGTTCATCTTCATACGGTCCAGCTTCTCAGATTATTTGCTCAGCATACAGATTGAATAAGTATATTGAAAGGACACAACTCTGATACATACTTTTCCTGATTTTAAATGAAGCAGTCTTTTTTTTTTTTTTTTGAGACTTGTAAAGTACAACCATTTGAAGTTAGACATGAAAATTCTAAGGGCCGTATGCAAGATGATAGGGTGCTCGTGGTGGGCATCAAATTAGAGGAGATATCAAAAATCTACTAATAAGTAAGGACTGTGCTAATTTAATAAAATATTCAAAGGGAAGGTCCACAGGAAAAGTCTGTGAGTGTCATGTCATTAGTAAATATGAGCAGAGCTTGTGGACTGAATATTTTTTAAACATATGAATGTAAAGCAGAACTGCTCTAGCAAGATTTCTGTAGGAAAACAGATCTGTGTCCATGACCTGAGCATTTCAACTCTGCTACCCTCTGAAGTGCTAGTTTTGAAAAAAAAGAAAAGAAAAGAAATCATCTGTATGATTTAGACTAGTAAAGTGGAGATTACCAAAATATTTAAGAGGTCAAACATATAGAAATACAAATTATTCAGTGTGAAATTAAGTAAACATTCTTCCTCCCTCAGTGAATTTTAAGTTATAAGTTCCATGAATTTGAGTGTATTTTTTAATTTAATGAAATTTGAGACCTACCTTGCTTGGTCTTGAGCAAAATCTGGAGTTCAGTCTGTGCATCTGGTTGTAGGTTACTCACTTGTTTATCTACTTGTATTGAACTGTAAGTTAGAGAATTGCTAGATCCTATGAGAAGGAGAAAGTAGAATTTTGAAAGTCTACATTTTCATAAATAAAGCATTACTCATGGCTGGTAGCAGAATGCACTCTGCTATTATAAGCAGCTCACCTCTCAACACAGTAAAGCGAACATCTGCAGACCCTCCAGTGTCTTCTGAAGACAAATTAACAGATTGTATTGCTATATTAGGCTCCACCACTGAAGTGTTGTTCAAAGACAAGGAATAAATTTCCATTTGCTCAATAAGCCTGCAAGGAATAAAACACAACATAATATTTTAAAAATTTTGTCATACACACCTGTGTTCATGGCAGCATTGTTCACAATAGCAAAAAGATGGAAACAACCTAGAAGCCCATCAACAAATGAACAGATAAACAAACTATGGCACATACACACAATGGAGTACTATGCAACGAGAAAGAACAACAATGAATCTGTGAAGCATCTCGTAACATGGATGAAACTGGAGGACATTATGCTGAGTG
>NW_004443991.1:1485282-1520002 GCF_000243295.1 Trichechus manatus latirostris | reverse complement strand
AGAAGGCAGAAGGGGACAGGAAAGCTGGTGATAGGGAACCCAAGTTTGAGTAAGGACAGTGATGACGTGTAGTGGGTTTGTTAACCATTGTCATAGGGCAACATATGTACTAACTGTTTAATGAGAAACTATTTTGTTCTGTAAACCTTCATCTAAAGTGAGAGTAGCAGCACAACTGGAAGAGCGTAGTCGATGTCACTGAACTGTTCATGGAGAAATTTTTGAAATGGTGTATCTTTGGCTATGTATATTTTCATCAAAAAAAAAAATGTCGAGAAGGGAGAGGGTTGATATGTCGTGGTGTTGTTAACCAATGTCATAAAACAATATGTGTACTATTATTTACTGAGAAACTATTTGTTCTGTAAACTTTCACCTGAAGTACAAGAAAAAAAAAAAATTTGTCATAAAATCAGGTGAGTTTTCTCTCCATGACCACAGAACTCATGAGGTCACAGCAACACTGGTACAATCACCTAACATTGACGGATTTTCTTTCCCAGGTTCCTTCTTTGTGGTACTGTACAGGCATACCTCGTTTTATTGTGCTTAGCTTTATTGCATTTTTTAAAAATTGGAGTTTTGTGGCAACCCTGCATAGAGCAAGTGTCTCGGAGCCATTTTTCAAACAGCATGTACTCATTTGGTGTCTCTGTGTCACATTTTGGTAATTCTGCAATATTTCAAACTTTTTATTATTATTATATCTGCTATGATGATCTGTGATCAGTGATCTTTGATGGTAGTATTGTAATTGTTTTGGTACTCCACGATCTGTGCCCATATAAGATGGTGAGCTTAATTGACAAATGTTGTGTGTGTTCTGACTGCTCCACTGATGGGCCGTTCCCCCAACCCTCTCCTTCTCCTCGGGCCTCCCTACTCCCCTGAAACACAACAGTCTTGATATCAGGCCAGTTAATAACCCTACTATGGCCTCTAAGTGTTCAAGAGAGAGGAAGAAGCACACATCTCTCACTTTAAAGCAAAAGCTAGAAATGATTAAGCTTAGTGAGAAAGGCATGAGATAAGCTGAAAGCTATGCCTCTTGCACCAGTTAGCCAAGTTGTGAATGCAAAGGAAAAGTTCTTGCAGGAAATTAAAAGTGCTACTCCAGTGAACACACAAATGATAAGAAAGTGAAACAGTCTTATTGCTGATATGGAGAAAGTTTTAATGGTCTGGAGAGAAGATCAAACCAGCCACAACATTCCTTTAAGCCAAAGCTTAACCCAGAGCAAGGCTCTAACTCTCTTCTATGAAGGTTGAAAGAGGTGAAGAAGCTGCAAAAGAAAAGTTTGAAGTTAGCAGAGGTTGGGTCATAAGGTTTACAGAAAGAAGCCATCACTATAATATAAAAGTGCAAGGTGAAAGAGTAAGTGCTGCTGATGTAGAAGCTACAGCAAGTTATCCTGAAGATCTAGCTAAGATAATTGATGAAGGGGGCTACATTAAGCAACAGATTTTCAGTGTAGATGAAATAGCCTTATACTGGAAGAAGATGATATCTAGGACTTTCATAGCTAGAGGGGAGAAGTCAATGCCTGGCTTCAAAGCTTCAAAGGACAGGCTGACTTTCTTGTTAGGGGTTAATGCAGCTGGTGACTTTAAGCTGAAGCCAATGCTCATTTACTATTCCAAAAATCCTAGGGTCCTTAAGAATTATGCTAGATCTCCTCTGCCTGTGCTCTGCAAAAGGAAGAGCAAAGCCTGAAAGACAGCACATCCATTTACAACATGGTTTGCTGAATATTTTAAGCTAACTGTTCAGACCTACTGCTCAGAAAAAAAGATTCCTTTCAAAATATTACTGCTCATTGACTATGTATGTGGTCACTCAAGAGCTCTGATGGAGATATACAAGGAGATTAATGTTGTTTTCATGCCTGCTAACACAATATCGATTTTGCAGCCCATGTATCAAGGAGTAATTTCAACTTTCAAGTCTTATTATTTAAGAAATACATTTCATAGGGCTATAGCTGCCATAAATAGTGATTCCTCTGTTGGATCTGGGCAAAGTAAATTGAAAATCTTCTGGAAAGGATTCACCATTCTAGATGCCATTAAGAACATTCGTGATTCATGGGAGGAGGTCAAAATATCAACATTAACAAGAGTTTGGAAGAAGTTGATTCCAACCCTCATGGATGACTTCGAAGGGTTCAAGACTTCAGTGGAGGAAGTCACTGAAGATGTGGTGGAAATGGCAAGAGAACTAGAATTAGAATTGAAGCCTGAAGATGTGCGACTGAACTGCTGCAATCTCATGATAAACTCTAATGGATAAGGAGTTACTTCTTATGGAAGAGCAAAGAAAGTGATTTCTTAAGACGGAAACTACTCCTGGTGAAGATGCTGTGAATATTGTTGAAATGACAACAAAGGATTTAGAATATTACATAAACTTAGTTGATAAAACAGTGTTTGAGAGGATTGACTCCAATTTTGAAAGAAGGTCTACTGTGGGTAAAATGTTATCAAATAGCATTGCATCCTACAGAGAAATCTTTCCTGAAAGGCAGAGTTAATTGATGTGGCAAACTTCCAAAGCCACCTCAAGCTTTAGCAACCACCATCCTTATCAGTCAGCAGCCATCAACATCGAGGCAAGACCCTCCACCGCAAAAAGATTATGAGTTGCTGAAGGCTTAGATGATGTTTACCTTTTTTTAAGCAATAGAGCATTTTTTAATTAAAGTATGTACTTTTTTTTAAGACATACTATTATTGCACACTTAATAGACTACAGTATAGTGTAAACAAATTTTTATATGCACTGGGAAACAAAAAAATTTGTGTGACATGCTTTATTGTGATATTTGCTTTATTTTGGTGGTCTGGAACCAAACGTGCAATATCTCCAAGGTATGCCTGTATATATAGATTTTTAAAGTTCTGGTGGACTGTCCTTACTAAAGGCTACCTTGAAGGTAGATGCCAGAAAACTGGAACTCAAGAATGACTAGTTTCCCAATAGAAATAATCTTTACATAGAAGGATGAGTTTGCCACCCACCTTTGGCTAGACATGGACTGATAGTTGTTTCTCTGGTGATGAGAATCAATTTCCACTTATTCGACTCCCTCCTCTCACCCAAACCCTTTGGAGTCAAATCTTCTGTTATGGGTTGAGTTGTGTTCCCCTAAAAAGGTATGTGGAAGTCCTAACCCTGGTACCTGTGAATGTGACTTATTTGGAAATAGACTCTTTTCAGATGTAATTAGTTAACATGAGGCCATACTGGAGTAGGGTGGGCCCTAATCCAACATGACTGGTGTCCTTTTCAAAAAAGAAGAGGCAGACACAGGAAAGAGGTTCATGTGAAGACAGAGTCAGAGAATTGAGTTATGCTGCAACAAACCAAGGAATGCCTGAGGCTCTGGATCTTCCTCTAGAGCCTTCAGAAAGAGCATGATCCTGTAGACACCTTGATTTTGGACTTCTAGTCTCCAGAACTGTGAAAGAATAGATTTCCATAGTTTTAAACCACTCGCTTTGTGGTAATTTGTTACGGCAGCCCTGGGAAACTAGTACAGCATCTCTTTGTAAGTTGATTTCTGAGGCTACATTTCAGATGGAACCACGGAAGAGCAGAGCTTTGAATTCACTGCCTTGGTTATTAACTAAACAGTGCAGGTTTTCACAATGTCCTTGTCTACTTTAGCTAAATTCAAAGATAGATTAGATGAAAGCTGGGAGGGAGTGGGGGAAACCTGTCAACTGAGCGTTCTCCAGAGAAAAGCTGTAAGACCTTATCTTCTTCTTGTTTCCTGTAAGAAATCTGTGCCCTATTTCTGCTCTTGGCAAAACAAAATCTCTATATCTAGGATAACTTGTTCAGCCTAATTTTTCCAGAAATGATATTATTTCATTAAACAGTAGTTGTTATGTATTCCAAATCCTTATTTCTTCTACTGAAATGTATTTTCCTTCTCTGAGATAGAAAAAAAAAGAGGAAATAATTAAGAATTGCCTTATAAAGAAAATGCAACAACCATACATAACGAAACATTCAGGTAGGCCTGTTTCATATATTTTCCTTTCACAACACCATTTTCTGAGTTTTCAGGATTTCAGGCTGGGCAACTTTTCATTCTGTTATACATCAGGTTGGCATGAGTCGGAGCTAACTCAATGGCAACCATCAACATTTCCCGCTTAATGAGTAACAATCACACACTAGAGCTGTTTGAAGAGAAGGCATACCTAATAAAACGTCATTCATACATTCATTTCACTAAAAAGTACCCACTGAGCACCTACTAAGTTGTTGGTACCCTGTAGAACACAAAGGACACCAGGAGGAGCTCCCCTAGGGAATTCACAGGCTAAAGAGAAAGATGTGCTAGATACATGGGAGCATGTTCCATGTATTAAAACCACTTTTAAAGGGCTGCTCTACCCACAGTGCATTCTAAGGTTATTTTTTGACCATATAATTCTTCTCTCCTCTTGCCATAATTAATTGGATTAGAGATGGGCACCGGATCCAATGGTAGCCAATCCAGAGTCTGGCCATCAACCTGGTACAAATGACTAGAAGAAGCAATCAGATCCTTTCACTCTGGAAAGCATTTTCAAGTTAGTGTAGGAATTATATCAGGAAAGTCATGGTTTAGAGTAGGCCAGAGAGGTCATTATAGCATGACAGGGTTAAATTATGAGAGAACAGAAACAATAAGAGGAGACGCATGTGATTTTGAATCATGTTAATCATAAAGACAATAGCTAACCAATTCTTCCTTATCTATAAGTCAGGTATTATGCTAGTGATTTATACACATTATCTCATTTGAGCCTCACAAGAATCTTATTGAGGTAAATGCCAATACTTTCCTCATTTTGCATTAAAGAATCTGAGGTACAGAGATATTAAATAGTTCGACCAAAATCAAGTAGCTACTAAATGACAAAGCTAGGATTTGAACCTAGGCCTGTCTGACTCCAAAGGTTGTGGTTCTAATCATTATGTTATCTCACAAGGAAGACTCACAAACTCTTCCACTGAGATCTCCACAGAGGCCTTGAATTCACAGTCATCTCCCTGTTCCAGTGTCCACAGGGCCCAGCTGTATTATATGCCTGTTCCTGGGTTCCCATGAGATCTTATAGACCTCCTTACTATAAATCCCTGTTTGGTTAAGGTAATTTGTGTGAGTCTCTTGTAACCAAAGAAAGCGTCCTGGAACAGAAATACCACCAGAAATGTGAAATGTAAATGTATGAGGCAGACCGTGTTAGGGAAGCAGTTTTACATTACCAAAGCTAGGTAGACAAGGACAATTATGAGCCTGAGTGTGACAACAACGTTTTGAAGGGCTCAGCTTTTGCTGGTCTATGGCTATTCAAAATGGAGAAATGAAGTTCTAGACTCATTGATTGTACTAAGATGCCCTCACTAGCAGAGCCCCTGCCCCTGGCTCAAGAACTCCATCCATTTCAACATTCTACCTCCCCCTCCCTTTGAATTGTGGTACTGGCAAAGAATATTGAATATACTATGGACTGCCAAAAGAACGTACAAATCTGCCTTGGAAGAAGTACAACCAGAATGCTCCTTAGAAGCAAGGATGGTGAGACTTCATCTCACATACTTTGGACGTGTTGTCAAGAGGGATCAGTCTCTGGAAAAGGACATCATTCTTGGTAAAGTAGAGGGTCAATGAAAAAGAGGAAGACCCTCAACAGGATGGATCGACACAGTGGCTACAACAATGGGCTCAAGCATAACAATTGTGAGGACAGCACACGACTGGGCAGTGTTTAGTTCTGTTGTGCATAGGATCACTATGAGTCAGAACTGACTCAATGGCACTTAACAACAACCACAAAACCTCCTCCTGATTTAGAAACAGAGAACCTACTTGAGAGAAATTTACTATGACCACTTGAGATGACTGAAGCTGGATGGATTTGTTCTCGCCTTCTCTTCTTCTCCCTACAAGTGTAGAAAGGGAGTTTAATAGCTCAAGGACACAAAGTGGAAACTCTGAATAAAAGAAGGGAAAAGTCAAAGCTACATGGATGACTGAGGCCTGGTATCTGTCAGGAGATCTTGCACACAGGCCTAAGTTTAGGGGATGTAGTTTGGGAAGAAAGAGTTGCCCCAAAAAACAATTTATTTCCCTCTCCGCGGAGAGTGAAGAGTGAGAGATGACTTCTTTTGGCAGCTCATCAAGAGTACTCTCCTGAGGAGAGCTAAGGGCTTGGTGCCCTGATCATGAGGCAGAGGCAGAAGCAAAAGTCTTGTCTTAGTGAATGAAGTGTCTGAGTCCACAAGAACTTATGCAAAAGAGCACATGGTAGAGGGTAAAGTGACAGTTCTTAATTAGAGTAATAAGTAGCCTAGAAATTCAGAGTGGGAAGGAGGGATTGAGTGTGGTTATATCATTTCATGGAATCCCTAGGTGATGGTGCAAATGGTTAAGCACTGGACTACTAGTGCAGTGCAGTGAATTACTTAATATGGTCCTTCTAGCCAGGCATGGTCTTGTGAGTCCAGCACGATTCAGGGGGACTATGCAAACAAGGTGCTTGTGGCCCACCAAAGGGATTAGACAGTATGCTGCTAATACAAATAAGGTGCATGGGACACCTGTGGGGGTGGGATCATGCAAATAAGGTGTATGGAACCCTAACAAGGGGAATTGATCAGTTTTGCTGTCCTGCTAGGCTTAAAAGAAAGCCAATCCCAGAGCAGAGAGGGGACCTCACTACCATCAAGAAAGAAGAGCTGGGAGTGGACCAAAACCTTTGGACCTGAGGTCTCTGTTCTGAGAAACTCCTAGACTCAGGAGACAGAGAGAGCTGTAACACTGGAAACAGTGAGAAGCAGCAGCAGGCATGGCAAAATCCAGCAACAGAGAAATGGCAGCAGCAGAACCAGGAGACCAATGTGATACAGTGCAGTGGGCTTCCCAGCCCACCGAGTGAGGAAGCTACAGTAGGCGTGCTGAACTATGGAGCGAAACAGCTGAGCACCTTTGGGCAAGAGGCTTCCTGGCATAGTAGGGTGCCTCTGGGCACTTATTGGTGGAGCCAGGCTTGCGGACCGATGGAGCAAGAGAGCTGAGTGCCTTAGGGCAAAAGGCTTCCTGGCAGAGTGGGTACCTCTGGGCATTTATCAGCAGAGCTAAAGAACTTTGTAACCTTCCCTGAGCAGGGCAGAGTCCAGGCCTGAGCAGGGGCAAGGGCTGAGGGCCAAGAGAGTAGGTCTGTCCTCAGGGGACTGAGAGGAGGCCTGCACAGCTGAGAGGAGCTAAGAGAGCTGTCCTGCACTGAAGAAGGGAGACTTAGCTTCTTGATCCTGATCCTGAATTGTAGCCTGTGGATCCTGATCTCAAATTGTAACCTGTTACTTCCCTAATAAACCCCGTAATCATGAGTATTTGTGAGTTCTGTGTGGCCATTGCAACAAATTATTGAACCCAGCAGAGAAGTTCAGAGTGCCATAGGAGGGATGTCTGGTGTCAGAATTGGTAAAATGTTAGAGAGAGGAGGTATGTTTGACTTCCACCTCTTAGGAATCAGCCTTGGGCTGATATTGTTGATGGTGATTCTCTCTCCCCCTTGTGAAGTTAGATGAGGAGGTCAGATGCTGCAGTACCATTTTTACAGCCAGCCAAAAGGTTGGTGGTTCAAACACAGTTGGAGGTGCCTCAGAAGACAGGCCTGGCAATCTGCTTCCAAAAAAGCCATAGCCTTCAAAACCTTTTAGAGCAATTCTACTGTGCACATAAGGGATTATCATGAGTCAGAATCAACTCGACGGCAACTAACAACAACATATCATTTCATATCCAATGTGTTCTACCTTTAAATTTTTTATTTATCCTCCAACCACTTCATTTGAAGTCATTTTGATATTAAACAGAAATCACACAGAATTATGTTTTCTTCCAGTAAAAATTCATAATTACTTATTGGTAGGACATTGTTCCCCTCTGCATGGTGATCTGTGACTTTATCAGCCAAATCTCACAGCTGCTCTTTTCTCAGCTTTCTCATAAAAAGCATCCATCTTCCCCTTTTCCTCTAGCAAGACTCTGCAAACACAGAACCTCTAGGCCATAGTAGCTCTGGGCCTCCACGTTCACTCAACATAAACTCTGGACTTCACAGCTACTTCATTCTCCTACTTTAAGAAAAATGTGAGATGTTCACACCCCTAGTGAAGAAGGGTCCAGACTCCTATTAAAATTTTAAGTCACAAAATACACCCGTTCAAATGTGCACACAACCTCTACCACCATCTCTCAGAATTACAATCTTCTGAATGCTTTCTCTAGTTTGTGCTTTTGTGCTTTCTCTGTTTTGAGTGCTCACCACCAAACAGATAATGTTGTAATAATTAGAAAATCAGAAAATCACTTCTAGGAATTTCCCCTAAGGAAATAATGGGTAAAGCAAATGAAAGACTTGTTTAAGCAGAAAAAAAAAAAGATTATGTACAAGAATGTTGATTGCTCATGATACTAAAAAACTTGAAGCAATCTAAACATCCAACAGGAAATTGGTTAAATAAAAGTTTGCTCTTATTATGCAGTAATTTAAAATAATAATGTAGATGTATATGTACATCATATTAAAAAGATGCTTATAAGGCATTAAGTGACAAAAACAAGTTGTAAATCAACATAATATATATTTATATTTACAAACACAAACAGAGGGGAAAATCTGGAAGAATAGATACCACCAGGTTAATAAAGGTAGGCTAGTTTAAATTTTTTCTTCTCATCTATATATTTTCTTATTTTTATATAATTAGCATGCATATTTACTTAAATTTTAGATGGGTTTAGAAAACTGTATAGAAGGTAAAAAAAAGTAAATCCCAGTGAAGGGCCTCTACGAATAAAGTATAAAAGTTTTAGTGTAAGCATAAAACCAAAAAAAACCCAGAAAATAGATTTCTTTTTCAATATAGCCTTGGGAAAGCTGAAGAAAGCATAATCAAAATAAAGCAGAGCCTTGGGAAGAGAGCTGAGGTGTGGGTAGGGGGTTGGCAAGTCTCCTGCAATGTTATGCTGCTCTCTGTATGTTGAAAAGAGGTTGCAAGAGCTCCCTGGTCAGCCTCAAGGTTGCCCCTTGTTGCCAGACTAAGGCTAGGAAGACAAGTTCTAATCTAAAGTATCCAGTTACTCTCTGTCTCACATGGCCACCCCTGAAACCAGGAGTTACAAAAATCACTCCATTTAGTAATTCAAGTTGTTGTTGTTAGTCAACTCACGCTGATCCCATGTGTTACAGGGCAGAAGTGCTCCATAGGGTTTTCTTGGCTGTAATCTCTACAGAAGATCACCAGACCTTTTTTCCAAAGTATTGCAAAGTAGGTTCAAGCTGCCAACCTTTAGGCTAGTGGTTGAGCACAAACCTTCTCTGCCACCTAGGGACTTCAGTAAGAGAAGAGTAGGCAAAAAGCTGAGGCTTTCATCTGTATTCCAGAACAATCAGTCAGTTAGTACATCCATGAGAGACATACAGACACCTCCATTGATGCTTTAACATAGGAAAATAAACAGCACTTTGCTAAATGTTCTTTCCAAATTAAAATTGTGCTTACGTTTTAAAGGTATTATTCTTATCACTATCAGCAGCTCTTTGAAAATCATCTTCACTGGCATCTAGAAGCTGACTCACCGTCGTTACAGCAATTCTTTTTGCCTGTCAAGGAGAAAGCACCAATAATCATAGAAGATGCATATCATACATCAAAACCACTGCCATCACCGAGTTATTTGGTAGTAAGTGGCACCACTGGTATGGTAATTTAGGGGTAATTATTTTTCAAAATTAAATGCTCAGTTGTTGGTCTATATAAGGTGGCAGAGAGAATCAAGATAAGGTGAAGTGAAAAATATAAATTGAGGTAGTCAGGATACTTGGGTCTTTGAAGTTGACCTCCTAGCAAAGCGTTTGACAGAATACTCCTCCCACCTCCAAAAGCACAAAAGCAAATGTTGAGAAATAAAGGCAGAAAAAGAATAAGAAGAATGCAAGGGCTCTGGCTGTTAAAACATTACAGCCCACAACAGTTAGTATAATGTTATTACTTAAGAAAACTCTTTCTAGTTTTTCTTACAACCAAAAAAAATCAAGAGTACACCAGGCAGGTGATCTCTTCACCTTCTATTACTGTTTAACTGCCCTCTTTCGGGTATCGCTGCCTTTCTGTCTTTACTGGCTAATCCTTCCACAGATTCCACATTTGGTGGTCGATATTTTTCTCTTTCAGTTTCATTTAATCTGTTTTGTGATTTGAATCCCATCTACTTTCCAAAGGACCTGAGGTAACAAAATCTTTTTGAGACAAGACATTTAATGGGAATGGAAGAAAGGAGTGATATTTTCAGACCATGCCGATACTCAGCTGGTAGACACTGGGTCAGTCTCTATCGGTGGTTTATAGCCATGCTTGACCAATGCCCAACCAGTACTGATTGGGAAATGTTAACTATTGTCCTGATTTTCAGGTGCCAGAATTTAGTAGGTTATTTGAAATGTAAACCAGGTTTAAAGATGTCACAAAGCTAAGACGAAAATGCAAATAGAATTAGTAGAAAGGAATCACAGTTTAAGATAGCATATTCCAAAGTGAGTTCCTTGGAACACTAGTTACTTGGAATAGACTAGAATTGATGACGTCAAATGTACTTGGTAAACTTAATAATAAAGTGAAATAGACTTGACAATGTTCATTGTGGCTATCCCAAAGGTGAATAGTTGAACAAGGAGCCCTTCCGTTTTCCCTTTGAGAATCTCTCAGAAAGAGTACTAAACAAAAACAATTTTAAGCAACCTAAACCATTCCTGATCCTGTATCATGGTAAATGTTGGAGTTTGGATCTCTTTGTTTTCTTTTTCATTCCTCTTTTTTTTTTTTTTTTTTTTTAAGTCTTAAAGTTTTACCTCAGTTTCATTTGCAGGGCTGTTGAAGATGTTTCCAACCACATTAGCAGCAGAAGTGATGTTATCCGCAGTTAATTTACTAGCATTAAATGTTAAAATCTGGGCTTCAGCAGAAATTTTTTGTGCTTGCTGTGAGGTATTACATATCTGTTTAAAAAACAAAATAAAACTTTGCTTTATACATCTGTGTCTAAACACTTTGCAAGTAACTGCAAATTAATAAGCTGGAATTTATCAGAGCCTCAGTCTCCTGAACATCACATCCACTCAGTTTTTCATGTTTGCTTCTATCCTTTAGTAAAGTACGAAGTACATGCAGGCTAGTGGTTTTCCTAGCCTTTTGGCCTGCCAAGAGTAATTAACTATACAGACTGCCTTAGCTAGACCAGCACTACTCAAAGAGTGGTCCATGGACCAATGTCAGTGGTTTGTTATAAGCCTACCAGGAGACAGGCACAGAAATTGAGAGTAACTGTTCAGAAACTAATACAGCATTTTTATTTTTTGCAGAAAGGAAATAAATTTTTAGTTGTGATTCTTTTTTTATCGTTGTAAAAATATATGTAACACATTTGCAAATTCAACATTTTTCATATGTACAATTTAGTGACACCGATTACATTAACCAGGTTGTACAACCATCACCAATATCTATTGCCAGATTTTCCAACACCATAACCAGAAACTCAGTGCTTCCTAAACAATGACTGACCCCTTTTCCCTTTTTTCCACCCATGGTAACCACTAATAAACTTTGATCTCTATACATTTGCCTAGTCTAAATATTTCATATAAGTGAGATCATACAGTATTTGTCCTTTTGTGATTGGCTTACTTTACTCAGAATGATGTTTTCATCCATGTTGTAGCATGTATCAGGACTTCATTTCTCTTTATAGCTGAGTAATATTCCTTTGTGTATGTGTATATACTAAATTTTATTTATCCATTCATCTATTGGTAGGCATTTAGGTTGTTCCCACCTTTGGCTATTGTGAATAGTGCTGCAATACACATTGGGGTACGTGTGTCTATTTGTGTCACTGCTTTCAAGACTCTTGGGTGTATAACTAGGAGTGGAATTTTGGGTCATATTGTAGCTCTATGTTTAACTTTTGAGGAACTGCCAAAATGTTTTCCATAGCAGCTGTACCATTTTGCATTTCCCACTAGCAACGGATAAAGTTCCAATTTCTCCACATCCTCACCAGCATTGTTGTTTTCTGTTTGTTTTGTTTTGTTTTGTTTTGTTTTTATCTTAGCTATCCTATTGGGAGCAAAGTGGTATCTCATTGTGATTTTGATTTGCATCTTCCTAATGGCTAATAATGTTGACTACCATTTCATGTGCTTGTTGGCCATTTGTATATCTTCTCTGGTGAAATGTCTATTTAAGTCCTTTGCCCAATTTTTTTTTTATTGTGCTTTAAGTGAAAGTTTAGAGCTCAAGTTACTTTCTCATAAAAAATTTATACACATTTTTATGTGACCCTAGTTGTTCTCTCTATACTGAGACAGCACAATCATCCTTTTCACCCCAGATTTTCCATGTCCATTCAACCAGCTCCTGCCCCTTTCTAACTTCTGATCTCACCTCCGGACAGGAGCTGCCTATTTAGTCTCATGTATCTACTTGAGCTAAGAAGCACTCTCTCCACGAGTATCATTTTAAGTCCCATAGTCCAGTCTAATCTTTGCCTGAAGAATTGGCTTTGGAACGGTTTTTATTCTGGGTTAACAGAGAGTCCGGGGACCATGTCTTCTGGGTTTCCTCTAGTCTCAGTCAGACCATTTAATCTGGTCTTTTTACTAGAATTTGAGTTCTGCACCCCACTTTTCTCCTGCTCAGTCAGGGACTCTCTGTTGTGTTCCCTGTCAGGACAGTCATGGGTGGTAGCTGGGACCATCTAGTTCTTCTGGTCTCAGGCTGATGGAGTCTCTGATTTATGTGGCCCTTTCTGTCTCTTGGGCTAATACTTTGTGTCTTTGGTGTTCTTCATTCTTCTTTGCTCCAAGTGGGTTGAGACCAATTGATGCATCTCAGATGGCCGCTCATTAACTTTTAAGATCCCGGATGCTACTCACCAAAGTGGGATGCAGAACATTTTCTTAATAAACTTTGTTATGCCAGTTGACCTAGATGTCCCCTGAAACCATGGTTCTCAAACCCCTACTCCTGCTACTCTGTCCCTCGACGTGTTTGATTGTATTAAGGAAACTTCTTAGCTTTTGATTTTGTCCAGTTATGCTGACTTCCCCTGTATTGTGTGCTGTCCTTCCCTTTACCCAAGATAATTCTTTTCTACTATCTAGTCAGTGAATACCCCTCTCCCTCCCTCCTCCCCTTCATAACCATCAAAGAATGTTTTCTTCGGTGTTTAACCTTTTCTTGAGTTTTTGTAACTATGTTCTCATACAATATTTGTCCTTTTGCCACTGACTAATTTCACTTATGAGATGTTTCACGGATTCATCATTAATTCTTTATCATTGAGCAGTATTCCACTGTGTGAATATACCATAATTTGTTTATCCGTTCATCTGTTCATGGGCACTTAGGTTGTTTCCATCTTTTAGCTATTGTGAACAGTGCTGCAATGAACGCAGGTGTGAATATATCTATTCGTGTGATGGCTGTTATTTCTCTAGGATATATTTCAAGGAGTGGGATTGCTGGATCCTATGGTACTTCTATTTCTAGCTTTTTAAGGAAGGGACAAATCGATTTCCAAAGTGGTTGTACCATTTTACATTCCCATCAGCAGTGCATAAGTGTTCCAGTCTCTCTACAATCTCTCCAACATTTATTATTTTGTGTTTTTTGGGTTAATGCTAGCTTTGTTGGGGTGAGATGGTATCTCATTGTAGTTTTGATTTGCACTTCTTTAATGGCTAACTATCGTGAGCATTTCCTCATGTATCTGCTAGCTGCCTGAATGTCTTCTTTGGTAAAGTGCCTGTTCATATCCTTTGCCCATTTTTTAATAGGGCTGTTTGTGTTTTTGTTGTTGAGGTTTTGCAGTATCTTGTAGATTTTACAGATTAGACCCTGATAGGATATGTCATAGCCAAAAATTCTTTCCCAGTCTGTAGGTTGTCTTTTTACTCTTTTGGTGAAGTCTTTTGATGAGTATAAATGTTTGATTTTTAGGAGTTCCCAGTTATCTAGTTTCTCTTCTGGTGTTTGAGCATTGTTACTTATGATTTGTAATTTGTTTATGCCATGTATTAGGGCTCCTAGCATTGTCCCTATTTTTTCTTCCATGATCTTTATCATTTTCAATTCTATATTTAGGTCTTTGATCCATTTTGAGTTAGTTTTTGGGCATGGTGTGAGGTATGGGTCTTGTTTCAGTTTTTTGAAGATGGATATCCAGTTTCCCCAATTAACAGACTTCGGGCCTTTGTCAAACATCAGCTGCTCATAAGTGGATGAATTTATGTCTGTAGTTTCAATTCTCTTCCATTGGTCTATATATCTGTTGTTGTACCAGTAGCATGCTGTTTTGAGTACTGTGGCAGTGGCAGTATAATAGGTTCTAAAATCAGGTAGTGTGAGGCCTCCCACTTTGTTCTTCTTCTTCAGTAATGCTTTCCTTATCCAGGGCCTCTTCCCTTTCCATATGAAGTTGGTGATTTGTTTCTCTAACTCGTTAAAAAATGTTGTTGGAATTTGGATTGGGGTTGCATTGTATCTGTAGATGGCTTTGGGTAGAATTGACATTTTCACAATGTTGAGTCTTCCTATCCTTGAGCAAGGTATGTTTTTCCACTTATGTAGGTCTCTTTTGGTTTCTTGCAGTGGTGTCTTGTAGTTTTCATTGTATAGGTATTTTACGTCTCTGGTTAGGTTTATTCCTAAGTATTTTATCTTCTTGGGGGCTACTGTAAATGGCATTGATTTGGTGATTTCCTCTTCAAAGTTCTCTTTGTTGGTGTAGAGGAATCCACCTGATTTTTGTATGTTTATCTTGTATCATGACACTTTTCTGAAATCTTCTATTAGTTCCAGTAGTTTTCTTGTGGATTTTTTGGAGTTTTCTGTGTATAAGATCATATCATCTGCAAATAGAGATATCCTTTGCCCATTTTTTGATTGAGTTGTCTTTTTGTTGTTAAGTTGTATGAGTTCTTTATACATTTCTGCATATTAAACCCTTGTCCAATATATGGCTCCCCCCAAATTTCTCCCAGTCTGTAGGTTGTCTCTTCACTCATTGTTAAAGTCCTTTATTGAGCTTTTTTTTTTTTTAATTTTCATGAAGTCCGATTTATCTATTTTCACTTTTGTTGCTAGAACTTTGGGTGTTCATATAGCAATCTGACATAGTAATTTTATGCTATAGACTCTAATACTTTAAAAATTGTTTTTATATGTTGTATATCTTTTTTCCTTTCATTTTCCTAGAATTTATTTTTATGTATTTTACAAAATTATTGTTCTGCCAGTACACAATACTGGGGAAGCCAGCACAACTTGTTCAAGGAAAGGTCATGGAAGCTCCATAGACACATCCAAACTCCCTAAGGGACTGAATTGCTGGTCGGAGGGCTGTGGTCTCAGGGAACATCCAGCTAAACTGGCATAACACGGTTTATAAAGAAAATGTTCTGCATTCTACCTTGGTGAGTAGCATCTGAAGTCTTAAAAGCCTGTAAGCAGCCATCTAAGATACTCCACTGGTCTCACCCCTTCAGGAGCAAGGGAGAATGAAGAAAACAAGACACAAGGGAAAGATTAGTCCACAGGACTAATGGACCACAACTACCACGGCCCCCACCAGACTGAGTGCAGTACAACTAGATGGTGCCCAGTTACCACCACTGACTGCTCTGACAGGGATCAAAACAGAGGGTCCCAGACAGAGCTGGAGAAAAATGTAGAACAAAATTCTAACTCACAAAAAAAGACCAGGTTTACTGGCCTTACAGAGACTGGAGAAACCCCGAGAGTATGGCCCTCGGACACTCTTTTAGTTCACTAATGAAGTCACTCCTGAGAGTCACCATTCAGCCAAAGATTAGACAGCCCCATAAAACAAAATGAAACTAATGGGGTCCAATGGTCCAGGGACAAGGACTAGAAGGCAGGAAGTGACAGGAAAGCTGGTAATAGGGAACGTGAGGTCGAGAAGGAACAGTGTTGACATGTCGTGGGGTTGTTAACCTTTGTTATAAAACAATATGTGTACTGTTTAATGAGAAATTTTTTGTAGTATAAACCTTCATCTAAAGTACAAAAAAAAAAAAAAAAACATAAAACAAGACCTGAAAAAAATAGACACACATACCTTGTTCCTGGATGTGAAGTTTCCATATTGAAACGACAGTAATTTCTCAAAATTACTTTATAAAGATAATATAATTTTAATTATAAAACCTCTGTAATTTTAATGTAAATATTTAATGAAATTGTTCTTGAATTCATCCAAAAGACTAAACTCTTCAGAGTTATATTGTACAAAATTATCATTTGGAAACTCTCACAGTAATATTGATTGAGGCAAGAATCAACAATGAACACTAAAACTAGAGAGTGAAAGTTTCATGCATAAGAAGATATTATAGAATTTCAAAGTAATGCCCACATAATACTTATTAATTACAATGAGAAAATAGTAATTTAATAGCAGAAAAACATGGCAGGCACCATCTTAACTAAGTGATCCAAGTTAACGTCATTGGTAATAGGACAAATACATATCATATGCCTCCTGATGCAATGCACTGAGAAGGACACAGCATCATTTCTGTGACAATCCTGCCAAAAATGCACAATCTGAGTCTAATCGTGAGGAAATATCAGACAAACCCGAATTCAGGGACATTCTGCAAAATAACTGGCCTGTACCCTTCAAAAATGTCAAGTTCATGAAAGACAAGTCTGAGGAATTATTCACGTATAAAGGAAGCCAAAGAGACACACACAAAAAAATTATTGGCCTGCAATGGATTGGAAATTAAAATATTGGTTTTCAGCACAGATAATTTGGGAAGCACTGGCCAAGATAACTTTTTCAGGTACCATTTGGCCCCATGGCTCTGTGTTGTTAAGTTAAAACATTCTAATTCATATTGTCATTAAAGGAGTTGGATGTCAACACGAGGGTGGCTTAGTTCTCACTAGATGGCAGCATTATTTCAAAAATCAAACCAAGGTCACAGGCAATTCACACTTGGGGAAGTCAGAAACAATATCCAATCAGCAGACAGACAAAAACGAGTAACTCTCATTCAATAGCCGGGTACTTGCTATGTGTTAGATGTTTTATAGGTGTTATTACATTTAATACGAAACACAAGATTATGAGCTGAGCACTCTCATGCCCATTTTTCACCTGAGAAAGTCTCAGAGAGGCTGAGGAGCTCATCCAGATTTCACACAGCTTTTAAGTGGTGGAGCTAAAAGCGGCTTGTCTGACTCCAGAATCTGCAGTCTTTCCCCCAAGCCTGTATGGTTGGCGGTCACTCCCCATCCCCATCTGTGATAAGGGAGCCAGTGTGGTACACTGACAAGTGCATGGACTTTGAAATCAAGGGCAGCCCCGATACTTCCTGGCTGTGGTTCACTGGGCAAAACACTCAAGCTCTCTGTGTCACAGTTTCCTCTTCTATACAGTGGATACATTGTGATTATAAAGATCCCTAGATGGTGTAATTTGTGATCAACTACTAACCTAAAGGTTCATGGTTTGAACCCACACAGCAGTGCTATAGAAGAAAAGTCTGGCGATCTGCATCCATAAAGACTACAGCCAAGAAAACATTATGGAGCGTTTCTACTCTGTAACACATGGGGTCACCATGAGTCAGAATTGACTCAATAGCAACTAACAACAATAACAACTTGAGTTACTAGATGGATTGATTTTCGTTAGCTCCTGGTTCCAGGGGTGGCCATGTGAGATAGAGAGTAACCGGATACTTTAGGTTAGAACTTGTCTTCCAACAAGGGGCAACCTTGAGGCTGACCAGTAAGCTCTACCAATCCTTTGGCAGCAATGGGTACAAGTACAGGTGTATGGTTATAAGAATTAAATGTGATAAAATAATTTTTATAAACCAGCTGCTGTCGAGCCCAATTCTGACTCAAGGTGACCCCATGTCTTATGGAGTAGAACTGAGCTCCATAGGCTTTTCTCGGTTGTAATCTTTAGGAAAGGAGATTGTCGGGCCTCCCGAAGCACCATTGGGTGGGTTCAAAGTGCCAATCTTTCAATTAGTACTTGAGCACAAACCGTCTGAGCCACCCAGGAACTTTGATAAAATAATAACCTATGTAAAATTCTCTGCAGAGTATTTGGCATGCTTAAACTGGTGGTGCAATGGTTAAGTGCTTGACTGCTAACCAAAAGGTCAGCAGTTCGATCCCACCAGCCACTCCACAGGAGAAAGATGTGGCAGTCTGCTTCCATAAAGATTACAGCCTTGGAAACCCTATGGGGCAGTTCTACTCTATCCTATAGGGTCACTGTGAGTTGGAATTGACTCTATGGCAATAGGTTATAAGGTGCTCAATAACTGGTAAGTGTTATTAACTGTAATTATCTACAATATGAGAATAACATCAAACTCATGGAGATTTTATAAAGATTAAATGAGCTAACATATGTAACTTGCCCAGCACACACACAAAAAAACCAAACCCGTTGCCGTCGAGTCAATTCCAGCTTATAGCAACCCTGTAGAACAGGGTAGAACTGCCCCACAGGGTTTCCAAGTAGTGGCTGGTAGATTCGAACTGCTGACCTTTTGGTTAGCAGCTGAGCTCTTAACCACTTTGCTACCAGGGCACACATAAGAACCTACATAAAGGTGAGTTTCCTTTTCCTCCCCGTGGTAGGCCCCAAGTGTTAGCTCTTCCATGCATTTGCATCTCAGTACTTCCTTAGTCAAAATAATTTAATCTGCATGGAAAAAAACTAGTCAGACATACTTCTCATCTCACCTACTCAGCCCTGAACCCAGCTCCAGGGTCTAAATTTCCCTTTCTCAAAGATTCTTTAGTCATAGCTTTTTGTTTTTTGTTTGTTTTTACTTCATTCTGATACAATAGACCGTCGCAAGACCTTTCTTTTAGTATCAAATGACAGGTACTATGGATTGAACTGTGTCCCTCAAAAATATGTGTTGTAGATCCTAACCCCTATGCTTGTTGAAAGAAGGCTTGGTGGTGCAACGGCTGCAAACCAAAAGGTCAGTGGTTCAAACCCACCAGCGTTCCGAGGGCAGTTCTACTCTGTCACGTGGGGTCGCTATGAGTTAGAATGAACTCAGTGGCACACAACAACATACTTATGGATGTAATCTCATTAGGGAATAGGGTTTTCTTTGTTATATTAATGAGACCATATCATAGTAGGGTGTGTCTTAAGCCAATCACTTTTGACATATAAAAAGAGCAGATTAGGCACAGAAGCAAGGAAGCACAAATGGAGAAAGATTAATACCATGTGGAGATCACCAAGAAACCGAGGAAGAGAAGCTGAAAAAGAGACAAGGATTTTCTCCCAGAGCAGACATAGAAAGCCTTCCCCTAGAGACTGTGCCCTGAATTCACACTTCTAGCCTCCTAAACTGTGAAAAAACAGATTTCTGTTCTTTAAAGCCACCCACATATGGTATTTCTGTGAGAGCATCACTAAGAAACTGAGACAACTGGGATCCATTTTCAGTCAAGACTTCACTAGTCTACAAAGACAAGACCATTTATAATGCGCTATGGATTATATCATTTGGTGAAATAAAACCAGCAAGCCCAACTGTCCTTTTCCACAAACAGATGTCAACATTAAACAAATAAAAATGCTTTTAGTAACTAGTTTTTATTATTTCTGATTTGAGAGTCTTGGAGGCATTGATTTGACCACAAGGTATCTAAAGAACTAAAGCTTCACACATAGTCTGAACTTTTTCCAGTTGCCCATCTTATGGGCCACATGGCAGGCCTACCTGATTTTCCAATGTTTCCAGATTTTCGTTACAATTTCCTATTGTTGCATTTTCTAATTTTATCTCTCCATCTTTAGTAAGGTTGCACAGTCGGGTTGCCTTTGGAGATCCCGCTGTAATAAAAAGATTTAAAAAAAAAAGTGTTTGCTAAGATGGCCACAGCATTCACCAGTTCCTGTATACATGACCCTTTGTAATGGGTCTTTGATGCTTCTCCCAGGAAGAGATGGAACCTATTTCTCCACTCCCTGAATCTCGGTTGCCCTTGTGACTTGCTTTGACCAATAGAATGTGGAAGAAATTACGTTTTTGTGAATTCCAGAGCCTGGGTCTCAAGAAACCTGAAGCTTCAGCCTTCATCCTCTTGGAACACTGTCCTGAAATCTCCATGTAAGAAAGCAAGTTTACAGGGTGAGAGGCCATGTGGAGTAGTACCAAAGAACTCCAGCCAACAGCCAGCACCAATGCCCCAGACATGCGAGTGAGGTCATTTTGGACCTTATAGCAAAGCCCTGCTGCCACAGTTAACTCACAGAACTGTGAGTAATCTAAATCATTATTGTTTTAAGTCACTCAGTTTGAGGTGGTTTCATAACACAGACAATTACTACAAATATTTTAGGTATATAATACTTGTTGTCTTGAATTTTTTTAAATCAAGAATTCAAAAGACCAGTGGACCTCTTTCCTTCCTTTGGTGTCTGAAAGGAAGATCTGCCTTCCAGCAAGAGGGATATAATCGTTTTGAATTGAATGTAATGGGGGAATACTGTGCTGAGGGAAACAATATGAAAAATTCCTACTAGATGTTCAATTATATTTTGGTCTTTCTTTCTTTGTCTAAATTTGAGTAACACCTGAAAGGCAGAGGCTTCTATCAAATTGCAGCACCTCTTAGATATTTGGTTGGTTCTCAGTATATGCTTGTTGAATCATTCCTAGGATATCACCTGAGTCTCCCTAGCTCTATGTCCACATATGGCTAATGCTTAAGAGGGTGCTAATAGATTAAAATTACTTTCAGCTGTTATTAGAGAGGCACATGATCAGAAGATGAACTTCCCTTAGGACCAGCTTTGGACCAGCTGCTTCTTGAGGCAACAGCTGGAAGCTCTGAAATTAGAGGTAATGTTTACAACTTAAAGTAGAAGGTTTGAGTCAAGCTAACTTATGCAATGGCTCCACCTGTACTCCATGACATAATAAAACTTCAAACATAAGTAATATAGGACATAAATAATTTTTAAGTGGCCATATTTAAAATGCATCTTTTCTTCTATATTATCTACAAGTATGAATGTACCTACTCAAAATCGTTTAAAAGTTAGTTGGTCATTTACCATGCAAAATCTAGTGATTAAAAGTAATCATTAATATAAAACTAAAAGAAAATTTGCCCACAATTGGAATCTGTACTTTGAAAATTATTTTATAGGCTCAATTTGAAGTTCAAAGGTAAATATAATAAGCAGATTTTTATAATAGTTGCTCAGAAAATAAATAACTAAATGAAACGTGACGATTGTCTTGTCCCCAAAAGTGATACATATCAAACAAGTATGGCAATCTTGATAGGTATGTTTCTGACATTTTTTGCTCTTCCTGATTCAGTAGTATACAGTTACTTTTTGTAAGCTGTACCCATTTTATAAGTTATTGTGAAATATCTAACACACAAATTGGTATAAGAAATATACCAGTGTAAGAAATAATTGACAGTACAGTTGTAGTCCCTCTTTTACCTTCTGAGCTTTCAGTCAAGAGGCTGAAAGAAGCTATGTAAAGGGTAGGATCATGGATAAATGGAAAGCATATCTACATAACCCCTTAGAATAAATAAGGTAAATTAGTACATAGGAAAGAGCAGTATCTATTATTTATTTAGCCTTTCAAAGAGCTCTTGGCATACACATAAAATGAATATCTAAATAAAATGTGAAATTCTCCCCAAGATCATTACTGACAGTGGTGTTATCAAACATTTTCAATAACTGGCTATGTTTCGGAGGTATCCACTTCCATAGGAAGTGGGGGATACCTGCAGGAAGATGTGAGAGGTGAGGCATTAGGCAGATGAAAGTCAATGTAAGCAAAGGGCAGGTAAAACATTTAGGGAAAGTGATGTGTCATAATGGGCTCTAATTCTCAGGAATGGGATCTATATGTTTCTAAAGGCTATTGCCAGAAGATATTGCCCACTGTAGCACTGAAATCAAAGAAGTCATCAAAATCCTGGGTATTAGCAGGGAGCACATTAGAAACAGGAAATATTATTTGCTACTTTACTCTTGGAATGCCTCTATGTAAAGTTTTAAATTGTCATGTGGAATAAATGACATTTTCTTTTGTCAAGAAAGTATGAAGAAGCTTCCAGGATGCACAACTAAAATGACTAAGAGCTACCATATGTTGATAGACTTATCTGTGCATCTCTAGCTGGAAAGATGGAGTCTGAGAGTGGATATAATGTCAGTCTATAATCTAAACTAATTTAAAAATGTGGGACAAATTATACAACTCAAAGAGCAGGAGATAGAATAAGTTAAAAAAATAAGCCAATTAAAGAAGGACTTACAGGAATTCATAAGCGACTGATCCATTTTGAAGTTTTGAGGAAAATTAAGATTATGTGAGGTACTTCCCTAAATTTTGAACATTGGCATCATGAAAAGTAGTCAAGCTCATCCAAAAAACTTTCCTTGATACTTGGGACCTGATACTAGTTGGAGGGACCATAGGTCTAACCCAACATAGAGATTCTTATGCCTAAGCAGAGATGTTTGAAAAACACATACCATTTGGAGTGCCTACTTCACATGTTTGTGTGGAAGGTCCATATTTTCCCGCTGGAATTTTTCGAAAAGTTAAATTATCATAATTACTTTCTTCACAGAAATTAACTGTAATGGAAAGAAAAAAAATTCATCCTAAGCATACTTTTCTTTTTCAAGTTTGAAACTAGATCAAAGTTAAAGTTCAGAACCTACCTAGTGTAATTTAAAGAGTGATAGAAGGCCTACGTGACCCCATGACCTGCCAGGGAATTCCATACTTTCGTATCTAGTGAAGATAACTGGCATTAGAGATACTAGTAGTTTAGGTAACAGGTTAGTGTAGGAAAAAAAAAAAAGCATAATATATAACTGGGTAGAGGTGGGACATGGGCACTAGCACACAGTGTGTTGACCAGTTGCAATCTTGAGAATTAAAGATCTTGCCAGTGGCAAGGGGCATTATGAGGATGTGGTTCAAAGAAAAAAGACTGAAGTCATTGGGTGCCTGTGATGTGCTCACTAGTAGGAGTGCCGGAAATGACAGGAGAGGGGCTTCTAGGGCTCCGGATCCTGAGTAGGAAACAGAAAGTGTGCAATGTTGGGAAGCACACTTCAGATCAACAAGTGGCTTTGAATTTTGATTCTAAGATACCATTGACTGAAGTCAAACCACTGATTTAATAATAACTTTTCAAGGAAAAAGTAGCCCTGGTGGTGCAATGTTTACAGCAATCCACTGCTAACTGAAAGGTCAGCGGTTCGAAACCACCATCGGCTTCTTCCATAGAGATTTACAGCCTTGGAAACCCCATGGGGTCACTAGGAGTCAGAATCTACTTGATGGCAGTGGGTTTTTTAGTTGTTTCAAGGAAAAGAGAAAAAAGACAAAAAAATTATGTAAGTATACACTTTGACAGGAAGCTGTATCTTGATTTCAGAAAAGGTAAATATGTTAAAATTTTGATATTTGAATTCGGGTAATATGACATATCACCAACTGAAAGGATCTGTGGGAACCATCTCAAACTTTGCCCTCATTTAGGCCCTGCAGCTAGGAAAAAAAAAAAAAAATGCAACTATGGGTTTACAGAGAAACTTGGCATTTGGAGACAGACAATGTTCAGGTCTATAGCCTAGGAAGAAAACTCAGTAACTCAATAAAAATTCAATAAAATGTATTTATGGAACTGATAAACATATTTTAACATTATTACCATTATGGCTATTGTTACTGTAATTGTTAACTGAGGCTTCTAGAAGCTTTGCTTCTATCATTATTAACACAAGAGTCACCCAAACCTCACACCCTGGTATTATTCCAAGTGACTTACCGATTGTACATCTCAGACCTTTCCATTCTTCTGTACAAATACATCTGCCATTATCCCAGGTTCCACCATGCCTGCAGAACTCTATTGGGATGGTCGATGGGGGTGTAAATGTTCCTAAAGCCGCAATAAATAACAAAATACTTCATGAAATAACTGGTTAGTTTCTCCATTCAGGGTTGTGGCCATTTAGTCTCTGTATGTAAAACTGTTCTTTTGAATGTCATTGCTGAAAACTAGCCTCTATAATATCATCATCAACAAAAATACACACTGAAAATATACACAGGGTATACAATGCTTATTAGATGTTATGGGTTTTTTTTTTTTTTTTTTTTGGTATATTTGAGAGACACAAAACCTTGTCCAAGAAGATTATAATAGCTTTAGTGAAACAGGAGATTATATAGCTTAGATAGATAAATGATGATAGATTAATAGATAGACAGACAAACCAAATCAACATGCAGACTTACAAGTGCTGTAAGATTTCAAAGAAGAGATGTTGAGGACAGGGCTAACACAGCCAGGGAAGACTTTCCAGAAGATGTGGTATTTGAATTAAGTTTTAATATTAAATCTAGAAAAGCCAGGTAAAAATGGGTGGCCCAATTAGGCAGGATACAAAGTGCAATAAAACAAAAACATGTAAGTATTGATGTGTCCAAGTAACATGAAAAATTTAACATACTAGGAGCATTGATTCTATGCGGCGTAACAGAAAGACATGGACTACATTGTGAGGAGCCTTTTTGACCAAGCTAAGAAGATTTAATCCTGAATTAGCCTAGAGAGATGTTAAAACAAGGGACTGACATAATCAGTAATGTTTCTTAGGGGGATACTTCAGGCAGAGGGGAAGTGAATGAAGCTAAAAAGGAATATATAATAAGTATAAGCATATGATACTTATTATATGAATGAAATGCAAAAGTAGGCAACAAAGAAGAAGGATCCATAGTTTGGAAAATATGGTCTTGGTGATGGAAATGACGTCAGAGATCACATGATAGAATTTTGCAAGACCAACGGCTTTGGCTTATTCCTTGCAAATACCTTTTTTCAGCAACAAACGGCGACTATACACATGAACTTTGCCAAATGGAATACACAGAATCAAACTGACTACATCTCTGGAAGGAGACGATGGAGAAGCTCAATAGCATCTGCCAGGGGCCGAAGGCAGAACAGACCAATTGCTTATATCCCAGTTCAAGCTGAAGCTGAAGAAAATTAAAACAAGTCCACGAGAGATAAATATGACCTTGAGTATATCCCACCTGAATTTAGAGACCATCTCAAGAATAGATTTGACGCATTGAACACCAATGACCGAACACCAGGTGAGTTATGGGATGACATCAAGGACATCATACATTGTAAAAATGGCTTGTGGGCGGTATCTGACCTCCTCTAACTTCACAAGAGGGAAAGAGAATCAAGATCAACAGCCCAAGGCTGATTTCTATGAGGCAGAGGTCAGACATTCTCCTCTCTCCAACATCTTTACCAATTCCGGCACCAACCACCCCTCCAACAGCACTACTTCTCTGCTGGGTTCGATAATTCATTGCAATGGCCACACAGAACTCACAGATCATACTCACGATTATGGAGTTTATTAGGGAGGTTACAAGTTATGATTCAGGCTCAGGAACACTCAGGATACAGTTCTTCCATCAAGACAGCCTCTTCCCAGCCATGCTCACAGGAACATATCTCCCTGGCCCCTGGCCTCTGCCCAAAGGCACTCAGCTTTCTCCCTCCATGGGCCAGGAAGCCCACCACACCTTCTCCTGTTCCCAGGTCTCTGCACAAGGGAAAGATGAGTCCAAAGGACTAATGGACCACAAATACCACAACCTCCACCAGACTGAGCCCAGACCAAACAGATGGTGACCACTTACCACCACTGACTGCTCTGGCAGGGATCACAATAGAGGATCCTAGACAGAGCTGGAGAAAAATGTAGAACAAAATTCAAATTCACAAAACAAACAAACAAACAAAAAAAAATCCAGGCTTGCTAGTCTGACAGAGACTGGAGAAACCCCAAGACTATGGTCCCCAGACACCCTTTTAACTCAGTACTGATGTCACTCCTGAGGTTCACCCTTCAGCCAAAGATTAGGCAGGCCTGTAAAACAAAATGAGACTAAATGGCCACACCAGCTCAAGGGCAGGGATGAGAAAGCAAGAGGGGACAAGAAAACTGGTAATGTCGTGGAGTTGGCAACCAATGTCACAAAACAATATGTGTATTAATGGTTTAATGAGAAACTAGTTTGCTCTGTAAACCTTCATCTAAAGTACAATTAAAACAAAATACTTCTTTTCTCATACCGGCTGAGTAACATTCCTGTCTTAGTTATCTAGTGCTGCTATAACAGAAATATCACAAGTCGATGGCTTTAACAAAGAAAAATTTAGTCTCTCACAGTTTAGGTGGTTAGAAGTCCAAATTCAGGGTGCCAGCTCTAGGGGAAGGCCCTCTCTCTCCATTGGCTCTAGAGGAAGGTCCTTGTCATCAATCTTCCCCTTGTCTAGGAGGTTCTCAGCACAGGTACCCCAGGTCCAAAGGAAGTGCTCTGCTCCTGGCGCTGCTTTCTGGATGGTGTGAGGTCCCCTTGTCTCTCTGCTGGATTTCTCTTTTATATCTCAAAAGAGATTGATTCAAGACACAACCTAATCATGTAGATTGAGTCAGGTCTCATTAATATAACTGCTTCTAATCCTCCCTCATTAACATCATAGAGGTAGGATTTATGACACATAGGAAAATCACATCAGATGGAAAAATGGTGGACAGTCACACAATACTGGGAATCATGGACTAGACAAGTTGACACACATTTTTGGGGGACACAATTCAACCCACAATAATTCCATTGTATGCACAGGCAGTTCCCAGGTCACAAACGCCCGTCTTACAGACAACTCATACTTAAGAACAGACTATCATAAAGCCATTTCTCTTCAATTTGTCATTCCTGGCATAGTAGACCATATGATTGTCTAATTAAAAATATCCAGTACCAGTTCATTTCAGCTCACTAATACCTAAGATATCAATCTTTATGTGTTCCATTTCATTTTTGCCAACTTCCAATTTTCCTAGATTCATACTGTGTACATTCTATGTTCTCATTATTAATGGATGTTTGCAGCTGTTCTCATTTCGGGTCGTGCCACATTAACAGATGAATGTCCCAAAAGCTTGATTCCATTCACATCGTTAAGGCTGACTCTCCTTTGAGGAGGCAGCTCTTCCCCAGTCGTCTTTTGAGTGCCTTCCAACCTGAGGGGCTCATCTTCTGGCACTGTATCAGACAATGTTCTGTTGCTATTCATAAGGTTTTTGCTGGCCAGTTTTTTCAGAAGTAGACTGCCAGTTCCTTCTTCCTAATCTGTCTTAGTCTGGAAGCTCCACTGAAACCTGTCCACCAAGATTGACCCTGCTCGTATTTGAAATACCAGTGGCAAACCTTCCAGTATCACAGCAACATGCAAGCCACCACAGTACAACAAACTGATTTTGAATCACGCAATTATATGGTCTACTATGCCAGGAACAACAAATTGAAGAGGAATGATGTTGCATTCATAGCCAAAAAGAACATTTCAAGATCTGTCGTGAAGTACAACAC
Source organism: Trichechus manatus latirostris (assembly GCF_000243295.1). Taxonomy (NCBI): domain Eukaryota; kingdom Metazoa; phylum Chordata; class Mammalia; order Sirenia; family Trichechidae; genus Trichechus; species Trichechus manatus. The sequence goes on along the minus strand of NW_004443991.1, from coordinate 1,492,387 downwards.
TGTCAGCGATAGGATAAAATCCATACGCCTACAAAGAAGACCGGTTAATATGACTATTATTCAAATTTACACACCAACCACTAAGGCCAAAGATGAAGAAATTGAAAATTTTTACCAACTTCTGTAGTCTAAAATTGATCAAACATGCAATCAAGATGCAGTGATAATTACTGATGATTGGAATGTGAAAGTTGGAAACAAAGAAGAAGGATTGGTAGTTGGAAAACATGGCCTTGGTGATAGAAACAATGCCGGGGATTGCATGATGAATTTTGCAATACCAATGACTTATTCATTGCTAGTACCTTTTTTCAACAACATAAACGGCTACTATACACATGGACCTTACCTGATGGAATACACAGGAATCAAATAGACTACATCTGTGGAAAGAGACGACAGAAAAGCTCAATATCATCAGTCAGAACAAGGCCAGGGGCCGACTGTGGAACAGACCATCAATTGCTCATATGCAAGTTCAAGTTGAAGCTGAAGAAAACTAGAATAAGTCCATGAGAGCCAAAGTACCACCTTGAATATATCCCACCTGAATTTAGAGACCATCTCAAGATAAATTTGATGCATTGAACACTGATGGCCGAAGACCAGATGAGTTGTGGAATGACATCAAGGACATAATACATGAAGCAAGAGGTCATTAAGAAGACAGGAAAGACAGAAAAGACCAAAATGGATGTCAGAAGAGACTCTGAAACTTGCTCTTGAACACAGAGTACCTAATATAAATGGAAGAAATGATGAAGTAAAAGAGCTGAACCGAAGATTTCAAAGGACAGCTCGAGAAGACAAAGTAAAGTATTGTAATGAAATGTGCAAAGACCTGGAGATAGAGAATCAAAAGGGAAGAACACACTCGGAATTTTTCAAGCTGAAAGAACTTTAAAAAATTTCACTCCTAGAGTTGCAATATTGAAGGATTCCATGGGGAAAATATTAAACGATGCAGGAAGCATCAAAAGAACATGGGCGGAATACACAGTCACTGTACCAAAATGAACTGGTCGAAGTTCAACCATTTCAGAAGGCAGTGTAACCTGATCCTATGAATGCCAGTCCTTAAACTGGCCCAAGTCAGAGTTGGCCTGACTCGCATGCACAGAAGGGCCAGCTGTGACCGTTAATTGACCTCAACAGAGGACGCAGCAACAGGTGGAATGAATCAGAAGGAAAATCGTAACCCACACCCTATTCCGAAGCTGAGGTCTGACAAGTACCATGTCGCCTCCTGTTTCCCAGCTGCTTTCCAGAATTTTCCCCAGTACACCTGTGCGGCTGCCATCGTGCTGCCTAAATCGCATATAAGCCCTGCTTCCCCATAGCTCGGGTAGTCAGATCTGAGGAACTTCCTCCTGGCTCCTTGTTCTACACATTGCAATAAAGTTACATTCTCTTTCTCGAAGACCAGCGTTCAGATTATTGACAGGCCTGAGCGTGCTGGATAGAACTCACCTTCAAGTGTTCAGTAACAATTTTGGCACCCCAGACTGGACCAGCGGATCATACATACCCTCCATCCAGAGCCCAGTACCCCCTCGATCGTGAGTGGAGCCTCCACAAACCCTCAGTGCACACCTAGCCTCTTGTTCGGGAGGATCGAGTGGGTCTCCTAACTGCTACTGAGGAGGCGACCGGCCTGAGGTGCTTTTACTTGGAGAATAAGAAAGTGACTCAGGTATGGACATCCACTAGGTAAGTGCCCTCAAAATTTCTCTTGTTAAGTGTAAGTAGTTAGGATTGGAGATAGGGAGGTATCTGAAGGATCGAAAGCAGGACTAAGACATCCCCATTAAGGGGGATTGAAACCCTACTAAGACACCCTCGTTACTTGCTCCGACACTCCCCCTAGCCTACAACAGAGAATGGGCACCCTAGTTTCTGGTCGACTGAGGTCCTAGTTATGGTTCTGGTTCTGAATGAGTACGTGAGTGAGTGAAATATGGGAGACTAACCTAGTGTACCTTTACTGGTGCTAGCATCTTACAGTTAGATCTGTTTTGCAAAAGAGAGGGAAAATGGGATGAAATCCCCTACATAGAAACCTTTATGTCTCTCTGGCAAAATAAAAACCTACAAAAACAGTGTAAGCTAATGGGGCAGGGGAAAAAGGAAGGGAAGAGAAGCTCCACCTGGAGAGGTCTGGGGCAAAAGTCAGGCCAGATAAGCGAGATGATTGATAGGGGGCCAGGGTCTTCTGGTTCCTCCCAGGCAGAGGCCCGAGGCCATATGCATACGAATAGGAAGATAGTTAAGGTGTGGAGAAGAGAGGACAAATCTAGAATGTTTTAAAAAAGGGTTACATGTTTAGGTTTCTCTTTCCTAATGTTGTACAGAAGGAATACCTAACTGCATATGCTAAAACAGTAACTATGATTTGCCTGGGAGAAACACAGGCTTTTTGTTTCAAGTCGGTAGCCCTGTGTACAGAGAGGTGCTTAGGTCAAAAACCTGAGCTCCACCCAGATTTGTATTTATCTCCACCTGTGCCCCCTCCACCTTATCCACCTGGAGTTTTGGGACTGGTTCCCAGCCCTGCACCTGCGCTGGGGCTGGCAGGGCCTTGTGCCAACTGCAGCAGCGACTACTGCTACCCCTTCGGTGGAACCCTCCGCCAACTCTCCAGCAAATTGCTCATCGTCCCCTAATGAGTCAGAAATTCCTGGTCCTGCCCAGGGAATAGCGTCCCCAGCACACACCTGTAGTGGGGTGCAATGTGGCCAGGGATCCACCCAAGTCTCCTCAGGGTAATTTCCACTGAGACAAATGCCTACTGGATTGGATCACAATGGCCAGCCTAGAGGGTTTTCTGGGTCCATACAGTTTTGGGACCTCTGCTCAAAAGGCAGAACTTATTGCTTTAACCCAAGCCCTCCAACTGAGCTCCAAGGAACGGACCAGTATATACACAGATTCCAGGTATGTCTTTGCAGGGCTTCATGCCCGCGGAGCCATCTGGAAAGAAAGAGGGCTCCTAACTTCAGGTGAAGGGGAAATAAAACATGCAGAGGAGATTTTAGCCCTCCTAGAAGCAGTAAATTTACCAGCAGAAGTGGCAGTTATGTGCTGCCTCAGACATCAGAGAGGAAAATCTCACATAATTAAAGGAAATCACCTTGCTGATTAGGCAGCCAAACAAGCAGCTAGGACAAAAAACTCCACCAACTGCCTTGCTATAATTCCTAATCTTCAGCTGCCAGAAAACCCCCAGTACACTGATTGTGAGATAAACAGAGCTTATGAATGGGGCTTTGACCTTAACAACAGAGCAGAGGACGAGCGGTTTTAAGATTCCCAAGGATAGGTGTTAATACCAGAACACCTGATGCACCTGATAATAAAGGCAGCTCATGAGAGCACACATTACAGTCGGGATGCTATAGTTCCCTGGCTAGCCAAACTGATTAAAGGGCCTAATCTACAAAAGGCTATTCAAAAATAGGCCTGCCATTTCACAGGCTGTGGGAATGGACCTGGAGAGGAGTGACAAGTAGACTTTACTGTTATGCCAACAGCTAAAGGAGGTTTCAAATATCTCTTAGTGTTTGTAGACACTTTTACTGGATGGGTAGAAGACTTCCCCTGCCAAACAGAAAAGGTGTCAGAGGTAAGCAAATCTCTTCTTAATGAAATTATTCCTAGATTTGGCCTACCTTATTCAATTCAAAGCGATAATGGAGGAGATTTTGTATCCAAGGTTACCAAGAAGTTTCAGGGCATTTAGGAATCCGGTGGAAATCACACACTTCCTGGAGGCCACAGTATGAACCACACCTTAAAGAAGACATTAGCTAAGCTCTGCCAAGAGACCAACCTGTCCTGGATCAACTGCTACACATTGCCCTGTTGAGAGTCCGAGTGGCCCCTAGAAGCAGGCTCCAGTTGAGCCCCTCTGAAATGCTGTATGGGAGACCCTTCCTTAAGCAGCCTGGGGATGTAGTGCTTAGTGTTTACAAATATCTTAGTGTTTCCAGGTATCTTAGGTCACTATATGTAACTCTGAAAGCTATTAACCAGTATGTTTCTAGTCATATGTTCTTTCCCACAGATACCCCTCTTCATCTCATAAAGAAGTGGGGCAGCCATCATTCTCATAGTCAGCTTCAACCCAAGTGGACCAGTCCTTATGAAGTTCTAGTCACCCACTCCTTGGTGAAGGTAGCTAGAGTCAAGCCTTGGATCCACTACACCAGGGTGAAGTATGCGCTCATAGATCCAAAGTCTTCCCCTACAGGCACAGTTCACCAAAGTGCAGAATATTTATGGGACTACAAAGACAGCCAACCCCCCTGAACCAGGGTGGGAGTAGGAGCCACTAGAAGACTTAAGACTACTCTTTAAGAAACAGCCTCAGCCTCCATATATACTTTCTTCTACTCTATAGTTCTCCTTTTCCACACTAAGTCTTCTTTGCCTGCTACCCCCAGGAGCTAATCATTCTTTGTCTGTTCCTAGGTCCCTAAAACTCTGCCCCCTGTCAGCAGAAGTAGCCAGATGAGTCACAGATCCTTATCCCTTAAGATTAAGATTAAAGAATTGCTATAATTCAAGAACTGATGGTGTTGAAGGAAGAGGTCCAAGCTGCACTGAAAGCATTGGCAAAAAATAGGCTCCAGGAATTGACGGAATACCAATTCAGATATTTCAACAAACAGATGCAGCGCTGGAAGTATTCACTTGTTTATGCCAAGAAATTTGGAAGACAGCTACCTGGTCAACCAACTGGAAGAGATTCATATTTACACCCATTCCAAAGAAAGGTGATCCAACAGAATGCAAAAATTATTGAACAATATTATTAATGTCACACACAAGTAGAATTTTGCTGAAGATCATTCAAAAGTGGTTGCAGCAGTATATCAACAAGGAACTGCCAGAAATTCAAGTCAGATTCGAAAGAGAATGTGGAACAAGGGATGGCATTACTGATGTCAGACGGATCGTGGCTGAAAGTGGAGAATATCAGAAAGATGTTTACCTGCGTTTTATTGACTATGCAAAGGCATTCAACTGTGTGAATCATAACAAATTATGGACAACATTGTGAAGAATAGGAATTCCAGAACACTTAATTGTGCCCATGAGGAGCCTGTACTTAGACCAAGAGGCAGTCATTTGAACAGAACAAGAGGATACTGCATGGTTTGAAGTTAAGAAAGGCGTGCATCAGGGTTGTATTCTTTCACCATACTTAAAATGCAATCTGTAGGCTGAGCAAATAATCTGAGAAACTGGACAATAAAAAGAAGAACACAGCATCAGGATTGAGTGAAGACACACTAACAACCTCTGATATACAGATGACATAATCTTGCTGGCTGAAAGTAAGGAGGACTTAAAGTACTTACTGATGAAAATCAAAGACCATAGCCTTCAGTATGGATTACACCTCAACATAAAGGAAACAAAAATCCTCACAACTGGACCAGTAAACAACATCATGATAAACGGAGAGAAGATTGAAGTTGTCAAGGATTTCTTTTTACTTGGATTCACAATCAACACCCATGGAGGAAGAAGTCAAGAAATCAAACTATGCATTGCATTGGGCAAATATGCTGCAAAATACCCCTTTAAAGTGTTAAAAAGTGGGACTTCCGGCAACATGGCACTCTAGGGAGAAGCACCACGCTGTCCCTCCACAGAAAAGGTCTGAAAAACTAAGCCAAACAGAGAAAACAGCAATCCTGAAACCCTAAAACATCAAATGAAGAGATAAAGAACTTAGCCAAGCACCAAATGGAGTGAGAAAACTGACAGAGAACAGAGAGCGAGGAGAGGTTCGTGCAGAGGTCCCCTATCAGCTAACGCAGCACAGATCTGCCATCTTGTACTCCTATCAGAGACTAGCAAATAGGGGGTACAAGAAAGCAGCTTCATGGAGCTTCCAGCAGGAGACAAAACAACCAGTAATTGGCGATATACACTTTCCCACCCCCAACACCCCATCCTTCTTCACCCCTACTTGGCCCACAGTCTCTTGGCCGGGAAGCACCAGCTGCTTGGATTCCACCCACCCACACTGGCCGACTCCCTTTGTGCCATTTGTTGGCTGCTGGTGTTGCTTTTTTCTGCTTCTTTTGATTTCTTCCTTACCTCTCACCACCTCTCCCTCCTTTCACTCAAATACCTGGCTCCGTGCACCATCTTTGCTTCTTCCTGGGGGGCTGCAGAGCTCCATTCGAGTGTGGAATTGCTACCCAGTCTGGGCTGCCACACTGGTGGGATCCTGGGGCTTTTGTTTGTTTGTTTGTTTTGAATTGTTTATTTGTTTTCTTTTCCTTTTCTCAAGTTGGGAGCCCTTTCTGGCTGGGCAGTTCTACGTGTCTTGGGACCTACCCCCTCAGCTTGCACAGACGTGCAGAGGGATCCCTGAGAGCATTTCTTTCTTTTTCTGGGTTTTTTTTTTTTCCTTTCTGTTTTTTGGGGGGCTTTTCTTGTACTTTTTTTTTAAATTTGTTTTGTTTTCTTTTCCCTTTTTGTCTTTCTTCATTACTCAGTTTCTCGTCTCTCTATACCTTCCTTCTCTTCCTGTCCCCTGAATACCTGGCACTGAATTCCTCCATTCCTTCTAGCCAGGCTGTACTGCAACACCTGGGAACAACTTCCCCAGACCTCGTACTGCACCAGTGGGATCCCTAGGAGCTTTACTGTTCTTTTTTCTTTCAATTTTTATTTATTCATTCTTTTCTTTTTTTAATTCTTCTTCCCCTTTTTGTTTTTCTCCATTTCATAGTCTCTCTTCTCTCCACTCCAACGGCAAGCTCCCCAGCACTCTTTTTTGTTTCTATGTTTTTGGCTCCTGTTCCTCTCTCCCATACCCATCTTAGCTCCACACATCACAGTCTCCCCCCTCCATCCTGCCTACTTGCACCGTGCGGTTAACATCACACCACCAAGCAGCACAGGCACGGCCTACCGGAACCTGCCCTGCATGGATTACTGACCTGCCCTGGTGGCTATAGTAAGTGCCACAAACAACCCATCCCAGCAACTCCTCTTCAGCGAGACCTGCCCTGCTGTACCATATCAGAGTGACTGACCCTGCCAATTGGAGAATAAGGTGAAAAGTATCGTGCCTACAGACAAG